>NC_081164.1:5827102-6427102 GCF_012432095.1 Onychostoma macrolepis | reverse complement strand
GATTTTCTATGGGCTAAAGGTCAGGCGAGTTTGCTGGCCTATTAAGAACAGGGATACCATCGTCCTTAAACCAGATACTGGTTGCTTTGGCACTGTGTGCAGGTGCCAAGTCCTGTTGGAAAATGAAATCTGCATCTCCATAAAGTTGGTCAGCAGCAGGAAGCATGAAGTGCTCTAAAACTTCCTGGTATACGGCTGCGTTGACCTTGGACCTCAGAAAACACAGTGGACCAACACCAGCAGATGACATGGCACCCCAAACCATCACTGACTGTGGAAACTTTACACTGGACCTCAAGCAACGTGGATTGTGTGCCTCTCTCTTCCTCCAGACTCTGGGACCCTGATTTCCAAAGGAAATGCAAAATTTACTTTCATCAGAGAACATAACTTTGGACCACTCAGCAGCAGTCCAGTCCTTTTTGTCTTTAGCCCAGGCGAGACGCTTCTGACGCTGTCGTTCAAAAGTGGCTTGACACAAGGAATGCGACAGCTGAAACCCATGTCTTGCATACGTCTGTGCGCAGTGGTTCTTGAAGCACCGACTCCAGCTGCAGTCCACTCTTTGTGAATCTCCCCCACATTTTTGAATGGCTTTTGTTTCACAATCCTCTCCAGGGTGCGGTTATCCCTATTGCTTGTACACTTTTTTCTACCACATCTTTTCCTTCCCTTCGCCTCTCTATTAATGTGCTTGGACACAGAGCTCTGTGAACAGCCAGCCTCTTTTGCAATGACCTTTTGTGTCTTGCCCTCTTTGTGCAACATGTCAATGGTCGTCTTTTGGACAACTGTCAAGTCAGCAGTCTTCCCCATGATTGTGTAGCCTACAGAACTAGACTGAGAGACCATTTAAAGGCCTTTGCAGGTGTTTTGAGTTAATTAGCTGATTAGAGTGTGGTCCCAGGTGTCTTCAATATTGAACCTTTTCACAATATTCTAATTTTCTGAGATACTGAATTTGGGATTTTCCTTAGTTGTCAGTTATAATCATCAAAATTAAAAGAAATAAACATTTGAGTCTGTGTGTAATGAATGAATATAATATACAAGTTTCACTTTTTGAATGGAATTAGTGAAATAAATCAACTTTTTGATGATATTCTAATTATATGACCAGCACCTGTAGTTTGTCATGATTAGATTAGGATTTAATTGTAAAATAGTGAAGTAGACGTAGGCGTCCCACAGAGGGGACGGTGACAGTTAAGAGGTTAATTAGTAGTCTGTATGTCACATTTTATTTAATTCGGAAATAATGTAGGCTAAAATACCAGTAAATAAAGCAAAATATTTACAAACAACACAATTATATGAGGCGCCATATAGGGCTTAAATCAAACTTCACTCACGAAAACATAAGACACTTGCATACACACATGAAACAGTCACACGTATAGCTCAAACAAATATATATGAAATGCACGCACACACACACACACACACACACACACACACACACACACACACACACACACACACACACACACACACACACACACACACACACACACACACACACACACACACACACACACACACACACACACACACACACACACACACACACACACACACACACACACACACACACACACACACACACACACACACACACACACACACACACACACACACACACACACACACACACACACACACACACACACACACACACACACACACACACACACACACACACACACACACACACACACACACACACACACACACACACACACACACACACACACACACACACACACACACACACACACACACACACACACACACACACACACACACACACACACACACACACACACACACACACACACACACACACACACACACACACACACACACACACACACACACACACACACACACACACACACACACACACACACACACACACACACACACACACACACACACACACACACACACACACACACACACACACACACACACACACACACACACACACACACACACACACACACACACACACACACACACACACACACACACACACACACACACACACACACACACACACACACACACACACACACACACACACACACACACACACACACACACACACACACACACACACACACACACACACACACACACACACACACACACACACACACACACACACACACACACACACACACACACACACACACACACACACACACACACACACACACACACACACACACACACACACACACACACACACACACACACACACACACACACACACACACACACACACACACACACACACACACACACACACACACACACACACACACACACACACACACACACACACACACACACACACACACACACACACACACACACACACACACACACACACACACACACACACACACACACACACACACACACACACACACACACACACACACACACACACACACACACACACACACACACACACACACACACACACACACACACACACACACACACACACACACACACACACACACACACACACACACACACACACACACACACACACACACACACACACACACACACACACACACACACACACACACACACACACACACACACACACACACACACACACACACACACACACACACACACACACACACACACACACACACACACACACACACACACACACACACACACACACACACACACACACACACACACACACACACACACACACACACACACACACACACACACACACACACACACACACACACACACACACACACACACACACACACACACACACACACACACACACACACACACATAATTATATGACCAGCACCTGTAATTGTATAACGTTTTATTTTACAGCTTAGTTAAGATTCATTTTAATATGCCAATAAAAATACTGCAGACTTTCTCCGGGTCTTACCACTTTATTAAAATTAAACAAAACAAAACGATAAATGTTTATTTTCAAGAGCCGTCAAGTATTTGCGAGATCGAGTTTAAAGCTTATAGGTTTTCGTACAACGGCCACCCGCAGCGTCTTCTGGGATTTCTAACGGCTTGGTTCTCTCAAGTCTGCAGTCGATGCATCCTCGATATCAAGAACACATCCGGGAACTTTCATGCGTCCTCTGTACTTGCATTCTTGAGAATTGGAACTGAACTCCGACGGTTGATGATGACGTAGAACGAGAACACAAGGATGCAAGATTTCTGAAGAACGTGTTTTGAGAAACAGCCATTGTCTCCATGCAGTTAATTAATAAACCATCGGTATCGGCCCTTTTCATGCTATTTCCGATATGACGATAGCTTTAAAATAATCAAAAATCGGCGGCTGATACATCGGTGCATCCCTAATATTTATTTAATACTTAGGCAATTGGATCCGATATATGATGTGCTATACAAATAAAATAAAAATTGAATTTTTTTTTATAATTCTTGTTCTTAGACAAACTTGAAATTCAAGAAATGATTGTGAATGACATCATGCATTACCTCCACTAATATGAGAACGCTGTGATGACCTGTTTGAACGTCTGCTATTTTTACTTGTATCACGCAGATAAGTTCATGTACATGACGACGGCGGTGGACCTGGTGATCACGGAGGTGGAAGAGCCTGTGCGGTTCCTGCTGGAGACACGGGTTCGAGTGTGCTCGCAACGATAGGCTCTTCTGGCCCTTCAGCAAACGCAGTTACACAGAGACCTTCTATCTCAAACTCAGACCGGTGAGGACGAGCTCAATGCAGGGCCTCAATTTTCAACCGAGAGAACCAAAAGTCTGTGCTTCAAAATCCTCATGTTTTGGCCACAATGTCACATTTTCGCTTTTGAGACAGCATTCACATTCGCTCGGTATTTCACAATACCTTCATTCTGCTCTCAGATGGAGAACAAAGAGAGAAAGAGCAACTCAGACACACTGTATGAAGTGGTGAGTTTAGAGAGTGAGACCGAGAGAGAGGAGGAAGACCACAGCGAGCCCCGGCATCTTGTCGTCCCACCTCTCACAGCTCTATGGTGCCCTCACCTCCTGAGGATGATGAGGAGGAAGGTGAGCGGCCCTCAGCTCTCATTCATATCATCATGTACATGACGACGGCGGTGGACCTGGTGATCACGGAGGTGGAAGAGCCTGTGCGGTTCCTGCTGGAGACACGGGTTCGAGTGTGCTCGCAACGATAGGCTCTTCTGGCCCTTCAGCAAACGCAGTTACACAGAGACCTTCTATCTCAAACTCAGACCGGTGAGGACGAGCTCAATGCAGGGCCTCAATTTTCAACCGAGAGAACCAAAAGTCTGTGCTTCAAAATCCTCATGTTTTGGCCACAATGTCACATTTTCGCTTTTGAGACAGCATTCACATTCGCCGGTATTTCACAATACCTTCATTCTGCTCTCAGATGGAGAACAAAGAGAGAAAGAGCAACTCAGACACACTGTATGAAGTGGTGAGTTTAGAGAGTGAGACCGAGAGAGAGGAGGAAGACCACAGCGAGCCCCGGCATCTTGTCGTCCCACCTCTCACAGCTCTATGGTGCCCTCACCTCCTGAGGATGATGAGGAGGAAGGTGAGCGGCCCTCAGCTCTCATTCATATCATCATGTACATGACGACGGCGGTGGACCTGGTGATCACGGAGGTGGAAGAGCCTGTGCGGTTCCTGCTGGAGACACGGGTTCGAGTGTGCTCGCAACGATAGGCTCTTCTGGCCCTTCAGCAAACGCAGTTACACAGAGACCTTCTATCTCAAACTCAGACCGGTGAGGACGAGCTCAATGCAGGGCCTCAATTTTCAACCGAGAGAACCAAAAGTCTGTGCTTCAAAATCCTCATGTTTTGGCCACAATGTCACATTTTCGCTTTTGAGACAGCATTCACATTCGCCGGTATTTCACAATAGGACTTGGCACCTGCACACAGTGCCAAAGCAACCAGTATCTGCTTTAAGGACCATGGTATCCCTGTTCTTAATTGGCCAGCAAACTCGCCTGACCGTAAGCCCATAGAAAATCTATGGGGTATTGTGATAAGGAAGATGCGATATGCCAGACCCAACAATGCAGAAGAGCTGAAGGCCACTATCAGAGCAACCTGGGCTCTCATAACACCTGAGCAGTGTCACAGACTGATCCACTCCACTTTTCCTTAGTTGTCAGTTATAATCATCAAAATTAAAAGAAATAAACATTTGAAATATATCAGTCTGTGTGTAATGAATGAATATAGTATACAAGTTTCACTGTTTCAATGGAATTAGTGAAATAAATAAACTTTTTGATGATATTCTAATTATATGACCAGCACCTGTAATTGTATAACGTTTTATTTTACAGCTTAGTTAAGATTCATTTTAATATGCCAATAAAAATACTGCAGACTTTCTCCGGGTCTTACCACTTTATTAAAATTAAACAAAACAAAACGATAAATGTTTATTTTCAAGAGCCGTCAAGTATTTGCGAGATCGAGTTTAAAGCTTATAGGTTTTCGTACAACGGCCACCCGCAGCGTCTTCTGGGATTTCTAACGGCTTGGTTCTCTCAAGTCTGCAGTCGATGCATCCTCGATATCAAGAACACATCCGGGAACTTTCATGCGTCCTCTGTACTTGCATTCTTGAGAATTGGAACTGAACTCCGACGGTTGATGATGACGTAGAACGAGAACACAAGGATGCAAGATTTCTGAAGAACGTGTTTTGAGAAACAGCCATTGTCTCCATGCAGTTAATTAATAAACCATCGGTATCGGCCCTTTTCATGCTATTTCCGATATGACGATAGCTTTAAAATAATCAAAAATCGGCGGCTGATACATCGGTGCATCCCTAATATTTATTTAATACTTAGGCAATTGGATCCGATATATGATGTGCTATACAAATAAAATAAAAATTGAATTTTTTTTTATAATTCTTGTTCTTAGACAAACTTGAAATTCAAGAAATGATTGTGAATGACATCATGCATTACCTCCACTAATATGAGAACGCTGTGATGACCTGTTTGAAGCGTCTGCTATTTTTACTTGTATCACGCAGATAAGTTCATGTACATGACGACGGCGGTGGACCTGGTGATCACGGAGGTGGAAGAGCCTGTGCGGTTCCTGCTGGAGACACGGGTTCGAGTGTGCTCGCCCAACGATAGGCTCTTCTGGCCCTTCAGCAAACGCAGTTACACAGAGACCTTCTATCTCAAACTCAGACCGGTGAGGACGAGCTCAATGCAGGGCCTCAATTTTCAACCGAGAGAACCAAAAGTCTGTGCTTCAAAATCCTCATGTTTTGGCCACAATGTCACATTTTCGCTTTTGAGACAGCATTCACATTCGCTCGGTATTTCACAATACCTTCATTCTGCTCTCAGATGGAGAACAAAGAGAGAAAGAGCAACTCAGACACACTGTATGAAGTGGTGAGTTTAGAGAGTGAGACCGAGAGAGAGAGGAGGAAGACCACAGCGAGCCCCGGCATCTTGTCGTCCACCTCTCACAGCTCTATGGTGCCCTCACCTCCTGAGGATGATGAGGAGGAAGGTGAGCGGCCCTCAGCTCTCATTCATATCATCATGTACATGACCTCAGGAGTTCTTCTTTGAAAGTCCTGTGTATATAAGTATATGTGGAGATTTTTGAGATATTATGTAGATATGGAGATTTTACTGAACCCTAGAAGCTGGTAACATTTCTCTCATTCTTTCTCTCTCACTATCCACCCAGATAATGACGAGCCGTTATTGAGTGGATCTGGAGACGTGTCTAAGGAATGTGGTGAAAAAATTCTGGAAACTTGGGGAGACTTACTGTCTAAATGGTGAGTACATTGAAAACAAGTGGAAATGAAGGCTCAGGGTTTGAACCAGAAAAAGTTAGGGATGTTTATTTTTGTTAATTTTCCTGACTGACAACCAACGCTCGTTTACTGATCATTAACTGATCAATTAGAACGTTAAATTAGAACTTAGTGCATGCGCAAATAGCAGCACAAACATCAGAACTATAAGGATTCACACATCGTTACATCACGCACCTGCAGCGCTTCTTTGTAGGGAGAAAAACTGAATAAAACAACATATATAAAAGGAACAAAATAAATAGTCCTAAACTAAATATATTTCACTTAAATAATGAACATATTAACAAAAACAAAAATAACAAACTGCGCAACAATCTACACCGAGTTCCGTTTCATTTTTGTGACCGCGTCAGAAGTTCAAGGAAACCGAGAAGGCAGAAAGCGCACCCTCATTTTTTCTTTTTTACAAAAGCACAATGTTTTGTTTTTATTATAAGTATACAAAAATAAAAGTGAACCCTTTATAGTTTAATACTGTCTTATTCTTATCTATATGACCGAAAATGTGACACTGGACCACAAAACCATAAGTACCCAAAATGCCAAAAATCATTAGGATATTAAGTAAAGATCATGTTCCATGCAGATATTTTGTAAAATTCCTACCGTAAGTATATCAAAAC
The DNA here is from genome assembly GCF_012432095.1 of Onychostoma macrolepis. Taxonomy (NCBI): domain Eukaryota; kingdom Metazoa; phylum Chordata; class Actinopteri; order Cypriniformes; family Cyprinidae; genus Onychostoma; species Onychostoma macrolepis. Next base: position 6,419,588 of record NC_081164.1, on the reverse strand, counting down.
TTAATTTTTGATTAGTAATATTCATTGCTAAGGACTTAATTTGGACAACTTTAAAGGCGATTTTCTCAATATTTAGATTTTTTGGCATCCTCAGATTGAAGATTTTCAAATAGTTGTGTCTCGGCCAAATATGTCTCTCGGCCTCTGTGTAGTAAATGCTGCTCCATCTGAAAGCATGTGAAGGAGATTTACTACTAATCACAGAACCGGCTTTACTGACGAGATGCGAATGACAATCGCATGCGATTAATTGCACAGCCCTAGTTGTTTATAACAAAATCCATTATAATTTTGTTTTATTTTATAATTAAAAAATGGTATATATGTACTTTGTTTTATAATTGTATAGCTGCTTATATTTTCAGATTTTGATGTTGCTCATTCTGAATACTGTAAAATGTAAAGGATTTGCTGCAATGTAATTTTGTCTTATATGTGTATATAACAGAATTATTTATTATTATTATTTTTTAATCCATGAAGCGGAAATGCTTTATGAAATGCTTTTAATTTATGAAATGAAATGCTTTAAAAACAGCTTGAAAAAAAACTTATTAAAAATTATTTCTATTTGGTGGAATATTTATACACATAAATTGACTGTGGTGTGCATATGATAGGCTACGCAATAGGTAGGATTAGGGGTGTGGGGTGGGTGCGTATTTTATGTACGTGAAAATTGCGTATTATATGCACGCCAAACACGTGTGTATATGCACGGCAAAGCCAATTTCTGCAAATAAATAGTACGCCAAATAGAAACAGAAAATCGTTCTACTGAAACACATTTTCATGAGATCAGGCTACTAACATAGGGAAAGTGAGAGAGCAGTTCGAACGAACGCATTCATTTGAAATAGAAATCTTTCGTATCATTACCAGTCTTTGCTGTCACTTTTGATCAGTTTAATGTATCATTATTTGCTCTCATCTATAGAGTGTTAATTTTAGACCCTGACAAGCGACAGGTGTAAATTTATGCAGCTTTTTGCAGGAAAAATTAGACTTTGAGCTGCAATCCTGTTGTTAACAAGCTGTGGGTTGGATGCGAAGATTGTGCAGATTCCTGTAGAGATTAATTGTTTCACATTAGCATATGCGCATTTAGATTAGAGGTTGTCTTGTCCGCCTCTTTCTTCCTGACACTGTTGAACTGCTGCTGTATGCCTTTCTATGCAGGGAAGCGCTAAAAACATGCCGAAAATCATGAGCTTCCCATCCCACACATTCTTCTTTTTTTTTTCTATCTCCCACCAAAAAATATCTCCCCACACACACACACACACACACACACACACCATTTCTAATTTAAGAACTCATTCATGGGAGGGAAATGAGAGAGATATTTTAATGTGGAGCACTAGTAGAGAGTGCTAGAGAGACTGGGGGGATGGGGAAATGGTCAAATTCAGATAAGGGTCTTATTAAGATTATTTCCCGCTCCTATTACTCTTATTGTTGTTAATCAAAACCTCGAGATGAATTCAATTAAAAATCCCAGGAATTTAATTACAGGCTTGCGACTGTCTCTGCACCCTGAAGAACACAGCTGTGTCTTTGTGTGTGAGTTGTGCTCACATCTGCATCTAGTCCCTAGTTTTCCTCCTCTTTAAACCCTTGGCTTTCCTTGTTCAGAAGCTGAGATTTACAGTTGGTCTGTTTTTACATTAAGTGACTTAATGTGCTGTGCATCGAAGACCCTTGATTTAAAGACCAGGTATTCTTCAAACCACTTAACTTTTTAGCTTTAGTTTTTGTTCATATTTTGGTAGTTTGTGCCTTTTGGCTCTGTAAGTGTCCTTCATAATTGAGTTTATGCTGAGTAATTGACACATTTGAACATCCTCTCTGCAGAACTGCTGTGATTTCCTTCTTTTCTTTGCAAAATGGACAATAAATATGAAAACTACTGGCGGTGTAAATCAAATGTGTGGTTGCTAAAGTGTTTTTATAGCACATTTCTAGGGTGTTCTGGGTGGTTGCTTGTGGTCCTAAGTCAAAAGAAGATGATAATGTAATCCAGAAACTTACAAATTGGGCCAAAAAGTACTAGAGAGTCTATGGGACATTTGAGAAGAGGATAAGATTTTATAATATATTTTTGGGCTGTCAAAGTTAACATGCTTACATTTTATTTTACTTTATATATTAAATAAAATGCTATATGCATAAGTATTCAAACCCTTATCTGGGACAGTTGAAATTTAGCTCGGGAGCATTCATATTGCTTGTAGATGTTACTACACCACAAGTGAGTGTGGCAAATTCAATTGAATGGGTATGATTTGGAATGGCTCACACATCTTAATAAAAGGTCTAACAGCTGAAAACGCATATCAGAGCAAAAGCCAAGCCCTGAGGTCAAAAGAATTGCCTGTAGAGCTCAGAAACAGGTTTGCGTCAAGCCACACATCTGGGGAAGAGTAGAGAAAAAATTCTGCTTCATTGAAGGTTCACAGAATCATGTAGCCTTCATTATCCATAATGGAAGACGTTTTTAACAACTAGAACTCTTCCTAGAGCTGGCCTCCTGGCCAAACTGAGCAGCTGATGGAGAAGGGCCTTGTCTCGACTGGTGACCAAGAACCTGATGGTCACTCTAGTTGAGCTCCATGATCATATATGCAGATAGGAGAAACCTACAGAAGGACAAACATCACTGCAACACTCCACCGATCTGGGCTTTATGTCGGTGTGGCCAAACTCAATCTTCTCCTCAGTGAAGATGCATGAAAACACACTTGAAATTTGCAAAAAAGCACCTAAAGGACCCTTAGACTGTGAGAAACAAGATTCTAACACTCCACCGATCTGGGCTTTATGTCGGTGTGGCCAAACTCAATCTTCTCCTCAGTGAAGATGCATGAAAACACACTTGAAATTTGCAAAAAAGCACCTAAAGGACCCTTAGACTGTGAGAAACAAGATTCTCTGGTTTGATGAACCTCAATTCCAAGCATAATGTTTGAAGGAAACCAGGCACTGCTCATCACCTGCAGAGTACCATCCAAAAAGTAAAGTGTGCTGGTAGCGGCCTCATGCTGTGGGGCTGTTTTTTAGCGGCAGGGACTGAGGGAAAAAGCTCAAGAAAAGCTCAATGCACCAAAATATTGAGATAGCCTTAATGAAAACCCGGTCCTGAGTATTCAGAACCTCAGACCCTAAACACACAGCAAGAGTGGCTTATAGACAACTCTGTGAATGTCCTTGAGTGGCCCAGCCACAGCCTGGGATTGAACCCAATCAAATATTTCTGGAGAAACCTGAAAATGTGCGTCTGCCCCCATCCAACCTGACAGCTTGGGAGGTGAAGAGGCGAGGAGAAGAATGACAGATAATTGCCAAATGCTGATGTGCAAAGCTTGTCGCATCATATCCAAAAAGACTTGAGGCTGTTAAGGTGCTTCAGCTAAGTAATGAGTTAAGGGTTTGAATACTTATGCAATGCACTTATTTCAGTTTTTTATTTTTAATAAATTTACAAAGTTGTGACAGTTTTGTTTTTGCTTTGTCATTATGGTGTATGGAGTGTAGATTGATGTGGGAAAAAAAAGTAATTTAAAGCAGTTTAACATAAGTCTGCAACATAGCAAAACGTGAAATAAATGAAGGGGTATGTATACTTTCTTACCGCTCAATTTTTACTGTTTTTACTGTACTGTTGTTGAATGTTACATGACTTCTTTAAAAAAAAAAATTGAACCAACCCTATGCATGAAAATGTACAGATGTCTTTATTATTATTATTTTTTTTTTTTTTTTTTGGAGTGGGGCCTCTCACAAGAGGATCATCAAATTTTGAGTATCCTTGTCAAATTCATATCGATTCACACACATGACATTTGCAAACAAAATCACTGTATTTTTGATGAATAGGTCAAATGAGTGACTGCTCACTGGCTGGAGCCCCCGTTGTTTGATGTTAGCGCTTCCTGGTTCAAGAACATTGGGTTTAAGGGTCCGATGCAGATTGCATTAATAAACACATTTGATGTTTCCTACAGCAAAAACTGACTCTACAGACTTTGTATTTGCAAAACACATGTCTCACGCTTATGACAGTATAATGTCATGTCATAAAAAGCAATGTGTTGCACTGAACAAAGTTCTTATTGGAGGAAACAGTTTGCAGTAATAATCCCAATTGTGTTTGTCAGTTTTGAGTGATTGGCAGGATAATATCAATGGTAAAAATCCCTGAGGGAAACAGTTTGTGCATATTACAACACAGTGGAATTATGCACTTTCCTTTTAATCAGGAAGGAAAATGGGCACCAGTGACATTTAAGACATTCCATAAACAAATACAAATAAATGCTGGTAAACGTACTGACCGCATTCAGAGATTATGCCTCTAGCAGGTTAACATTGTCTTATATAAGCCTCTCCTTTAGTAAAAGGTCCTATGGAATAAATTACACACCAGAAGGTCACTTTTGTCTGTATGGCAGGCTGAGTATCACTAATGCCATAGAGTATATATAGTCTCGAGGAAGTCTTGGGGAAGCCCATCAGGCTTGCTCACACAAGGAAAGTCATTAGCAGGATTACCGTAGTAAACAAAAACTGAAAGTATAATACAAACAACCAAAAAAAAAAAAAAGTTAAAATAAAAAAATAAAAATAAAATAAATATAAAATAAAATTTATGAAAAATGTTTTATTTCAACATTTCTCCATTTCTAATTTTAATTTACTTTAACTTGATGTACGAAACACAACTACCATGTTTAAGGCACAGAAAGGTAGCAAGGACATCGTTAAAATAGTCTATGTGACATCAGTGGTTCAACCGAACCCAGATGCACTGCGCCTTGTTTACAAGCAGAAAAATGCACACGCATACGTCATAGCACTCATGAATGGCGGCGGACTGACCTGAAAGAGATGAAATCGTTGAATAAAATCATTATTTTTGTTTTCTCTGCATACAAAAAGTATTCTCGTAGTTTCATAAAAGTATGGTTAAACCACATGGACCACATGATGTCACATGGACTGTCTTAAATGGAAGTACTGTAATTAATTTATAACCATGAGTTGTAATGTTTCATCAGGCATCTGAACCTGGCTGTGCGACCCAAGCAGCTCCCGGCGCTGGTGCGCAGTGGTGTCCCAGAGGCCTTGAGAGGGGAGGTGTGGCAGCTACTGGCCGGATGTCATAACAATGACCATCTGGTGGAGGAGTACCGTACACTCATCACTAAGGTAGGTGTACAGTTCCCATCTTCCACTTCAGTGCACCAGAGGCACATTTGATAACATAAGGCAAAGCAAAGGATTGACTCTAATGCATTATCAATGGATCAAAAGTTTTGATCATATATCTCAATTAATTATTCATATAATTGTTTTTTCAATCTCTAACCTTAAGTAGGCCTTAGGCCGTCTGTCCACCAAAGCGTTTTTTCCCCCCTGAGACTAGCATATTTTTTCAGTTGTTTTCAATGGGAGTGCTGCATATGTAAAAATGTGAGCTGATGAAGACCACTTTATTCACTTTATATTAGTGCTGTCAAATGATTAATCGCGATTAATCACATCCAAAATAAAAAATTTGTGTGTGTACTGTGTATATTTGTTATGTATATATGTGTGTTTAAGAAAAATTTTGTTTTATATATATATATATATATAAGTACATGTAAATACTTTCTAAATATGTATATACTGTATGTGGGTGTCTTTATATATACATAAAACATATACACAGTACACACATATATTATATAAACAAAAACCTTTATTTTGGATGCGATTAATTGTTTCCCAGCACTACATTATATGCTTTAGACATGGTATCAGCTAAAAATCTTCTCTAAGCATTCTACTGAAGAATAAAGTTAGCTACATCTTGGATGGCCTGAGGGTGAGTAAATTAACAGCAATTTTTCATTTTTTAGGTGAACTATCCCTCTAAACATTTATGCATAACTTGTAATATTCTGGTGTCTGACTTTTAAATCTTTGGTTGAGAAGAAGTGTGGTGATTAAATTCCTGCTAGAAAGTACTTTGTAATAAATGGCAAGATTATCACCAATATTTTTAGAAGAGTTTACCAAGAATAAGCATGTCTTTGTGTATTCACAATATGCTGATCACTTTTAGAAATATTCCAGTAGCAATGTCTTTTTCAGAATAAAGGCTGAAACGGAATATTGACCTTTTAGGAGCCACTTGGTATTAGTCTCATGTAGTCCAGAGGGCACAGGAAATTTTGAAAAAAGAGGCTAGGGGTGGGATCAGTGCATGTTGCAAGCCAAACTCAAACCTAATCCAAATGAACTCCACAGCTCAATGCATCATGGCTCCAACAAACATTTTTGCACAATTCTCTTCACAGAACAAATTTTTTTTAACCTCACATTTAGTACATATTTTTGCTTAATATGACCAACAAATGCCCATTCAGATATGAAAGGCCATCTTTCGAGATTCTAAAGAATTTGGTTTGGACGTCAAAACAGAGTTTCTTGGAAAAGGCTGTAATTATGTCTCTCCTGAACAAGGCTGGAGAGAGTGCATATTACACACTATCGTAATACTTACTCTGTTTGGATAGAAACGGCCCAGAGTTCCTGAGAGCCGCTCGATAGTCTAGTAATGGCAGAGGCATTTTATATGATTAGCAGTAGCGTTGGATTGCTAATGGCTAGGTAAAGTGTATTACAAAGCAGGACTCGACTACAAAGAGTTGTTTTCTTTCTCAGACCTCATTGTCTATTCAGAGCATGGACATGTAAATGTAAAGTAATGTGACTTTTTTAATAGCATTTATTGATTTATTTTTTATTAGGAATTCATGCAGATGTTAGTCTACGACATCTTTTGTGCGTTGTGAACTTTCAGTTTTGTAGCTTGGTGTTTTTCATTCTGGAGTACTGATTCTCTGCATCCTTCACTTTAGAGAACATAAATAAACCAGCAGCAGCAGCAGCATCATATATTCGCTATAGCTTCCCGTTTAGCAATTCTGCGTGCAAACTCTGTACAGTTGTGCTACTTGACCCCTTGTTTTAACCCGAGGGAGGCATGTCAGTGTACTGTATCTTGTCAGTCATTTCACCATGTCCCCAAGGTTCCTCACAGTGGTTGGGATATTTTCATGAAAACGGGAGCTTTTACTGTGCTGAAGTCTCGGCCTTTTCCTAAACAACATTCAAGAGCACTATTCTCAGAAAGTAGTCTGTGCCTTAATGTGATTTGTCTCTAATGTGAAAGCTGGTTGTCCCTCGTTAAGGACTTGCTCTTCACTGCACTTTACAATGTTTATTGTGGCTTTCTTTATCCTGTGTGACTAGAAAAGGCTTGAAATTCACCCACTGGGGGTAAGTCAAGGGACATTCACACCAGCAATGATTTGCAATGACAGACGTGACTGTAATTCATGCATTTCTAGAGAGAGATGGTGATTTGGAGCGGAATAAGTGAGGCAACTATCAAAGTGATTCAAAACAAAGCTTTACAAACCGCAAAATGGAAACGGTTTATGTGGAAAAATTAGCATCTGAAGTTTATGTAAGTGAGAAGAGATCTGTCTTTCATATTTTGTTACAATGATGTGATGGCTAATTTTACTTTGATTTAGCAACTATTGATTTTATTTCAGGGTATTTTTATACAAAATTGTAACGTAATTTTAAAATTTTAAATAGTTATGTAATTAAAAAAATATCAAAGTTAATATTGGGTTATCACTATCTGCCAGAATTTCAATAGTGGTGCATCTCTAATTAAAATTAAAAAATATATAATTATGAAATAAATTAAAAATAAAGTAAATATGACTGGCAAGACATATTTAATACTGGTAATTGGCAGGTGTGGCAAAAACGTGGACATTAATAACACTAACAGGTTCATTTACCTGAAATATCTATGCAAAATCCATAACCGTATTGGGGAAAAGGCTTTTTTTGTTAGTTAAGCTACATGCTCACAGTGATTTCACTGGGCACGGCCATGTCAGCTGTCATTATGTAAAGAAAACATCCTGCAGCACTGAGGTCCCAGGTGGCTACAAGATGTTCCTCTCTCCCACCCGCCCCAAAGTCCAAATAAACTTGATGTACACACTGAGTGTGTGTGAGATTGTTAGGACAACAGCCATGCTGAGCAGCTCTTGCACGTATAGGTTTGTTTCTTAAGCCATACAGAGCTAAACAAAACGCACTTTTGTATAACCAAAGTCCTTCTTTAGAGAATGCTGCCAAAACTTAAACTCGTTCCTTTTCCAACATTCATCTCTATTATGTCAAAGTTCTGTATGTCTTGTACACAAAGTTTCATTACATGAAAACAGAACAGTATGGTGTAACAGTAAATAATATCCATGAAAATATCCATATCCAATACTGGCAACGCTGAAACCGGCACATGTTTATGTAGTGATCCAGAGTTATCATTTGTGTTTAAGAAGAATTGCTCATGACAAGAGCAGGTTTTGCCAGCTCTTGCGACACATGGAGTTGAATGAATACTGTGAATACTCAAAGATTTCTTTGTTCAGGATTTAGGAAAAAACGCTTGTTAAATAAAAAAATAAAAAAAGATGGTCTGTAGTTTTCTCTGGATGGTCAAATCCACAGTGTGGCACCGATTAAGTGAGGAGTACATTACTTAGAAACCATCACCAGCTTCCTAGAAATAACCTGGGTTTTATATTATATTGTATATGCCTTTTTTTGTGATCAACTTTTTATTTACTTTAAATCAACAAAACAACATCCATTCAAACAAACAACAGGGAGGGGGGTGCAACAGAGTGTATATGCCATTTTATAGCCTATCCTAAAACTTTTCCCGTCTGCCTGGAAGAGCATGCAACTATGGATTGGTTATAATATCTATATAATGCTCAAAACTGAGTGCTTTATCAAGCAAAACTCTTTAAACTCATCTTCAACAGAATAAGAAAAAACATTTAGCCTTTTTGCCATTCATATTTTCTCAAATTTTACATTTAAAATTTTAAAAATAATTAAAATAAATATATTAAATGAATAATAAAGCAGTATTTATTTACAAATTTAGCATGTATTATTTATTGCATACTAATATTTTCAACCTGATCTCACGGCAATACGTACATATTTTACGAGGTGGCTAATTCGTACGAATTTGTACGACCTCACTCTTACAAATTCATATACGTACGATTTAGCAGAAATTGTTTGAATGTACAAATTCGTACGAATTAGCCACCTCAGTTGCACAGTTCGTATGAATTTGTGCGATTGACCTACACCTAACCCCGCCCCTTAACCTACCCATCATAGGGGTCTAGACAAATCGTACAAAATCGTACGAGCGAGGTTGTACGAATTCGTACTAATTATCCATCTCGTAAAATATGTATGAATTGGTCGTGAGATTGCATTGGTATTTTAGTTAATCTTCTCATGAAAAACACAATTTTTACATGCATTGTATTGTTTTTAGTATTGCTACATTTCCTTACACATGCTCTATTATGAAAGGAGATTATACAGGACAGACCTTACTGCAACCTTCGCTAAGGTGACTCACAGACAGCCTTTATTGCGAGGCCTCGAAGAAAGGTCTTGTTTCCACTCATCTAGTTATCACAGACCTGCACTTTTCACCGTCTGCCCTCCTAGCGCTCTAAACTCTGATAGAAGAGGGCTAAAAATGATCCCTCATAGGCTTTGAGTGAAAGCTACACCGCAAACCACACGTTCCTCTCACATTGCGTAATTAGTAATTAATTAGTTTTCTTGACCTTATAGCCAATTCAGAAGTTGCAGCTGTCACTAATATATATATATGTATATATTTCAATAATGACAGATGTTGAACCAGGTGTTTTTTTGTAACAACAAATGCTCTCTATTTTCCTTATGCTTTGCTTTGTACGTGCGTGTTTGTGGTTGATGCCTGGGAACCATGGTGATTCATTTCTTAAAAGCGTCGCACAAAGAATAGCCATGCTCTCAGAGTTTTGCCATTGTGTTTAATTCAATGGATGCATTGACGGCCCACATTTCTATTTTGAGTTGTTATCACGGAACTGGCAGGCTGCTCTATAGTTCAATGCTTACGGCAAGTTAAGCAACAAAGTGACATTGATGAAACAGTCTGTCTCCGCTTCCAATAAACATTTTAGTGAGAAATATAGAATTTCCAGTGTTTTGAGAGACAGGCCTCCCTCTGAAATATCTGGGCCAAATGGCTGGATTAAGATGAGTGTTGATTTTCACCGGTGCTGGGTCATAAATACAGGACACGTCTTAACATCAGGACTTGAGTGATGACTAGTTTTACTGAGCGCCTTCACCTTTTCCATGTATTACTCAAGTACTACCACTCTTTCAAACCCCAATGACTTTTCATTTATTTACACTTGTTGCCATGGAAGTGACATGTACAGTACCAGTGCTGTTAAAATGTGAGGTTTATAAAAATGACAGATGGTTGGGTGTGAAATTACTCAAAAGATGATGTTTGGAAAAATCTCAGTGTTGTTTTTGTCCATACACTGAAAGTCATTGTGGTTCAGCGTTGCTTTGGACCCCACTGGTGTTCATTGTATGGACAAAAACACTTGAAACGCTCTTCACAATATCTTCTTTTGTGTTCCACTAATTAAGAGAACAGGTTTGGAATGACATGAAGTCATAAAATAAGGAGTAAAAGATGACAGAACTTGGATTTGTGAGAGAACCTCCCTTTAAAAATTTAGGGTAGTGTTGTCAGGATACCAAAATTTTAACTTCGATACAATACCTGACTAAATAATGTCTCAATACTACTACTAAACCGATGCCAAGACAAAAACATAAAACAACAGGAAAAGTAACTGAATAAGCTAAAATGATAAGAGGGCCAAATTTGGCCAAAATCTTATTTCATGATTGGATTTTCACGATAATTTCTATCATGTAGTGATTTTTGTTATTTTATCTACAATAAAACTAAGACACAAATGAAATTGTTTTTAGGTACAGTAGGTCTATTGGTTCAAGTAATACAGAAACTGAATAAAGTAATCAAAATATAAAAGTGAAGCACTGTATGAATTAAACATTCATACATTTATCCTTAATAAAGCTACTAAAGTTAGTCAAGATCAGTGAGTGATTTTCATTTTTTGTTGTTTGATTTATCATTAGATAGATACAGACAGCAGCAGGAATATTAGTCTGTTGTCACTTTAAGAGATGCGCGGATCCAATATATTGATACACATGTGTTTTCTTTCTCAGCTGTTTGTGTTCACTTCAATCATAAGCCAAGACAGTTGATGCGAAATAACTTGTGAAAGAGGTCTGAATTTTCAAGAGTTCTTTGTCAAGGTTTATTGCGCTTAAAAACTGTTTAACATCTAGCATGTCTTTTATTTTCTCATTCATGCATGTTTCGTATTCAATTTAAAATAGTCAATAACATATAAGAAATCCTGCGCTGCACGGAACTATAAACCGTGGCACGTCCAATATTCATGCATGGTTGATTTTGCTGCTGGACAGACCAGTTGAAGATTTAGGCTAAGGTAGATCAGCTTTAAGTTGGTCCCAACATGCTTTATACCAGTGATTCCCATTCCCAACCACGTGCCTGGAGCCCCAACAACACTGCACATTTTACATGTGTCCTTAATCTGACACGCCTGATTCAGGTCATCAGTGCATTAGTCGAAACTTCAAGACCTTAAATGGGACAAATTTGAGACAATGGACAAAAAAATGGGACAATAGAACATGCAAAATATGCAGTGTTGATGGGGCTTTAAGTGTTTTAAGTGGTGACTTTGCAAATGCAATCAACTCAGTAATGCACCTCAAACTCGCAGGCAGTCCCCATTCATATGGCTGTAGTTCCTGTTATTGTTAATCGAATATTAAATTGTCTGCCATTGACATGGTAACAAGCATCAGATTTTGGATCCTTGGTTCACTCTGCACCCATCTGCTCACCCGAGCATGTTTGTCGGGCTGCATTTCTTTGGCTCATACTATTACCAGATGTTCCAGTGTCCACAAACACAGACGCAGAGGTCAGACATACACACAGATTTCTCTAGACACTCCTCACACACCACCCCATGCGGTGAATAAAAACAAACGGCTAACACAAAGCCTGGCCTGTTAGTCTGCGGCAGCCTGCGCCTCTTCTCACTTCAAGTCCCGGCATTCTAAACACACCGCAATAAATATCCGTCTCTGCGCCAGGCGTGACTTAACAAAATAGGGAACAGATACTCTCGAGCTTCATTGTGTTCAATAGAAGACCTTTTAATATGGCAAATAGTAGCTTACTTGTCTGTACAAAAATAGCTTCACTGCTCTGTGGGGTTAATGTCACGCTGAATGGTCTAGACCCAGGGGATTGTGCAGGGTTTATGGAGGAAGCCTGTGGGTGGTCTATACAGCAGAATTCTGGCTGGTGTCTGCCGCAGCAGTGATGTCCAGGTTTGTGACGCTGAGAGTTTGGCTGACTACTGATGTAGAGCTGCTGTCTCACTATATGAAGGGATGTGTATGTGCTGTTTGTGTTTGCTGTGTTTTCACAGAGCAGCTGAGTCAGGCTGGACTTGGCTAACACCTTCCCATCACTATAGGGACAGCTTTCTCTTATCTTCTCCTATAGACCTTAGTCAGAATAGACGGTTTCATTTGCCATGTAGGCTGTGAGAGATTGAAGTTCTGTTCATTCTTGTCAATACGAAAGTATTTGAAATGCATTTGACCTCTGGTGTTATGTATTGTGATTGATCGTGTAAGAGAAGCAGCATATTGAACTAGAAAGAAATGTAGGATGTGATTTTATCTGTTGTGAAAATTGGTTGATAAATATGAGGGTTTGCAACATCAGCCATTAATGAGAGTTGCTGTAGAGGCAGAGCAAGTGGAGGATTATGAGAAAAAAAAATTATTTGTATTTATTTATTATTTAATTTAAAATTTCGTGTACCAATCAAACTGTGGATTATATGGCCATGGGTCATATCTAAATTACATCACAGACCTGTGTTTTGGCGTTGACAGTCTGCGGATAATGAGTGCTTCAGTGGTTTATGAGAATGATTGACACGCAGGTACGAAATGGTGTCATTGAAGAAACTGTATTTCCATCCTTCACAGCCTCATTTTTGTCAAATTAAATATGCCGTTTACTCTAAGGTCTGTGTTTCTTTATCGTTGTCGCCTCATTCAATCTCATGCATTCAGCCCTTCCATTCCTCTTTATTTCTTCCTTTCCTCCTCATTGTCCTCCTCCTAATGGATGAGCCCAGTGTCGTCTGCTCCCCACCTTTCAAGTTGGGCCTATTTTTAGCCCCTCGTGTGCCTGGCTGAGGGAATGCGTGAAAGTGGGGACTGTGTGTGAGTGTTTGCAGATTCTGGCAGTGAAAGAATGAAAGGAGACTGAAGGGGTGCTATAGTTTTAATATTACCGTGGTGACAGGGAACAGGGATTAATAAAGATGATATAAATGGACACAAAGACTCGAGAGTTCAGTAAATCTGTATGGTCAACGTTTACTAAAGCTAGACTGGCACAAATCATACCACAATAACCTTGGTAATTCAGTTGCCCACATGCATGGATTCTAACTAAATGCTAATCTCCGATGTCTCCTTTGAACTTAATCCATCTGAGAACATGTTGATACATGAAACAAATGCACAAGAAAAATGAGTGCATCTGATTTAATGCTATAGAAGGACCTTTGTTGGTAAAAATTGGTGTGTTACTTAAAGGGATAGTTCAGCGAAAACTCTGTCATTAATTACTCACCCTCATGTCGTTCCAAACCCGTAAGACCTTCATTCATCTTCAGAACACATATTAAGATATTTTTGATTAGGGCTGTGCAATTAATCGAATTCGATTATCATGCGCATCTCGTCAGTAAAGCCGGTTTCTTGATTAGTAGTTAATTGCCATCACCTGCTTTCAGATGGAGCGTCAATTACTACACTGAGCCATAGTTCACTGACAAGCTAGGCAATATCACGTTCATAATCGAATGCGATTTGTCTGCGATTATGAACGCGATATTGCCTTGCTCTGAGAGCTTCTGAGAGTTGCATTGCTGTCTATGTAGGGTCAGAAAGCTCTCAGATTTCATCACAAATATCTTAATTTCTGTTCTGAAGGTGAACGAAAGTCTTATGGCTTTGAATCGACATGAGGGTGAGTCATTAATGACAGACTTTTCATTTTGGGTTGAACTATTCCTTTAACATAGGAGCCACAATACTGCATAAAGCAGGGGTAGAATTAGAATTATGATGTCATGAAAAGTTTTAGTTTATCTAATAAGAAATGTATGTACTTGGTTTATTTCTGGGACCTTGGAAATGGCTACACTCTGGCCTCCTTTTGTTTTTTTGCATGTGTCTGTATATGAGGGGGAGAAGAGAGCGAGTACGTGGGAGGGATGTTGCATTGGAATTGTGATGGGAATAGAATGAAAAGGAAGGATAAAGCACATGATATGAGTTTTATTATAATTTGTGAGAGACGAAAAGGTGGGTATGAGCGGGTGAAGGAGTGTATGGATTGACAAGGGAAGGGGGATGCCTCTTCTCCGATCGTGCTCCGACAGCTGCTCACTGGCTAGAGCCAAGGGTGGGAGGAGTTTGAGTGCTCCTGCTGCAGCGGAGAGAGGGAGGGAGAGAGGATGCATCAGTGCCACAGAGGAGAGAGAGGGAGACTGCTTTCTGCATCACACCACTCTATCCTTCATTTACATTCCAGACGCTGGCTTCTCTCTGGAGAGCCCCTTCTCCGTTTGAAATGCCAATCACCACTTGCTGTTCCTTCATCCTCGATCACACACACTTCCTCCACGTTGATGTGAGGGAGCTGGGTGCCCGGCACACGCTGAAGAGATTCCCCAGTCTTCGTTTGACGGACGACTGAAGTTGCTGCAAAGACATCAGACTCTGGATTACATCATACAATCCCATTTTTTGGGATTTGAAGGAATAAATAATTTGACTGTTATTTTGAGGAATCTCCAGCACTGCTTTGTTGTGTGTGTGATCCTCCGGACTAATAACTGTGTGAGAGCAACTGGGACTTTTATGATCAGAGTGGCAAGGACTCCGCTTCCTTTGCTTTTTTCCTGTGCCGGCAGCTGCCTGCCCCGTTCAGGCACAGCTGTGCTTCTCCCCGGAAAGGTGGGGGACTGATAAAATAGGGGGGTGTTTATGTCCTCTGCTGCTGGGACTTGAATTTAAGCTACCCTCCACAACAGCTTGTAGTAAGTGACTGTCCTCAGGATACTGTCGCTGCATGTGTGTGCTTTGGTGAAAGGATTGCTGTAGACTTGCGGCTCATGTTGCTGCTGAAATGGAAGGCACCTGGCACGGACACCTCCCCCATGTCAGCCGTACTGTGGGCAGCCTTTGCTGAGCTGGGCCCCCAAGGAACTAACACCCTAATTGTGCGCCCAAGCGCACCCTAAACAAGATGAACGCAACTGAGTTAAACCATAGCACAGAAACCTTCTGCCTGCTGGACATTGGCTACTCTCAGATCTTCAACACCTGCCTGCTGGAAGTAGCTGTTATTCTCTTCTTGACAGTGCTCATCATCTCCGGGAACCTGGTGGTTATCTTTGTTTTCCACTGTGCCCCGCTACTCAGCCACCATACCACTAGCTCCTTTATACAGACTATGGCGTATGCGGACTTTCTGGTTGGGGTCAGCTGTCTTATTCCCTCTCTGTCCCTCCTGCACCATCTGGAGGATGTGAACGAGAAACTCACCTGCATGGTCTTTAGCTACATGGTCTGTGTGTTGAAGAGCGTCTCCATGGCCTCTCTGGCATGTGTCAGTATTGACCGTTATGTTGCCATCACCCGACCTCTTTCCTACACTGCTCTGGTCACACCCTGCCGTCTTCGCACTTGCATTGCCCTTATTTGGCTTTACTCGGCACTCATCTTTTTGCCCTCTTTCTTTGGTTGGGGCAAGCCAGGATACCACGGTGATGTATTTAAATGGTGCTCCTCCTGGGACACCCAGCCCCTTTTTACCGCGTTTATTGTTGCGGCCCTCTACGCACCAGCTGCTTTCACCGTTTGTTTCACCTACGCCCATATTTTTCGGATCTGTCGACAGCACACTCGGCAGATCAGCGAGCGGAGAGCTCGCTTCGGCCCACAGGATCCCGAGCCGGGTGAGCAAGCCTGCACGGACAAACGCTATGCCACCGTGCTCTTTCGTATCACCAGTGTGTTCTACCTGCTTTGGCTACCCTACATCATTTACTTTTTACTAGAGAGCGCAGGGATATACCACCATGCCATTGCCTCATTCCTGACCACATGGCTGGCAATTAGCAATAGTTTTTGCAACTGTCTCATCTACAGCCTGTCAAACAGCGCCTTCCGCAAAGGCCTCAAGCGCCTCTGCCTGCTTTGTCTGCAACGTAGCGACACCAAGAAGTCCCTAGGAGATCCACCAACTCCTCCGCGCCCTGCTTGCCATGTGTAACGCCATCTTTTGGCGAGATAGTGAGCTCGATTTTGATGGCAAGGGTCATGTCAAGTTAAAAGCAGATGCAGAAGATTTGTCTCGGCATCTGTGCACTGTTCCAGTTCAAGCCAGGTGGGGCAAGTTGACAAAGGTCATGTGTATAGTTGCAGAATTTACCTGGTAGCAAGAAATGGACCCTTGACTTTGGTCATTAAAGATGAAGTGGACAGCTATGCGAGAGTGGGCTGATCTCAACGGTATTTGCAGATATACCATTCTCAGCAGTTTTTGCTGCAAGGATAAATTAAGCAATGAGGGGAAAAAAATCTCATTCTTGTGATTGTGAAGTCTTTAGATTGCATTAAATATTGTCTGTATGCAAAAAACAGTTTTTATTAGTGACATTAAAGCAAAGACTGAGTTGAGCTGTCTGCTCAGCAAATGTCTTCTTGAAGGCAAACTCATGTCTTTCAGTGACTTTGTGGCAAATTTACTGGCCTTTGTGGACTGTTGACTTTTAGTTCTGATCATGTGGCAGGAAGACTGAGAACAAGTAGTCTCTGTTTCTCCTGTTAACTGGCTCACATTTGTTCATATGTAGGGAAAAAAAAGAAAGATCCCTGTTAGACTGATCTAAAACCTTAAATAATATAGATGTTAAAATTACTTCTGGATAAAGACTTTAAAGCATTTCTAAGGGCTTACCTGGTTTTGGACTCGTGATCTTATTTATGTTTTTACTAGTAATATCGGAGTCTTGCCTCAGAATTTCTGAGGATAATCTGATCACTACCTTGCTCTCAGTGGAAGAATGTGTTTGCTAGTGTTTTTTTGTCTTTGGATCCATGACAACTCTTGACCTTCAGCAATCACAATTGGATTTTTTAAAAAGCCGTTTTCCCAAAGAGCAGAAGTCGACTACAGCCCCCAAGCAATGCCATGATTACATGGACTTCCCATTTTCTGCTTATTTAAAGCCATGAAGGGATTACATAACCACGCCTCCAGTCAGAGGACACCATCCTTAAAAAACGCATTAATACAACAGCAAACAGATGACTTATTCTGCCTGACTCATTTCTAAACCTTGATCACACTGGAGATGAACTTTTTAGCTGGAACCCACTCATAGCATCAGTTTTTTAAAGGCTGTCCTGCAAATCATTTTGAAAAAAAAAAAAGAAAATCTGTTTGACTACTTGGAGTATTGCTGGAGTATCTGCTGGACAGAATGACTCTTGGACTTGCCCTCTGCCCTGAAGTGTCAGTCGTGTGCAACTCTCTTGCCATGCTTGGTTCGCTTCCACTGGTTACAATGTGTTTTAGTGGTAGGAATGAATGGTTAAGGGGAATGGGGAACATCTGTCAAAATGCATTGTCTAAACGCACAATCACACTTCAGATATTGTATAATGCAGTTAAGCACAACACAGAAACACGTGACCATAACAGATGTTAGTTGCTTAATTCCATCACAGGATCCTTAAGATGAACAAGGCCGCAGTGGTAAAGGTTGCTGATGTGTGCAAGAACCAAAAATGTAGTATTCAAATTAGGACACTTGATGGATAAAATGGACATCAGAAGAAAAGTTGCTGAAACTGATATATCGGGATGCAGCGGTCAAAGTTTTATAGCAGATGTTTCTGAAGAGTCCTGCATGTGCTTACACACAAAAAAAGCAGAGCAACAATGAACTGCATCTTACTGCGCTGTGCTATTTATCTTTATGACATAGATACATGTACATAATTCATATGTGGAGGTGCCAAGAAAATTGAGGGCATTGAAAAGCATGCCCTTTGTCTTTTTTTTTTTTTTTCATGCTGTGATCATAAATTTGCTCATTTGGATGGTACTGTTAAAAAATGATTTCTTATGCAGATAGCTTTGTCCTCATAGCTGACCAAAGTATCAATATTTATTGGTGTTCTCTGATGGAATTGTTATTTTTATTTTTTTAATATATATATAGAGGAACCACAAAATGTATTAATTAATTGTTGTCGAATGGATTGATTGTTTGTAGTAAGATGTTTATTATAAAAACAGTCTGCATTCCTCTTTGTATTTAATCTAATAGTATTTATGACCTTTACCTTCTCTTAAATTGTTTTAAGAGAATGTTTTCCATTGGAGAGGGTTATGTATTGTGGCATATTCCCAAATACTTTTTTTGTATGACACCATGGATAAATGCTGTCATTTATATCACCAAAACAAGTTTTATGACTGTCAGAAATGGATCTTGTTTATATGCCACGTCACTTCAGTTAATGACTGAAGACTTGCTTTCATAATTGTAATACTGTGACGTGAAGAAGTGTCTTATGACTATGTGTCTTTTAAGTGTTTGGTCAAGATTTTGATAGGAGACGCATAAAATCTGAACTGCCGTGTCATGGCAGGGCGCTGTGCAATACTTCCATTCACTAGATAGAGATAGAGATTGATAGAAAACATATCACACACAATAGAAAAAGGGCTTTTATTTTTTTCAAGTGTCCCAGCTTGTTTGTTCAAATGTAGATCTTGATCTTGCGGCCTCTGGCAAAGTGCTGTTTTTGAACCAGAGCTGAAAGAATTTGTTCGCCATTTACCCATCCGCCGCTTTATTGATCGCACATGACCATGTGTGCGTGCACACATGCATGGATGTGTATGTGCGTTAAACAGAACAAAGACGCATGTCTAATGGAAGAACTTGTTTTTAGCATTCGTCTTGATTGCTTTTTGGACTTTTTAATGCCCCTGGAGCAATGGACTCACCCAAGACTGCTTCCTCCCTCTTGTCCTAAGAAACTTTCCCCGTATTCATTTAAAGGAATCAGATTAAATTAAATGGCCAGGATTTGATGGTCATGCTTGTGAAACTGCCTCGGTTGTGTATTCACCATTTGGATTGGTTGAATTTTATGAAACCATCCATTTGTTGCTCTGATTCTGATGTCTTTTTCCACTGGTCGCCAGTTAATTCTTTCTATAAAAATGAAATTGAAGTTGGTTTTTCTGCTTAAATTGCTGTGAGAATCCAAATCTTGAAGCATGCGTATCTGTATTTTCAGATACTGTAGATATTGGTTATTTCTGCTGTCTGAAGGATATTGTAAGTAAGATTGTATGTTGGTTTTATGTACTACGAATGGAATTGTATGTTTTGAAATGAGAATGAGGCTCTAATGTTGCCTAAACGGGTGTCAACACTGCATGTTTTGCTTCATAGATGATGGTACTTCTGTCATGGGTAAAAGCTGGAGGAAGCATTTCAACTTTTGGGACATTTTGATGCCAGAGAGCTTTTGTTTGTTTTTGTTCTCCTTATGATGCCAAAGCATTTTTTTTTTCTTTCCTGTGGGAAAACTGCTCTGTTCTTGAAATCAAAGTCAAGGGCTAGCGCTCTCAAGGGAGAAAATCTCCCAAGATGACTTGCTCTCCGCTGTGCCATATTAGGACGCAGGACCCAGTCGGCCCCTGCCATCGCAGAAAATGGAGGGTTGAGCTGGAACAGTGTGTTTTCTCCCTGAGGAACACACCCCTCCGTGCACAAAAACACACACTCCTCTCCGTAACTTTGTGTTGATTGTGCTAGGCGTCTTTGAGTTTAATCATGTATATTTTAAAAGTCCGTTAAATTGCTGAACCAGGCTCTTTAATGAATTGCTCATGATCTTGCCCTCCTGTAAGTGGGTCTGGTTTTTATTTGATTAACTGGAGAGAATTGTTTTTCGCCTTTCACTTTAATGCATTCCAAATTGTATTTCAGTTCTTATCGCGAGAGAATATGAAAGCACTGCAAAGTCTTTGGGATTAACAATGTTTTTGACTGAAATTGCTTGGCTGAAGTTGATCTGCTTCACCATATTTTCTTCAGCATATCAACAAGTTGTCTGGTGTTTAGGGCTGTAGCTGAGGTACTAATGTGGTGTACCGCAAATTTTGTAATGATGTCAAGTTTTAGAAAATAATTGTCAATAATATATTTATATTCTGGTATATCTGCACTGAGGAAATAAATGTGATCTTATCCTATCATGTTTGAATTCCTGTTATTGTGCGTGTGTGTGCGTGTGTGTGTGTGTGTGTGTGTATGGTGACTGTATTCATGTTTTTTTAATGTAGATGTATGTGCTAGTTTGCGTTTCTGACAGTACATTAATAATCATCTTTGGTAGGTTATTACTTGCATTAGCACTTGTTCATCTCGTTGGCAAATTAACATCAAAAGTAAACGTCACTGTAAAAATGGAAAAACATTATACATTTATTGGTCAAGTACATGTGTTTTTAAGTTGTGCCAAATTAAACATTTGGTTTTCTGTGACGTATTGAAAGTCAGAATTGTCTTTGTTTTCATAAGTACTGTAAGTTTCTCATGACCTTATTTGATGTTGCATAATTTTTCTGTTTTAGATCTCACCAAATTTAACATTTACGTTTTTACATGTCTACACAAGGTTTTATCAAGCTAGAAGACCGTCCAAGACTAACCATTGCAGAAGCATCAATTTGAATGGGTTTAAAACAAAAAATCATATAAGAAAACAAATCATTAAGAGGCTTTTACTATGCAGTAGTATTAATTTTGAAAATTTCCTAGCCAGAAGCAATGCAACAAGGTTCCAGCGACAAGCAATTTGTCTGTCCAACCTGCTGTGTGATGCAAAAATACATAGTTAATGTTTAATATATGATTATGCGGAGCTGAATTTCGAAACCGTGAGATTTCACAGTAGGGCCCTATGATTTACGCGATACAGAAAACGCAGACAGAATCGCAGAATCCAGTCATAAAAGTGGAATTTGCTGTATAACGCGGAATGTCATGGAATTTGCCAAATTTTGGATGGATAAATCTAAAGTATGTCAGAATGCTTAAATCAAAATGGGAAGCTGCAAAAATGCCATTTAAATATGAATCCTGCATGTTCTGCGTGTTTCTTTGAATGAATGGAGCAGACGCATGGTTTTGTTTACTACACTCGTAATGAAGCATGCGTGACGTGACGCTCGCGGTGTTTTCAGCCTCTGCTGCCTTAATGTACGAGTATATGAACACATGAACATGCTATCTAGAACTGCTCTGAGAGTCACTTCATGAGCATTTGACCGTTTCATTTGAGAAAAAAATATTGTCATATGTTATACAAACAGAAACTTAAAGCAACTTGTTAAAATGAAGGTTCGCTTTAACTTGAAGAAACTGTGACAAAAATATATTACTTAATGTCATGATAGTACTACTACTAATAATAAAATTATTATTAAAAATTGTTTTAAGGAATATTTACCTAAAATTATTTACCAGTATTTATTTCCCAGGAAAATGCAAAGCATACAACACAGTATTTCTGAAAAAATAATATATATATATATATATATATATATATATATATATATATATATATATATATATGTATATGTATATATATATGTATATGTATATATATATATATGTATATATATATATATATATATATATTTTTTTTTTTTTTTTTTTATATAATCAGTTAATCAGAGATGCTTTTGATTATGAAAATTTAATGCAATAACTAAAATGGAATCCAGAAAATTAATGGAATTAATGGAAATGAAATGGGTAAAAAAAGTATTTCATAGGGTCATAGTATTTCATTTCATATTTGAATAAATTGCTGTTAAATTGTGAATTAGCAATGGTTTTCTGGCAGTCATAATTTTTTGTGAAGTCATGAATAATTCATGATTTTAATATACTTATTATTAGCATTTTTGTTTCTTGAAGAAAGACCATGTAGATCGTATAGATAATTTCTGATCATTTAGTGTATTTAAATGAATATGATTAATTATCATTCTGATCGTTCAGTGAAAAACGTATTTAGTGTTTTACTTCTTGCATTAAACATTTTGAGTCTACTTGGCTATAAGAGCTTGAAATGATTGAAATGATTAATCTGGCTACTCAGATTTTAAAAACATGGTATGGTACAAAGCAAAAAAGGCTAAAAAAAATACTGTATGGTCAGTGTAACACTGTGTCCTAACTTAGTTTCCACAATGATTGTTCACATAATATAGTGTACAATTGAGTCTCATTAAAGCTTTCTTTAGTCAATAATGTATTGTAACAGACCCTGGAGAGCGCTGGCTCTCCCTGACATGTGCCCAGTGGGTGATATGTTGAGGGGAAGAGGATGTGGACCCTCCCTGCCTCCCTCTTAGTGAGGGAGTGATTGGACTACAGTGAACCCACCAACTCACCCAATCTCAGTTTCTAGCTCTCTTTCATCAAGCTCACTATACTTTTTATAATCAGCCTCCCCCAAGAAAAACAAAATGCCATTTTCGCCTATTGTTGCCTATCAGAAAAAACGACCGTAAACAATGGTCAGGAAAAACAAGGTACAGTGCTTCCTGCGGAAGCAGCCTTCCCCCAGCACACACACAATCTCACCATCACAGTCGAAACACAGCCGAGTGCTCTGCGCTCACGCAAGAGGTTCACACAGATCTACTTTTAAACAGTCTTACATCACCATGATTTTATTAGCACTTCTCGGAGTCTAGGATGACTTTCCCTAATATTGGCAGAACATAAATATGGCTCCTTATCTGAGACATCAGGTACTGTGTCTTCCCAGCAAGCCCTGAACCTGTTCAGGAGTTTCAGGACGGAGGGTGAGAAGGAGAGTTTGGGAAAAAAAAGGCATTTTCTTTGGCTTCATCCATTAATTCTTTGTTTATTATTCATCTTTTCCTGCCATTCTTTGCATTCTTGCTTTTCTTTAATTCCTCTTGTTCGTTTTCATGGAAATGCTTGAGAGGAAGAAATTTGTGCCTCTTAAACTGAAGACCTGATGCTTGGTTCCTGCTCATTTCCTCATGCATCACCTTTTCAGGACCACCTTTGGGTCAATGACATAATGCTGCTTTATTTATTTTTTTGGTCCTTTACTTGCATTGTAAAAAATTAATCCGTAAAATAACAGAAAAAGTACTTGCAGCCTATTACACGGGACATTATTAATTTTGCGGACATCTCCATTAACCCTAAAACACAATGCAATACAGTGTAAAATTCAAAAAGCTGATGAAATACCTGTAAAAACAATTAAATACGGAAATATTCCTTTAAATTATATAGTACATTGTGCCCTGTTTTTACAGATTTTCTTAGTGTATTTATTTAAAATACAATTCATACATACAGCGATTTAAATGCACCACTTATATGTTTGGTATGTATTATTTTTGATTGCTAAATTCAAATGTGTTTTGATAATATTTAGAGTTTGAAGAACTGGCTTGATGCGAAATAAATACATTTATTAATTAAAAAAAAAAGAAAAAAGCTCATTAAAAGGATGAAATGCTTTGTAAATATTTTTTGGGGGTATTTTGGCATATTTTATTATTATTATTTATTACGGTGAAAAAATAAGCATTGAAACAGTGCTGTTAAAATATTATAAATATTTGAAAAACTACTGTCTGTAGTCTATTATAACTGACTATTATATTGTATTATATGCTACAACTGACTATTATATTGTCTATTATATTGACTACTGTAACCCAAAAATGATATTAACTGATATTTATAAACAAAAAATTCATGACACTTGAAACCCCAAAACATTTGAAATGAATACCTTGATGTGTACATCTATTTAAGGTGCAGGAAAAATGTTTCTTTTCTTTTAATCCTTAAACCACATGACATTTTCAGAGTCGTCATGTTTATTTAATTTATTAATTTTTTCTAATTTTTAAACACGTTATCGAGACCATTTGAAAGTACACTTCTTTGCATTTTAAACTGGATATTTATTAAAGCTTTTTTTTTTTTTACCTGCTTTCCTTCCCAGTGGTTAGTTTCTCTAATCTAAGGCTAAACACTTTGTATCACCTTGTATCCTGAGCCCGATCTGATCTTCCTCAGAGACGAGCTTCAGGTCAGGTGCAGTCTAGTCAGACTGGTTCGATTATGCTCTCATCTCAGATTGACCTGTTTTTAGCTGCTTCTAGTCCACTGGATTCAACATAGCCCTCTGCTAGTTACTTCTCAGACCCTTTTCCATTGTCTTCTCATCTTGCTGGCCGGTGCTGGTGTGAGCGGTGGGTCAGTTTGCCTCATGTTCGGCCTGAGTTTGTGTAGTTGCTGAGCACGTCAGCTGAGCTGCTGGCTGCAGATGCATTATTTAGTGGCTCCTCTCTTCCACATAAACATAGCATCAATTATAGAAAGAGAGGGTAATTAATCTTTGAAAAGGGGTATGCTTACTAAGGCAGGAATCCGCTGTTAGTGCAAATGTGTGGGAGTGCTTTCGAGCGCCCTGCACTCACGCACGCCGGTCTGTTTGGCGTTTCTTTGGAAAACAAATGTTCCCCGAAGGTTATTTCCTGGGATTTAGTCTTGGTACTGTTGATAGCAGGTGGTGATTGACTTGTATTATATGTGGGATGGTGTGAAGTAGGTAGGTTGGAGGCCCAAATCTACAATGCCTATGGCGACTTTTCTGTGAGCGTCAAAAGAGAGACTGGTGAATTGATGACAGAAGGAATGGAATGATGCGATGAAAGCAAAATACATATTCCTTTGCTTTCATCGCCTTGTTCCATTCCTTCTGTCACCATTTTTCAATGTGATGGAAGAAAGCTAGAGCACGGCGACTGATATTAATCATGCTTTTTGGAGAAGATTGTAGTCTTGTGCTGGAAAGAGGATGAATAAAACATGGTGTCCTGAATTCAGACTGAACCCTGCCGCCCAGACATACATAACCCGAAGAGAGTTGGGAAAACCAGAGGAGACTCCCCATCTCTACCAGGGTAAATGCTTTGTCTGGTGTGCGTGTAGTCAGATGTTTAAATTAAGTGAAATATGTTTTTTGTTCACAGATTGACTTTAAATAACAGAGTTTTACAATAAATTGATTTATTACATTTTATTTATTATTGTAATAATTTATTTATTAAGGTCTGTCCCATCTACACTACCATTCGAAAGTTTAGGGTCAGTAATTTTTTATTTTTTTTAAAGAAATTAATTATTATTTTTTCAGTAAGGACACATTAAATTGATTAAAAGTGATAGCAAAGACATGTAATGGTACAACAGATTTCTATTTAAAATAAATGCTGTTCTTTTGAACGTTCTATCCATCATAAAATCTTGAAAAAAATATGGTTTCCACCAGAACATTAAGCAGCAAAACATTTTTCAGTGCTGATAATAATTTGAAAATTTTCTTGAAAAGCAAATCAGCATATTAGAATGAGTTCTGAAGGATCATGTGACACTGAAGACTGGAGTAATAATGCTGAAAATTCAGCGCTGCCATCACCAGTATAAATTAAATTTTAAAATATATTTGAATAGAAAATAGTTGTTTGAAATGGTAATAATATTTCAGAATATTCCTGTTTATATTGTATTTTTTTTATGAAAAATACAGCCTTGGTGAACATAAGATACTTCTTTAAAAAACAGAAAAATCTTTAAAACCCCAGACTTTTGCAAAGTAGTGTATTTTCTCATTTTATATATATGTTGTTGTCTGTGGAGTCAAGACATTTACAAATATGATTAAAAGATGAATATGAGACAAAACTACAGAATATCACATTTTATTATTGGGTGATTCAACACATAGATGTTTTACCAGCTAAGAAGTTCAGCACTTTTCATCCCTTTCATCCCTCTATCTGATGTGAGCATAAGTATTGGGACAGTTGCCTCGCAGGTCTTAAATGATCAGCTGTGTTCTGTTGCATTAATTCTTCAGATATTAAAAGCAGGGAATGTGTCGTATCAGTTATATCCATTACTTCTGCATTCTGAATCTTACATTCGATGATGACACACACAAACCAGGATGAAGATGAGGGAGCTGACTTTGAGAGAAAAGCAAGCAATTTGGATGCTAAAAGAAAAGAGGAAGTCAGTTAGAGCTCTAGCAAAAACAAAGAGCATGGAGAAATCAAGAGTTTGCGACACCAGCAACCAACAACTACCTGATCGGCTGAGAAAACAACAGTAGTTGATGACAGACAAATCATAAAAGCTGTGAAGATGAATCCTAAAAGACGTGTCTGTAAAATCACCAACAACTTCCAGAAACCTGAGGTGATGCTCTGACAATCTACTGTCCTCAGGAGACTTTGACACAAAATTACAGATGCTACACAGCAAGATACAAACCTCTGACCAGCTCCAGAAATAGAAAGGCAAGATTAGAGTTTGCAAAAAAGCACAAAGGTGAGCCAGAAGAGTTTTGGAACTGTGTTTATGGACCGATGAGACAAATATGAACCTTTATCAAAGTGATGGGAAAGCAAAAATGTGGAGAAAAAAAGGGAACTGCAATGATCCCAAGCATACAGCCTCATCTGTAAAGCATGGTGGAGGTGGTGTCATGGCATGGGCATGTATGGCTGCCTCTGGAACAGACCCTCTCAACTCTACTGATGACTTAATGTGTGATGACAGTAGCAGAATGAATTTGGAAGGGTACAAAATCATCTTGCCTACCAATATTCAAGAAAATGCCACCAGATTAATTGGGAAGTGCTTCATATTCAGTCAAGGAAAGGGCAAAGAAATGGAAAGTCTTAGATTGCCCAAGTCAATCTCCAGATTTAAATCCGATTGAACATGAATTTCACCAGCTGAAGAGGAGCGTAAAGGCAGAAACTCCCCAAAACAAGCAACAATTGGAATTGACTGCATTAAAGGCTGGGGAAAGTATTTCAAAGGATGAGAGCAAGAGTCTGGTGATGTCTATGGGTCACAGACTCACTGCTGTGATTGTGCGCAAGGGATCTGCAACTAAATAATAGCTTTTAATCTTTTATATCTGCCTTATGTTCAACTGTCCCAATACTAATGCTCACATCAATGAGTGGGATGAACTCTAAAAGTGCTGTTCTTTCTATTTGGTAAAACATATATGTGTTGAAACGTCTAATAATAAAATGTGACATCCTGTAGTTTTGTCTCATATTCATCTTTTAATCATATTTGCAAATGTCTTGACTCCACAGCCAACAGAACAATTTTGTCTTTACCGTTCCAATACTTTTGGAGGGCACTGTATATATATTTTTTTTTGAATACATAGTGACATCAATTATATTGATGCCATTCATTTTTGAATGCATGTATATGTTAATATAATGGTGTTCATGCATATAATGCAATTATGAGTCTGGTGCATATAATGCAAACCACTGTCTGGTTTGGCTCAGCTACAAAATCAGATATCAAAAGACTACAGAGAACGGTTCGGACTGCTGAAAGGATTATCGGTGCTCCCCTTCCCTCCCTCCAAGAACTGTATACATCCGGAAAAGGGCTCAGAAACATCCAAGTCATCCCCTTTTTGAACTTTTGCCATTTGGCCGGCGCTACAGAGCCCCAAATACCAGGACAACCAGGCACAAGAACAGTTTCTTCCCCCAGGCAATCTACCTTATGAACAGTTAAATGTTCCCCACATTATGCAATAAAAATGTGCAATAACCTTATATTTATTTGTTACCACCTCCATCCTAGCACATCCCTGCATCTCTTCTATTCCATTCTATCATCTATAGCACAACTGTACATGCAATGTACATGCAATTTATTTACTTTTCAATTTTTGTCTATTTATATTTACATATGTGTATTTTTTTAATTCTCATCTTATTTTTATTGTCTGTGTGTTCTTGTCTCTGTGTACTGGAAGCTAATGTCACTAAAACAAATTCCTTGTATGCACAAGCATACTTGGCAATAAAGCTCTTTCTGATTCTGAGTTATGTTCGATGTGTTGAGAAAAACAGAATTCTGAAAGACCAAGATTTTTCCCATGCTTAGGCATGTATGTGTGTGTGTGTGTGTGTTAGATGTGCAGTAATGAGTCATTACTCTTCTCTTGTATCTCTGATATTAGAGAGCACATTTAATAATAACTTAAATTATGATAGAATGCTTCTCACTTGAAGGGATAGCTCACCCAAATTTACTTACCCTCAAGTTGTTCCAAATCTCACTGTTCCACTAATCATACTCACTATTCCAGAAATTCACGCAGTGCCTTTGCTGTACTCTGTGAGTTACTTAACTGATGGGCATGATGTAATATTTTGCATTATTGTCTTTTGAAATTGCAAAAGAAAGAGGCAGCCGTTTGCCCTCAAGCTTCCAAATAGATGTTTGTATAATCTGTTATTAAAGTACAATCTATTATTAGAGTGTTGTGACATATGCTGCAAAGTAACTCTAACATTTTTTTGTGGATTTGGTACATTATAAGGATGAGCCACATCATCTGACTAGTCGATAAGTAAGGTGGACTAGTTCATCTAGATTTTTGTTTATAGTTTTTTTTTTTTCTTTCTGTATTTATATGCTTTAAAGGGGGTACACTTACGGCCCCATGTTCTTTAGTTTCATTAGTTTTTATTTTTCTATTATATGTAATGCTGCTTTGATGGAGTTTTTATTTTAAAAAGGCATTATCCAAATAAAATGGTTACGATGTGACTTTTAAATTGTGAATTTTTTTTGCTAACCTTTATTTGAATTAAAAATGCTGAAATTTAAATGAGTTTTTAAAGTAGTATATGTAGAAGTATATTGTATTAAAAATCAGCCTATATACAGTATGAATGTAGAAAATGTTTTCTTTTGCTAGTTTCTCTGCATCTTTTTCTTTTCTAATATACATTACAAAAAATATTTAAATAATCCAAAAATGCATTAAAATAAGGAACCATTGATCAACAGAATCACTGATAATTAACTGTGCCATTCTGAATGAGCAAAAACATCAATCTTTTAAATCCAAAATTCGAGTTGTAAATTGAATTGATTCCCTGTTAACCCAAATATCCACAACTCTGCTGAAGGGCTTTTTTTTATTTTTTATTTTTTTATATAAAACTAGTTTAAGGATGGCTCGAGTTGAACTGACTTACTATATAACCCAGCCAGAAATAAACACAGAGCATTGCATTGCGCTTTGTTTATGACTCTTAGTTTTGAGAGCAAAATTTAGCATCCAGAGTAATTGAATTCAGCATTTTTGTGCTATCATGAGCTGGCTTTGATGTACTGGGTGCAATAATGGATGTGAAAAATAAAGTGGCTGGTTTTGCAGTGTGACGGAAATAGCGGCTGTCCATCAACAGTCTACAGCTCCAGGCGCTCACACTTTGTTTATTAAGGGAGCGATCTAGTTTAATTTGATCTAGTTTTTTGTGTCTGTCTATCTAGAGAGTTGTTCCTCTGAAAACTTTACATGGTGAGGACCTGATACAGACTACAAAGGTTAGCAGATACTGATTTCTGACCAGTAGGTTTGAGGAGTCATGCAGAGTTAGTTACCAACCCAAACAAAGCTTTCTTCTGTGAAATTTATGTTGTTTGCAATAAACTGTTTCGTCAGCCAAACTGTGGTTACAATGACATAAATCTTAAAAGGACAGTTCACACAAAAGTGAAAATTCTGTCAAGATTTACTCTCCCTGAATTTGTTCCAAACTTGTATGAATTTCTTTATTCTGTAGAACACATAAGAAGATATTTTGGAGAATGTTGGTACAGTAGCCATTGACTCCCATAGTATTTTTTTTTCCATACTATGGACATCAACAGTTCGGTTACCAAACTCTCCCTTTAATAGAATTAGAACATTTGCTTTCTTCAGTTACACATCATCCTTTTAGCAACATCTTAAATAATTCAAATCCACAGGAACTTACAGTACAATCCCAAGTAGCCTGTTTAAATTAAATAGATTGAAATTGGATCGCAATGAACTCCAGTGGAGTGGTAATGTAACATCTCCTCCAGAGCATGTGGCTCCCTGTCTCTCTTTTGCTTTCAGTATCATCCCCACGGCACCCCCCACAGGATTTGTCATGACATTTTACGTTCTTTCAGACTTGTGTCCTTTTCTGAGTGGCTTAATTGGGTGATTAAGTAAGCCAGTGAAAGATAACAGTCTTCAGTTCTTCTGTGGAGTCACATCTACCAGCTTACAGTTTAGATGTTTGTTCCAAATGCTTGGACAAATTTGTGATTTTCATCTGTGTTTCTGAAAGACATGGGTAATCTGAAGTCCTGCTGGAATGACTTTCTTCTGTGGGGCACAAAAGGAAATTTTTATGCTGTTCTTTTCCATATAATGAAAACATACAGTGACTATAGTCTATCAAGCTTCGGGGAAAAAAAAGAAGACATCTGAACTGTGCATTGAGGAGAAAAGATCTCAGTACAGCTTTGGTCCATCAAGAAAAACACTCTTGAGGAAGCTTTAGTATCTTTGGTGTTTGTTAGATGGCCTCCACCATGCACATGGAACCAAAGAGACTAATACCTCTGACACTCGAACATACACATAGGCTGAGCCTGTGGGACATTCAACATACTCTGCGTGTCTGTGACGCCGAAGGACACACTCTTGAGCACACCATGTCCACCCCAGGTTGTCCACATTGCTTTGTGGGAGTGAGAACATCCTGTTCCAGTGAACTGATCTTGTTGCACTATGTGTGTTTGTTTTGTCTGATCTACATCCGATCCACTGCCCCCTAGTGGACAGGAGTCAAATGTGCTTTATTTGTCAATATACAATGAAAGCGAATGGGGATCAGCTTGACACAACAACATTGGCTCAACGATTGGCTAGAGTTTAGGATTGGATGGTCCTTTTGTGCAAAGACAAAAGGGGTTTTCATTATTTTTGCACTTTAATTTTGTGTTCATAGTGGGATGGATATCACACATTTTGCATTATATAGGGTACAGCAGGGCTAAAGGTGCCCCGGGGTAAAAGGCGCCTTTGATATTATTTTCATCTAAACCACTAGATGGCACAAAAACGCGGCGTAGCACTTTCCAAAACATTCGCTTTTCAAGATGCACGTGTATATTTGTCTGATCCTTGACACGATCGCGCGCAGCAGTGCAAAGTTGATTCTGTGCTTACTTGATCTAATATTTTATGTTTTTAAAAAAGATTTAAGTAGCAAATTAGAATCGTTAAAATGAATGCATATATTTTGAGGTCTTCTTAACAATTTTCAGTTTTGTTTAAGATAATTAAAGCAACAGTTTTTAAATACCATACTTTTACATATTCTTTTGTTATTTGGGTTAAAAAGCTCCCCTGCTGTTGGGGCTAAAGGCGCATAGTAATTAACATGATAATTAATAGATGGCTGACTTTTCCATTTGTTGACATGACATGGTTAGATTCAGATGGTAAATATCATATATTATGTTGGGTGTCCATATTAGAGATAATAACCATGTTTAGAATGAAAGCATCATATTTAAAAACATGATATTAATCATATCATATAAGATATCATTTGTTGTTACTACTGTAAATATACAGTGGATATAAAAAGTCTACACACCCCTGTTAAAATGACAGGTTTCTGTGATGTAAAAAAATGAGACCAAAATAAATCATTTCAGAACTTTTTCCACCTTTGATGTAAACTATAACCTGTATAACTAAATTAAAAAAAACTAAAATTGAAATCTTTTAGGAAAGGGAGAGTGAAAATAAACTAAAATGATGTGGTTGCATAAGTGTGCACACCCTCTTATAACTAAGTATGTGGCTGTGTTCAGAATTAAGCAATCACATTCAAACTCATGTTAAATAAATAGGAGTCAGTACACACCTGCCATAATGTAAAGTGCCTCTGATTAAACCCAAATAAAGTTTAGCTGTTCCAGTAGGCTTTTCCTGACATTTTCTTAGCTGCATCTTACAGCAAAAGCCATGGTCCGCAAAGAGCTTCCAAAGCATCAGAGGGATCTCATTGTTAAAAGGTATCAGTCAGGAGAAGGGTGCAAAAGAATTTCCAAGGCATTAGATATACCATGGAACACAGTGAAGACAGTAGTGTAGTACATGTGACATATTCTTCATGTGTCTGGGCTATGGGGTAGGGTGGCAAGAAAACTTCCAAGCCCGGTTAAATTTTCCAAAATCACATTTTAAGTCTCCCAAAAAGCATGTGGAAAAATGTGTTATGGTCTGATGAAACCAAGGTTGAACTTTTGGTCATAATTCCAAAAGGTATGTTTGGTGCAAAAACAACACTGCACATCACCAAAAGAACACCATACCCACAGTGAAGCATGGTGGTGGTAGCAGCATCACGCTTTGGGGCTGTTTTTCTTCAGCTGGAACTGGGGACTTAGTCAAGGTTGAGGGAATTATGAACAGTTCCAAATACCAGTCAATATTGGTACAAAACCTTCAGGCTTCTACTAGAAAGCTGAAGATGAAGAGGAACTTCATCTTTCAGCACGATGATAACCCAAAGCATACATCCAAATCAACAAAAGAATGGCTTCACCAGAAGAAGATTGAAGTTTTGGAATGGCCCAGCCAGAGCCCAGACCTGAATCCGATTGAAAATCTGTGGGTTGATCTGAAGAGGGCTGTGCACAGGAGATGCCCTCGCAATCTGATGGATTTGGAGTATTTTTGCAAAGAAGAGTCAAGATGTGCCATGCTGATAGACTCATACCCAAAAAGACTGAGTGGTGTAATAAAATCAAAAGGTGCTTCAACAAAGTATCAGTTTAAGGGTGTGCACACTTATGCAACCACATTATTTTAGTTTTTTATTTTTACTCCCTCTTTCCTAAAAGATTTCAGTTTGTTTTTTAATTGAGTTTTACAGGTTATAGTTTACATTAAAGCTGGAAAAAGTTCTGAAATTATTTATCTTGGTCTCATTTTTTTTTACATCACCGAAACCTGTCATGTTAACAGGGGTGTGTAGACTTTTTATATCTACTGTATATTCAATTATTATTGGATCTCCTTCAGTGCTTTCAGTCTGTATTTTAAAATATATTTTTTATATTAACATATTTTAATGACAGTATATTTATTGAACAGAAATTAATTCTTTTATTTTTCAAAATAAGCAGAAAATAGTACAAACTTTGCTAAAGTGATTGTTTTGAACAAGTATTAACTTTTTTTTTTTTTTTTTTTAAACATTATTTTAGCTGAAGTATTTGTATCAATACCGTGTGTGGGGTAAAATGCCCCCCTTGCCCCCTCATACATTTATAACATTTTTAAACAAAATAAACAACTTGAATGATTTATCTTCACACAAAATCTGTTGCTCCATTAATGTTCAATACAAACGTATATATTTTTTCTGCAGTTATACATTTTAGGCACAATGAATAGCACATTTTTTCTTAAGGTGTGCCTTTAGCCCCGTTGTACCCAATTGCAATGTAACTTTACATTTTGTCATTAAACACTATTAGCTGTGCCTCATGCCAAAATTTCTCTTTTTCTCTCTCTCTCTTGTCTTTTATTAGGAATCCCCACAGGACAGTGCCATCACTCGTGACATTAACCGTACGTTTCCTGCACACGACTACTTCAAAGATACGGGCGGTGACGGGCAGGACTCTCTCTATAAGATCTGTAAGGTGAGCAGATGACCTTTGCTTTCAATTCATCTGCTCAGCTCAGATTCTACACTTCTGCTCTGCTTCTGTTCATTTATCATCTTCAGCTCTGCAAAATCAGTTTCCTACCATTAAGAAAAGTTAAATGTGCACTTTTGGACTGCTCCAGTTTCTTCATAAACTTTTATTTGAACTTCATTTAAGAAATGTTATATATGTATAAAGATAGATAGATACAGTAGCTTGATGGATTTCGATGATTGATACGTAGATGGATGTATGTAAAATGATGTATAGATGGCTACATTGATAGATAGATGGATGGATGCGATGATATGGATGGATGAATATCTAGATATGTGGATAGGTGATAGGATGGATGTATAGATGACTGGATGAATATAGGTTGATGGATGGATAAAGACTGAATGGACAGTGATATGATAGATACAGTATATAGTTGGATGGATGAGTGGTATATATATATAGATGGGTGATAAATATGGATGTATCAGTAGTTCTGTAGTTATATTGATGGATGGATGAATGGATATAGCTGGATGAATTATAGATTTATAGATAGGTGAATGGATGGATATGGTTGAATGGACATATAGATGCATGGATGGACATATTGGATTGATTGGATGTATATCAGCAATCTGCAATGAGTTGGCTTTAAACCATATAAGTGTTTGTACATAGTCTCTCATACTGTACTACAGTCCAGTCCAGTACTTTCACGGTGGAAGATCAGTTTAATAAATACAAAACACTCTCAAATCATCTCAAATTGTCATCCTAAAATAATGAGGTCAGTGGGTTTAAAGTGAAAGTCACAAATGATGAGGGAAATGAGATTGATGGTTGGGTTTCCATCTTTGGGCGTCTCTTAATAATTCACCAGCCCTCTCTCCGACTGTTACCGCCATCATTCATACAGCACTGTAGATTTCTCATATTGACCACACAGTGTGATTCAGTTCTCTCAACCCACAGTTCACAAAGTTTATTAGCACCACAGTTTGTAATTGTCACAATATTAGCTGACATTTTAACACAGTTTTCTGAGGTATGTAGGTCAGTATTCCATCAAGCCTTCAAATCCGATTCGTGCTTCTGCATATTCAAATGTGCCACTAAAGACATTTCTCTCGTAACCAATCACATGCATGTTTGAATATGTGAAAGGACAAATGAGATTAAAAGAGCTAAGAGAATGATTCTACCAAGAATGATTCTTGGTTAGACTGTTTTTTTTTTTTTTTTAATAAATCATTTATAATTTCACTGAAACATTCTGTATCTTCCATCCTGCAGGCATATTCTGTGTATGATGAAGAAATTGGTTACTGTCAAGGACAGTCTTTCCTTGCTGCCGTGCTGCTACTACACGTGAGTGTCACATGTCACAGACCCCTGAAGCAAAACGGTTTGAACCAATGATGGCTACAACATTTAACATTTAATATAATGAGTATGTGCATATTTGCGCTTGCAAAATAGTCAAAACAGGTACACTGTTGTATTTGAATGGCCGTTGATGGAAACACAGGCTGTTTGAACTCCACTTGGTTTGAACTAATATGACATCCTCCTTTGAGATTTGAGACGGTGCCATCTAGTGGAGATTCTCCGTTGTGTGATATTGTCAGCTTGATGTGATTGTAATCAAGCTCTGTGGTGTTAGTAGATCGATGTTTGTGCTGCAATTGTGGTGTAGATGCCAGAGGAGCAGGCGTTCAGCGTGCTGGTCAAGATCATGTTTGAATACGGTCTCAGGGAGCTCTTCAAGCAGAACTTTGAAGACCTGCACTGCAAGTTCTTCCAGCTGGAGAGACTCATGCAGGTTAGTGTTGGATAATAAGAATATTAGTTCACATGTTTGATTACAAATAATGACAGATTATGCACATATTAAATAAGCAATTGTTCCATTTAAAGGGATAGTTCACCAAAAAATGAAATTACCCCATGATTTACTCATCCTAGTTGTACAGTTGGAGTTATATTAAAAAAAATTGTCCTGGCTCTTCCAAGCTTTACAATTACAGTGAATGGTGGTCGAGATTTTGAAGCCCAAAAACATATATTTATTACAACAAATGCATCGATTCACTTCAGAGGGCCTTTATTAACCCCCTGGAGCCGTGTGGAACACTTTTTATGATGGATGGATGCACTTTTTTGGGCTTCAAAATCTCAAACCCCAGTCACCACCAATATAATACCATTGTATTTGTCTGAAAGAAGAAAGTTATATACACTTAGGATGGCTTGAGAGTGAATAAATCATGGGGTAATTTTCATTTTTGGGTGAACTATCCCTTTAAATAACTAAATAGGCTGCTCTTTCCCTTGAAGAAATAATCTCTGACACATATATTTTGTCATATAAATTAAAATAAATTGCCCTCTAGAATACCAATGTGTTATTAATATATCTGGAATGCAAGTGTATTTTATCTTGTGGAGAAGTCTGCTGGTCTTACATGACAAAATACTCACACTATCATTCAAAAGTCTGGATTCTGGGAGATTTGTTAATGCTTTTGAAAGAATTTTCTTAATGGTCACCAAAGCTGCATTTCTTTAATAAAAAAAATACAGTAAAAATAGTAATATTGCAAAATATTATTACAACTTGAAAGAACTGTTTTCTATGTGAATATTTTTTCAAATGTAATTTATTCTTGTGATGCCAAGGTAAATTTTCAGCATCATTACTCTTCAGAAATCATTCTAATAAGCAGATTTGCTGCTTAAGAAACATTTTATATGATCACAACTGTCTTCTGCCTCTGTGTGTTGCAGGAATGCATTCCAGACCTGTACGCACACTTCCTGAATCTGGGTCTGGAAGCGCACATGTACGCCTCCCAGTGGTTCCTCACGCTCTTCACAGCCAAATTCCCTCTTTACATGGTCTTTCACATCATAGACCTTCTGCTGTGTGAGGTATCATTTCATTCTTACCTGCTTTTTCAAATATATTTTTCTAATGTTTTCTTTGCCTAGTTTACCTGTTAATTCATAGTTTAACTTGTGTAATACATTTTATTTTGATATCTATAAACCATCTTTTGTCATTTTGAAATCATACTAATTTCTCATGGTCCAATGTAATTGAAAGACCAACTCATATCACAGAAAAAAAATCACTGATTATTGTGTTGATGTTTTCCCATCAAAAAGATGTCACTTCCTGCAGAATGATTTCATTAAGGATATGGCGAATGTAACAGGATGTAAATATTGAGGACAAAAGAATAAACTTGATGGCAGCAGGTTGAAAAATTCATGAAACACCTGCAATATTTAATGCATTTAATAAATTGCCAGTTTGTCAAAGTAGAAATAAATAAATACAGCAACATTCAGTCAAACAAAAAATGGTTTAAAATTCAAAAATTTTTTTTCTCTCCTTTCAGGGCATCAGTGTCATTTTCAACGTGGCTCTTGCATTATTGAAGGTAAGGAAGTGCTCAGTTGCATCATTTCATCTTTTTCATGTTTCACCAAGGAAATATAAATATGCAAGCTGGTGTTGTTTCCTGAAAATTAACCTGCAAATCACCCATGCCTCATCACCATGGTTACAGCTATTACAAGGATGTTAGACATAATTGGCACACCTAATAAGCTCGGCAGCTACACTACAGCGTGATCAGATGTTACTTAGTGAATCTCTGCTGTTCAACCCCGTAGGAAGAGAGACTGGTGTAGCACTATCACACCTCAACAGTAGAAATGAGCATCATTAACTGAAGATCACAACATGAGGGAGCAGTATTGTCTGCCTCTTGAAACTTTCTTAAAAGCTCTCTGTCTATCCACAGACATCTAAAGATGACCTGCTGCAGACGGACTTTGAGGGCGCGCTGAAGTTTTTTCGAGTGCCAGTGCCCAAACGCTATCGCTCTGAGGAGAACGCCAAGAAGCTCATGGAGCTAGCATGCAGCATGAAGGTAACCTGTGTTCAAACTGTGGAGTGTTTAATGTGACGATCAGGAAATTTCATAACGGAGAAAGGAATAGTTCACTCAAAAATGAAAATTTGCTGAAAATGTACTCACTCTCAGGCCAGAATGAGAGTCCAAACAGCTGATAAAAACATCAAAGAATGTCAAGAAACAAATCTGTCATTAAAATGAAGTAACTTCAAATCAATGCCTCTGGCTAAAATATGAGTTCATGAGTGCAAAAAGTGAGACATTTGACAACATTTTCATGTTTATCAAAAATGACAAATGCAACAATTACGATAGTATGACAGTTCACAGAAAATGATACAGGAGATGGCGCAGTAGGACCAGGAACTGATGCGAGTTGAACTCTTAAATGCACTACTTCTGGGCGGCAGAGCAGCTGAGTGGTGTGTTTGTACCTGTACCAGCAATTGTGTTGGTGTGAATGTGATTTTCATTTAGACTGAACAGACCATTTATCTGCGACTCACTATTTTTCACGTTTAAAGGGACATAAAGAGTCTTGATGTAATTATCTGGATGGGCCAGCAGAGGACACTGCCGGAGTAAGAAACACCCGTGATACTATAGAGTTCTTGGCTCCAGTTTTGATCATTTACAGCATCTGTCCTCATGTGTTGTTCATATCTACTGAATGTTATTTATACGTCTACATTTAATCGCTTTTTTATTAAATATAGTTGTTTTCCCCCCATAACATTATGTATGAGCATAACAAATCAGTGAAAAGTTGGATTAAAATAATTAAAATTAATAATATTGTTTTTGTTAATGTTTTGAATTAACTTTTAGATTTATATTTTGATTTAATTGAAATTGTTGTTAGATTAAGTCATTTTACTATGTGCTTTTGTCATTCTTATTAGTTTGTCGTTTTTAAATATTACTTTGTTCAATCTATTTTTATTTCAGTTTTAGTTATTTATTTCCAATCAGTATTTTAATGCTTCAACTTATTTTAGTTAGTAGCCAGGACAACATTTCTCATTTTCATCTAATATTTATATTCAGTTTTATTTCAGCTTAATTTTTTAATAGTTTAACCCTGGTTCACCAAAAAATAAAAAATTCTGTCGTCGTGTACTCATGTTGTTTCAAACCCATACAAACTTAATTCATCTTTCAAACACAAATAAAGATATTTTGAATATTCTTACATCAAAAAGTATATAAAGCCATCATAAAAATAAAAATCCTTAATCAAGCGGTTTAATCCGAGGCTTCTAAGGCTTGAGCCTTAGAGGCTTGAGCACAACTCAAATGTAATGACAACCATTGATTTTTTTGGTGAATAGACTCTTACAATTAAATATCGATCTCCATATTTTCAATGTGGACTGAGACTTTTGAACACCACTGTATCAGTCTGTCAGCCTGTGCACTTGTTTGTTTGATTGCATCAGTTCCTCATCGCCGTCAAAACATGACAGATTGAGTTTCCTGCACTGTAAAAAAAATTCCGTAAAATTTACAGTAAAAAAAACGGCAGCTGTGGTTGCCGGAATTCTACCGTAAAAAATACGGTCACAACATTTTAGGTTTTACGGTTTTAACTTAAATTTACAGTTAAATAACGTAATTTCATTAACTGATATACCAACCTATTAAAGTACTGAAATCTGTTTTGTGTCTTTGAAATACACTGATAACCACCAAATGCAGGTGGTGATGAGAAAGTCACATGACGAACCAAAGCCCATCACAAGCAGCTTTTAAATAATAACATATATAGAAGGTGCACAGTGTCATTCACACAAACACTAAACACCATCATGGTGAGACTCATTAAACTGAAATATGCAATAAACATTCATTTAACAACATTAGATGTAACATACAACCCTAATAAACATAACTGATAAGAAAAAACTGAGAAGCAGCATAGTTATTTTAAAGAAAAAACATCAAATTCAAACAAAATTTGAAATGCAACGCAGGGAATTCTGGGAACGTCAATTTACGGTTTTTCCCTTTATATTTTACAGGAACTTACCGTTAACCATTTAACAGGTTTTTACTGTAGCATTTTCACAGTTTTTTTACCGTTAAAATCACGGTGATTTTTTACAGTGTGTGGCTCTCACTCGCTTTCCTCCAAATACAAACTAACCTTTATTTCTCTTCTTCTCATTCACAACACTGAAAGCTCACTTTCACCACTGAGTCTGGCTGTGTTTGTGTGCTATTTCAATACGAGAGGCCCAGCGTCAGAAAACCAGAAGCCCACCACGGCCCTTTCCTCAGTTTAACTGACACCACACACCAGTCACGATCAAAAGAGCTTTTACACACTACGACACACACATACACACACTTCATTTCACTGCACCCAGGCCTAATTGTTCCCCGGGGTGTCGCTGAAAACACTGACTGATGAACTACTCTTGACATTGAGGGCTTTTATATGGATTTCATTTCATCTGTGGGAGCATTACGGATTAAATATGGAACAGAGCCGGTTCTGTGTCCTAGAGCTAGTCAGATATGGCGCAGCGCTAAATAGAGCTCATTTACAAACACGCACGTACCTGCGGCTCTCGCAGTGTTCTGGTGAGAAATGACTGGTGCTGTACACACAAAACACACTCAGTCTCAGAAATTGGGTCATTCGATGAAAATGGGGTTGTATTGAGCTGCAGGTGGATAAATGTGGCACGGCTTGCGTGTTTGGGTCCAGAGCGCGGGAAGTGCATGAACAGAAATCCTGTTAAATGAATTAGCAGTTAGGCTTGTTGCATTTGGATAGGTGAAATTGTACACAGCAAATCTGAAACGCAGCTTTATTGCTGTTGACATCGAGTCAGGTCCTTTCGCAGTTTTGAAGTCATAAAACCTTGAGTAATTCATGCTGGTTGTGTAAGAGCACGATTCTTGAAATAACCAACACTTTCGTGTCAGCCAATAAGATTGGATCTTGCAATTTTGTTAAAGAGATAGTTCCCCAAAAAATTAAAATTACCCAATGATTTACTCACCCTCAAGCCATTTTAGGTGTATATGAGTCTTCTTCTTTCAGACGAATACAATCGGAGTTATATTTAAAAACGTCCTGGCTCTTCCAAGCTTTATAATGGCTGTGGGGTGGGTGTTATTTTGTGTGAGGCACTTTTTATTATGGATGGATGTGCTTTATTGGACTTTTTCTGGACTATTAAAAAATAACACCTACCCACGTTTTTAAATATAACTCCGATTGCATTCGTCTGAAAGTCATATACACCTAAGATGGCTTGAGGGTGAGTATATCATTGAATAATTTTCATTTTTTGGTGAACTATCCCTTTAAAATCTTGTTACCTGATAAATCATTATCATAAATCTGACAACCAGTAGAGATTTTGGATTATCATATCTATTGCGC
Organism: Onychostoma macrolepis; assembly: GCF_012432095.1. Taxonomy (NCBI): domain Eukaryota; kingdom Metazoa; phylum Chordata; class Actinopteri; order Cypriniformes; family Cyprinidae; genus Onychostoma; species Onychostoma macrolepis. Next base: position 6,378,351 of record NC_081164.1, on the reverse strand, counting down.
TTGTGCTCACGTTGATCATAAAAACTGAATTGCCTATGTCATTAATATTATTAAAAAATAACTTGACTTTGGAATGTTTTTTTTGTTTGTTTGTTTGTTTATTTATAAAAAAAATAAACCATTTAATTTGTAGCTTTGTTTTATAGTAGTTATTTGTCCTATCATTTTGTATTAATTTCTTTTTTCTTATATAATTACTGTTAATTGTCTTCAGTAAGAAAATGTTTAATATCGCTGTATTCATATCAGTGGGACTAGTAGTAGTTTTTGCCTTTGTATCAACATTGGTATTGAGAAATGTGAAATGTCAGTGTCATCCAAAATATCAATGCATTATAAAAAAAATGTATTTCCAGGGAAAATAACTATTTTATGATAAGTAATCTATCTTACTTAAATAGTGATATTAGATTTTGGTTATATTGCCCACGTCTAGTTCTTGACTTTACTGTATTTGACTTTGAAAATGCACCAGATGATCCATGTGTGTACTGTCTGAAGCTTAGGCTAGCTTTAGACAGATAAGCGCTAATATTGGCTATACTCTTGCCAAACACTGTCCTGTGTCCCTGCATACCTGCAAACTCATCACCTTTCAACTACATTTGCTGTTACGGTTATATGAATGTGTATCTGAAGGGAACTGGCTATCTTCAGAAAAGTTTTGATGCCATTTTCTTTTAATTTGACTTCCGTATGATGCCTAATAAAGTAGTGTTCAAAAGCACTTCTTTGTGTATAACAGTGGTAACTGCTGTATTTCTGCTTTTCCGTGAGCGTCACCTACTGTTAGAGTGTGGATTTGCATTTTATATTCAGCTCACCAGTCATCTGTCAACATATGTCCTTTACGTAAATCATTTACTGTTCTGAAATGAGATTGGCACTTTTTTGAGATGTACTTTGTCCACATCTGTGTCAATACCTTCTTCTGTATGTCTGTATGTCACAGATCAGTCAGAAGAAGCTGAAGAAGTACGAGAAGGAATACCACACCATTCGAGAGCAGCAGGAACAGCAGGAGGCACCCATCGAGAGATATGAGGTAGATTTATCCTGCGTCTGTTTGTGTGTGTGTGTGAGAGCATGATGCGTCTCTGCTGGGATTTACACATCTGCATTCATGACTATGTGCATATGAATATTTACATGATCCATTAGGGCGCGTGTGCGTGCGTTTGCCCATATGCGTTTAATCTTGGCTAAGATTTCGTTCTCCCTCACAATCAGAGCTAGTTTTCTCCTCTGCGCTGAGCTCGAACTCATTTTCCTCCGTGCCTATCCTGTATCTCGTGCTATTAGCATATGTGCTTGGTGCTTATAATGAGCAGTGATGTGAGACGAGGTCAACGCTGGGCTCAGAGATGATGAAAATCTGGCCAGATGGATTCCTGATAACAGCGGCCTGCCAGTCAACTGTTAGCCTGAGCCCAGCTCACGAGGAATTACCTTGATCGTTCAGGAACTGTCAGTCAGGGTTCAACATCTACACACACACACACACACACACACACATCTATAGGGTTCTATAGTTCACTTAAGCACTTAAAATGCTATTTGAAGTCTCTATAAGAAAACATTAGGTCCTCAGACGTATTCAAGATCACAATTAGAGTGTCGTAAATCAAAGTACATTAAAAATAGTTTGCTAGAGTTGCTCAGATCTTGCTAATATATTCCACAAACAATTTGTGGCAGGGGATTTTGATGAGAAAATGCACTGAAAATAAAATCTCTAGACTTATTAGTCCTTCACAATGATGCTGTTTTTCTTATTTACTTTTTAAATACCTATTCTCAAAAATATTTGGGCCAAAATTTAAATAGTCTTTATTTATGTAAGTTATTTATTTGAATTGCATATAAAATTTTCATCCATTTAGATTACAAAGTCTTAACCAACTAACTAATAAACAAACAAACAAAAATTTTAAAACACATTTGGTTTATTACAGAAATCTATGGAAGCCCGAGTCCAATCAAAAAAAAAAAAAAAAAATTGAGACTTTTAATCTCACAATTCATGTTTTTTGTTTTGAGAAAATCTGAATTTTGATATAATTAACACTGACCTGTGAGATATATACTCACAATTCTGAGAAGAAAAGTCTGAACTTTGAAATATAAAATCAATCAATCAACCTTTTTATTTTTATTCTTTGGTGGAAACAAAACACAAAATGGCAAGACTTAATTCTGAGGGAAAGTTGCAATTACCATTTTTTATTTTTTATTCTTATTCTTTATATATATATATATATATATAATTCCGTTGCATTAAAGGGCATCCATAGAAAGTTTCTTACCTGCTTCATTTATGCCTGACAAATAGTATCACATTAAATACACAATAAACAGGTTTGTATATTTATCATCAATGAATCCAGTTTGTTTCAGTCTCACACATTTTAACTAAATGAATATTGCTTGTTCCACAGCTAGCCATAACTTTTTAACTGAATACATGTAATGTTATTTTCATAATAAACAGATTCTAAGGAATTTGAATAAATGTATTTTGAAAAAAGTACTATTTTATAAAATATAAAATAGATGCAAAAATGTAATTATAAATTATGCCATGATTTTTCGAGTACAGACATTAATGAATAAGTGACAAATATGCATGGCATTAAATGGATAGCTCATCCAAAAATGAAAATCATTTACTCACCCTCGAGTTGTTCCAAACCTGTATGAGTTTCTTTCTTCTGTTGAACATAGAAGATATCTTGAAGAATGTTGGTAACCAAACCATACTATTGAAGTCAATGGCCACCAGCAACTGTTACCAACATTCTTTGAAATATCTTCTTTTGTGTTCAACAGAAGAAAGACACTTATTACTGTTTGAACTATCTCTTTAGGCTTATTAGATTGTTTATATTAAAAGTGTGTAATTCAAATGGACAGACATGAATAGCTGTCAAATGGACAGCTATTCAAATGCATGAATCTTAAATTTAGAGTGAATGTTAATTTATATCCCGCAGCTTTGGAAAATGGACTGGTGCTGTTTAGCTCTGTAATGTTAATTGTATTATTAATAATAACTAATTTACATTTGAATTTCGTCTTGCTCTGTAAATGTACATTTGCTTTATTGACATTTGATACATTACCTAAACTCGGTCATTTGTGTCATTTAAATACAGAAGGTCATAAATGTTTATGCGTATGTGTAGCATTAACACACACACACACGCACACAATACAAACACACACTCTCTTTAACACGCTGAGTGTCTTTTAGTACAATAGCCGGAGGACTGAGAGTCCAGTCAGTGTGTTAATTGCTTTCTGACATATTTCCCTCTAACTGGTCAATTTTTAATCAGGTTTCTTCTCCAAGGTTCCTCATATTCCCAGCACAGTTAACCATTATAGTGACTGTCACGAGACAGTGACAGAGTCACACACTCACACTGTGTCTGCTCTGTAGAGAGAAAACCGGCGGCTACAGGAAGCTAACATGCGTCTGGAGCAAGAAAATGACGATTTGGCTCACGAGCTGGTCAGCAGTAAGATCGCCCTGAGGAAAGATCTGGACAACGTGAGTCTTTTAGGCAGTTTGAAGCTATTTTAAACATTTGTCCTCATTGCAGGTCTAGCTTTAGCGGTTCCTGACATTCACGCATGCCTGTGGCTTCTGGTGTGTGTAGTAAAACACAGCGTCTCCTTTTCCTCTTAGGCTGAGGAGAAAGCTGACGCGCTCAACAAAGAGCTTCTCATCACTAAACAGAAACTGGTGGAATCTGAAGATGAGAAGAGACGACTGGAGGAAGAGTCTGCACAGGTCAGACACCTCCAACACCACCCAAAACTCACTAACGCTCAAAATAGTAAACAGTATTTTTCAGAAATGAAGCTATGACATAACACTCATTGTGTACTGAACAACAAATTGTCAACAAATTGAGACTGTCTTGTATTTTTGTAGTTGTCACCCTCTGCCTGGTTTCCTGATCTGCTCTTTAAACCAATTTTCTTGAGTTGCATCCTGGGATGCTCTTTAAACAATATTGAAGGTGTTCAGAAGTTGAACAATTCTTGGTTTCTTTTTCTTCTATCCTCGCCCATTTAAATGTTAAACGCATAAAACAATGCATTAGATAATTATAATAATTAGTATTAAAAAAAAGTATATATATACACACACAGTGGGTACGGAAAGTATTCAGACCCCCTTAAATGTTTCACTCTTTGTTATATTGCAGCCATTTGCTAAAATCATTTAAGTTAATTTTTTTTCCTCATTAATGTACACACAGCACCCTATATTGACAGAAAAACACGGAATTGTTGACATTTTTGCAGATTTATTAAAAAAGAAAAACTGAAAGTAATTCAGTAAGTATTCAGACCCTTTGCTCAGTATTTAGTAGAAGCACCCTTTTGATCTAATACAGCCATGAGTCTTTTTGGGAAAGATGCAACAAGTTTTTCACACCTGGATTTGGGGATCCTCTGCCATTCCTCCTTGCAGATCCTCTCCAGTTCTGTCAGGTTGGATGGTAAATGTTGGTGGACAGCCATTTTTAGGTCTCTCCAGAGATACTCAATTGGGTTTAAGTCAGGGCTCTGGCTGGGCCATTCAAGAACAGTCACGGAGTTGTTGTGAAGCCACTCCTTCGTTATTTTAGCTGTGTGCTTAGGGTCATTGTCTTGTTGGAAGGTAAACCTTCGGCCCAGTCTGAGGTCCTGAGCACTCTGGAGAAGGTTTTCGTCCAGGATATCCCTGTACTTGGCCGCATTCATCTTTCCCTCGATTGCAGCCAGTCGTCCTGTCCCTGCAGCTGAAAAACACCCCACAGCATGATGCTGCCACCACCATGCTTCACTGTTGGGACTGTATTGGACAGGTGATGAGCAGTGCCTGGTTTTCCACACATACCGCTTAGAATTAAGGCCAAAAAGTTCTATCTTGGTCTCATCAGACCAGAGAATCTTATTTCTCACCATCTTGGAGTCCTCCATGCGGGCTTTCATGTGTCTTGCACTGAGGAGAGGCTTCCGTCGGGCCACTCTGCCATAAAGCCCCGACTGGTGGAGGGCTGCAGTGATGGTTGACTTTCTACAACTTTCTCCCATCTCCCGACTGCATCTCTGGAGCTCAGCCACAGTGATCTTTGGGTTCTTCTTTACCTCTCTCACCAAGGCTCTTCTCCCCCGATAGCTCAGTTTGGCCGGACGGCCAGCTCTAGGAAGGGTTCTGGTCGTCCCAAACGCCTTCCATTTAAGGATTATGGAGGCCACTGTGCTCTTAGGAACCTTAAGTGCAGCAGAATTTTTTTTGTAACCTTGGCCAGATCTGTGCCTTGCCACAATTCTGTCTCTGAGCTCTTCAGGCAGTTCCTTTGACCTCATGATTCTCATTTGCTCTGACATGCACTGTGAGCTGTAAGGTCTTATATAGACAGGTGTGTGGCTTTCCTAATCAAGTCCAATCAGTATAATCAAACACAGCTGGACTCAAATGAGGGTGTAGAACCATCTCAAGGATGATCAGAAGAAATGGACAGCACCTGAGTTAAATATATGAGTGTCACAGCAAAGGGTCTGAATACTTAGGACCATGTGATATTTCAGTTTTTCTTTTTTAATAAATCTGCAAAAATGTCAACAATTCTGTGTTTTTCTGTCAATATGGGGTGCTGTGTGTACATTGAGGGAAAAAACATGATAAATGATTTAAAAAATGATAAATGACTTAAATGATTTTAGCAAATGGCTGCAATATAACAAAGAGTGAAAAATTTAAGGAGGTCTGAATACTTTACGTACCCACTGTGTGTGTGTGTGTATATATATATATATATATATATATATATATATATATATATATATATATATATATATATATATATATATATATATATATATATATATATATATATATATATATAGACACACATACATATATTACATATATAGACACACACACACACATATATATATTATGTGTGTGTGTGTGTATATATATATATAAAAATTAAACTATGCATGTGCATCAGAAGTAGCTACTAAATTCCAATGATTTCAGCTTTGTTTAACAACAACAAAAGTTTGCAAATTCCCAGTGAAGGACTACACTACCCATAATCCTCAAACAAGATCCACCAATCAGAGAAGTCACATTTGCCATGAAAATTGTGGTTTGTGTGGTGCTTTCTGAATTTAAACTACTTTTAAACAAGACATATAATCCATTATTAATTCAGTTTTATTGGATTTGTTTTAAAAATGCCTATGCAGAAAACAAATAGTTAAAAAAAATTAATAAAAAAATAAAATAATATATATATATATATAAGCATGGGAAACAAATTCATTATGTTTTATGATTCGAAGTGTATTTCCCAGTAACCCTGTAATGAGTTCAAGTTCATGTGCTGTATTTGTGTCTGTATTCTGGATGGAGTGGTATCAGGGAATGATCCCTGAGGAGGCAGACCCAAGGTACTCTGGATGTGTGTTTGAATCGATTGCTGTGGTTCCTCTGAGACAGCTCTTACATTACTGCAACAGTACGGCCTGTGGACACAGTAGTCCTCAGACAGACAGGAGAGATGTCTCCCGGAGGGGACACTTGGGTTAAATATAGGATTGTTGTGATGTGACTGATTTCTTTTTAGGAGAAAAAGTGGCAGAGTTTTTAACTTGGGCTCTGCATTTGTGTTTTCAGCTGAAGGAGATGTGTCGGAGAGAACTGGATAAATCTGAGTCTGAGATCAAGAAAAATGGCTCCATCATTGGAGAATACAAACAGGTGAACACACACACACACACACACACACACACACACTGACTCACTCGCCTTAAGTCTTCAGTGAAGCATGGTCTGCTGTCTCTGTTTGAGATCGTTCTGATTCTAATGGCCTTCTATCACTATAATGAAGTCCAATATCCATCCATTAGGTCACTATGGCTGCATCAAACCCTAAATCAGTTTAAATGGCCCAGTCTCTGTCATGTCTCATCTTAAAACACCCCATTGTCCAATTAAATTACCTTCATAAAACTCTTAACTGAGACACTCTATGAATGTGCATCAGTTTTACTGTACAGTTTTCTCCTGCTCTGCCAAATATTTGCTTAATTTACTTTTTACTTACTTTACTTTTATGCATTTGGCAGCTTTTGTATCCAAAGACATTTTATCAGTTCATGCATTCCCTGGGACTCGAACAGCAAATAATCCTTTCCATATATTTTTCTTTTTACTTTATGCTCTTTTTTTTTTCATCCCTCTACCATTATTTTTGTTCCTCTGTTTTCCTTTTCCTTTTGTTTTGTACAGTGTAACTTAAGTTCGTCTTAAAGGAAAGGAGCCCATTAGCCCGTAAAACAGACTCGCTACGGTACATCTTTAGTTTTAAGGGGCCACATACAGTATTTAGTTTTCATCTTTTTCTTGTGGGAGTCTATGGCAACTCTTTTGAACCATATAGTTAAAAGTTTGCCACACTGATTTGGGTGGGTTTCAGTATCCCAGCTGGCAATTATGGTATCTCTGTCTCAAACAGCCTTACATTACCAACATTTTAAAATGGAATGAAATGGAAATTCACCCTATCCATTTTTTAAATGCGTCTCAATTGTCTTATTGTGAACAATTCATCCATGCATATGTTTTTCATAAGCTGCCTTTTTTAACCTTAGGGCTAGTAATTGTTAATCAAAGTATCATAACTGAGCTTCTGGTTGAAATGGCAGTCTTCTCTCTGGTGACGTATACCAGATTTAGTCCTGTAGTCCACTTAAACTCTATTTTTCTTGGTTTTGAATAAAAGCTGGCCTCGAGATTCTGCCTCCATCTAATCAATGGATGAACCAGAACCCATCCTACATTTTTTCTTTTACAATAATCTGTTTCACTCAGATGTATTTCACTGTATGCTAGAAAATGTCTCCACTCACATTAAACTGCGAAGCGATCTCTTTCTCTTTACTACTTATAGCATGTAATAAACATGAATGAACTTCAGAGGGTATGTTGTTTCAACTGCGGAAAGATGTCAAGTTCAAGTCCACCGATGTTAGTCTACTCTCCAGTCTGCTTTGTTTGTTGGACAAAATGGCAGATTCGTCATTGTGATTGGTCAGATCGCCTGTCAATCAAGCTAACCACTAAGGCATGGCTCCAACCGTTTTGTCTTTTTTTTGTCTTACATAGGATTTTTTCAGAAATAACCCCAAATAACTGTTAGTAGAATACAGTAAGTAGACCAAAAGGCTCAATATGCTCCTGTAAACATTCATGTCCAGACTGGAGCAGTTTAACATGCTCATGTATGGATAAGGGCTGATCTGAGTGTAGAGGAGAGGCTGGCCTGAAAGTGGCACTTTCAGTGCAGTATGAGAGCTTCTCTGTAAAAATAGTTGAGCTGCTGTCCCTGCAGAGCTCATTTTAATGGGGCCGCTGACAGCATGATTCATGGAGGAGCATGATAATGGTGTCCTCTGAGCTGAACCAGCTCTCTCTCGCACACACTCGCGCTCCTATTGCTTGTATGAGCCAGACGACACACAATGAACGTCAGAGGCCTGCAGGTATCATGCTGGACGGCTTCCCGGTGTGAAACGAACACACATTCACTCATTAGTGTGACGAGGAATGGTTTAACACATATGCCATCTGAAGACTATGCTGAGAAAACACAAAGCTGGAACGTAAAAAGGGAGAAAAAGAGTATTTCTATAAAATGTTCATTTCAAAAGGCCTTTCAATCTCTGCCCTGTATTATTATTCACATCTGGCATTGCAGTACAGCATAAAGAATCTGTTTGGTAGAGGTCATGACACAGCCTCTTAGCTTTATTAAAGGAATGCAAACTTTAAATCTGCATTGTTTAAATCTGCAAACTTTAAATTGTTTTTAAAAACTGCACCTCAGAGTATTACGTAATATTATGGGCCAGATTTACTAAACAGGGCAAATTAGTGTTCGAGCACAATTCCATAAAAGTGATTTACTGACAAGGTACACATTAAAGAACACAGACGCAACATCTCATTTCCATAATGTCCAGCGCAATCTACCAAGAGCAGTGCAGATTACACCTGTTTTAAGACATGCTTTTTTGGGTGTTAAATAATGGTGCAAATACCAGTAAATTGACCAGCACAAATCGTAGTAAATTGCATTGCGTGATTCATTTAAATACTCTCCTCTCATAAATTTACCGATCGAAAGGGAAACTCCTACAAATACATATTCAATAAGGTGAGTCGCTAATTTCCCACTGCGTGTCTTTAGTAAATCCTGACAGTAGTTTTTTTTGACGCCAAATGAGGGTTTGCGCAAGCTGATAGTAAATCTGGCCCTATGATCGTTGCAGTGGCCGTAAAAATTACTTTAAAAATCCTGCAATGTCTTGTGACCGTGACTTTAGAATAATATGCACGCTCTTAACACGCACAAGCAGATTTCTCTAAAAATACTTTCAGTTTTTATGTTCCACAAATGCTCGTTAGCAAAACTTATCCTTGTCCAGTGTCTCTGCTGTTTCTCTTCAAAAGTTTTGATGGATAAAAATGTTTGTACTCGTTTAACAAGCGTCAATGTGGGTCTCTGTTGTTGATTCTGTCTTCAGTAGCTTGTTGTTGTCTCATCTGTTTCTTTTCCGACTCTGAAACAATGGCCTAGGCCAGAGTTGCCATCTTGTGGACAAACTAATTAGTGCAAAAATGTCAAAGCATGTACTGATGAAATTTGTGTCGCGCACTATTCACATACCCTAGTGTACGAGTAAAAAAAAACAAAAAAATAACACTTAACTCTACATTGGGCTTAGCACTTAAAGGAATAGTTCACCCAAAAATGAAAATTACCCCATGATTTACTCACCCTAAAGCCAAGGTGTATATGACTTTCTTCTTTCATATGAATACAGTTGGAGTTATATTAAAAAATGTCCTGGCTCTTCCAAGCTTTATAATGGCAGTGAATGGAGGTCCAGATTTTGAAGCAAAATAAAGTGCGTCCGTCCATCATAAAAAGTGCTCCACATGTGTCCAGGGGTGAATAAAGGCATTCTAAAGTGAATCGATGCATTTGTAAGTAAAATATCCATATTTAAAACTTTATAAACCATAATCTCTAGCTACTTCTAACTGTCGTACACGCATTGATGACAGAGAGGCGTTCCAGCGGATGATGTAGGCGTAGCGTAAGCTCCAGTGAGAAGTAACGAATGCGGAAGTGAAGAGGAGAGAGCAAAACAAAACATCGGTCACAAATTAGAAGTACAGAACGAGGATTTGTAAAGGAATATGTCAGAAAATTTTGATAAGCCAAGAGAAGACTGGTTTTCCTTTGCTTGAAACTAAATTTGGTTCTCACGAGATTAGCATATTTTCACTGACGTCCTACGTCATCCACTGGAACGCCACTCTCTCGTGTATGACTGTTAGCGGAAGTTAGAGATTACGGTTTATAAAGTTTTAAATATGGATATTATTCGAACACAAATGCATTGATTCGTTTCAGAAGGCCTTTATTAACCCCCCGAGCCACGTGGAGCACTTTTTATGATGGATGGATGCACTTTTTTGGGCTTCAAAATCTCTACCCCATTAGTTTCCATTATAAAGCTTTCAAGAGTCAGGACATTTTTTAATATAACTCTGATTGTATTCATCTGAATGGCAATAGTCATATTCTACTGGGATGGCTTGAGGGTGAGCAAATCATGGGGTAATTTTCGTTTTTGGGTAAACTGTCCCTTTAATGCTTAGTGCATGCACGTTGCTTTTACAGTTGTTTTACAGGCAAAAAAGAAAGGAATGAGATGAAACAACAACAACAAACTACTGGAGCTGCAACAACAATAACCGGCCAAGTATATGACTGTTTGTGTGAGGAGGTTTAGACAAACATGCAACTCTAGTTTGAATACAAAGACGTTTTTATTGATCATAACTTCTGGAGAAACACTGGAAAAGAGTGAAACTTTCTGTGTCAAGTGCCTAAGGCTATGGATTCAGCTGCATGTGTATGTCAAAACTGAATTATACTTTGGGCTTTAACCAGTGTGCCATGGCTTAGAACTGAATATTTCATTAGGAATATTCTGGGGCTGCATCATTCCTTCCCATTCATTCATTAGGTCATTTGAGGCTACATCCTCCCTGCTGATCAATGCATGTCTAATGAGGGTGTTTCGCCAAATTAAGATATGCAGGCCATATTGATCTAACAACGACCTCCAAAGGATTGATGTCAGGTTGGGAAAGAACGCATGAACCTCATTGATCAAGGGTGAAAAGTCAGCACTCTGTCAGAAATCTCCTACTGACCTGAGCTCTGTGGTGCTGTTAGTGCACTTATTGTAAGAGGGTGATGGGATTACATAGAGACCGGGCGAATGTGATATTCTGTTACAAGAGAGATTGATTGAAAGATTGTATGTTCTGCTCATGATGGTTGACCTTTTACCGTAAGCCTTGTTCTCCCTCCTCCTCTGGAACAGTATTTTATTGGTGTGAGCCAGAGCACTACTGACCCTTGACCTCTGTGTGTTTGCGTCTCAGATCTGCTCTCAGCTCAGCGAGCGGCTGGAGAAACAGCAGACGGCCAACAGAGGAGAGCTGGAGAAGATCCGGGTGGGTGATGACTCAAACACACAGCAGATTGTGGCTTGATATAGAAATGTATTCTTTAAAATAAATAAATAAAATATATATATATATATATATATATATATATATATATATGGTAACACTTTAGATTAGGGAACACGTATTTACTCAATACTAAGAGTTTTCCCCAATAAACTCCTAATTTGCTGCTTATTAATAACTAGTAAAGTGGTTGTTAAGTTTAGGTCGATATTAAGGGATGTAAAATATGGTCATGCTTAATAAGACATTATTATGTGCTTTATAAGTAGCCAATATGCTAGTAATATGCATACAAATAAGTTAATAGTGAGAACTGGTCCTTACAATAAATTGTTACCATACGTATATATGGTAACATTATGTTTGTGTTTATATAAAGCATTAACAGACAGATTTAAATCTCAAATTTTATTAAAGTCGGGCATCAAAACATTATAATATAGTTTTAAAATAAATAAATAAATAAAACTTGAAATAGCATTTAACCTAAACTAACATTTAAGGCAAGACACTACAAGCTAAAACAATGCTTTTTTTATGCACTGGTCAATTTTGAGATTTTGGGCGATTTGGTTTTTCATAATGCTATAGACTACTGGGAAAAAACCCAAGATACACTTTTAAGTGTTTATTTTACTGAATTCTCCACCTCAGAAATCTTTACTTCAGTAGCACTTGCATGCACCACACTTTACATTTTTATTCTATATCGGTCTTCTGAAGGTTTTATCCATTATTCAGCTTTCTGATCTTGAAATGTATGCAAATTAGTGCATATTTAATTAGATGCAGTTGTTGAATGTAATTACTTAATCAACTGAGGAAGATGTCTGTAAGTTAATTTTTACAGCATTCACCTGGATTATCTTGCCTTAAAAAATTATAATGTTCCACAGCTATAAATTAACGATTATATAGCTATTATTTTATGTGAGAAAGATCTCACAGAAACTTGCACAGTTGTTGTAAATCATAATGACAATCAATTATACAATCAGTAATATTTGACCACCGCATGCTGCGATTGACCAGTCCGAATCAATACTTCCAGAGCAATGTCTGCTACCAATATCAGCCTAATCAGACTCATACGAAGTGTACTATTGTCACATAATGATATGGTCACTGATGTTCAGTTTTCCCTCAGTGCTTTTGACTTATAAGATTATTCTGACAATGGGTTTGCTAACAAGGTTTCAAATGGACATTCAAAATATCCTGTTCAGATCTCATGTGAGAGAATTCAATACACACACACATTTTGTGCTCATTCTGGCTGGTCATTCTGCACGAAACTAAAACATCTGTAAGAATTTCAATACGGTTTAATGTCTTTCATTTCAAGATTTATTTATTTGGTAGATAGCCTAGCCTTATAAGCTGATATACAAAAAAGCTGCTCATTATCACTTTATCACTAGCGCTTTGCTGATGGTCCTGATCAGCCTGCTGGGCTTTATTTAGTGTTAATAAGCAGCTGATATTGAGAGCAGAGTTACGCCTGTAATCAGCCAAAGCAGCTTAACGTGGTGATCTCCAGGCTTGTGGTGAAGGGTTACGAGGTGAACGTGTGCCTCTGTACAGATGAAGGTGGAGGGCTGTGAGAAGTGCAGCATTCTCTTCAGTAAGGAGGGCCGTCTGAAGGTAGTCAGCGCTTCTAAGGAGGGCAGTGAGGAGGACACAGACGAGGAGAAGGAGGCACTGAAGAACCAGCTGAGAGAGATGGAGCTGGAGCTGGCGCAGACCAAACTACAGCTGGTGGAGGCCGAGTGCAAGATCCAGGTACCACAACGACTCGACACCTACCTGATCCCAGACATCACCACACTAGTCAACATTTGAAGTGGATCAAAGTTGTCCTAAAACCAAAATGCGTTCTTGTCCTAGCACAACTTTGATGAACTTTTTTGATCCACTTCAAATGTTGTCTACTGTATTTGGATGTTCCATCTTTTCAGTTCTTTCACAGACACAACAAATTTCAATGTGTTCATTGGCTTTATTTAGAAAACACAATTTTCAACTAAAAATGGAGAACTTTATGCATTTTGGCCATTCATTCGACTGATGTTATGAGTAAAAATGTAATTGACAACAGCTTTTCATTGCAAGTCATTAGAGATGTTTGCCGTGTGTTGCTTTTTTTTTAAACGCACATTATAAGCGGGGAGGTGCTTCCTCATTCCACACACAGACAGAGCCAATTCCATTTTTTTCCCATTAAAATTCTTCTAGACTCCTTTTTAATTGTTAAATTAAATTTTATTAATCAAAATGCATGTCTAATTAATTAAAATCATGAAATTTGAACAATTTAACATCAGTTTATTCAAAGTTTAACAAAAATTACATGTTTTGGGCCCTATGAAATATTTTATTTTTTCCAACCTTATGTTTTATTGTTACCAAATTCTGTGTTTTAGCATGTCTTATTATTTGAAAGCATAAAAACAAGTTTCATTTATTCTTACAATAGCCTCAATAGATTTTTTTCCTCAGAAATTCTGTGTTTTTTAGGCATAAAACAGTCATTTGATTTATCTTTTAATGAAAATTAAACAAATGTTATTTTTTGGAAAATAAAGGGGATTTAATATTACCATTAAAACATTGAAGAAATATTGTATGATCATTCCTTAAAAATAAGGTTTTAATAATTTTAGTAGCAGTAGTAGCCTATTACGTAGACTACATTCTACTGAACAATAGTAATATTTCTGCTGCAATGTCTTCAAGTTAAACCGAACTTTTATTTTGACGGGTTGCCGTGTATATGATATTTTTACTCAAAATGAAACGGTCAAATGCCCATGAAGTGACTCTCGGAGCAGTTCTGGAGATGTTGTTCGTGTATTTATGTCCTCATTAGTGAGACGGCAGATGTAAATATCACCGGAAGCATCACGCGCTTCAGTACAAGTAGTAAACAAAACCGCATGTCGGCGCCCTTCATTAACACAGAGACACGCAGAATTCATATTTTAATAGTCGTTTTGCTGCTTAATATTTACAAATACTAGTGGGAGTGTGCACGTTTGTGTGTGTGTGCGCGCGCGCATCGGGGTGGAACTCCGCTGTGCGCGATGCAGAGCGCGTGACCATGTAGAGACAGAAATGACATGCCGTCGTGTAATTAAGATAAATAACATAAGGCTATTTAGTTTGTTTAATAAAAGAACAAGGTATATGTTCCTATGTTCCATAGGAAAGGGAACTTTAAGTGACTTCTGTTGTGATCTGGCGCTATAGAGAAAATAAAATAAAATTAAATTTAAAAAAAAATTATATATATTTGATTTATTTAAGTTGCATTTTCTGTATACTTTTATTTTTGGACTGATAATAAAGTAAAATAATTGTATGTTGAGAGAGTCAGTGGTAATAGCATTGTGTTCCTATTGGTCAATGTTAGAGGAACTCAGCTTAGCCTGACGATTAGCTTGCCAGGTTAGTTTCCCAGCATAAGTTGCCACAGTGACTGAGCTTGAGCTATGGAAACCAAATCAAGTGACAATAAGTCTAACTGAATTAAGCCTGGCTTATTTGGTAAAGTCTTTTTATGTAAACCTCTTCCTGTCTTTAGGATCTGGAGCATCATCTGGGTCTGGCTCTGAACGAAGTCCAAGCCGCCAAAAAGACGTGGTTCAACAGGACGTTAAGCTCCATCAAGACTGTGACAGGAGCTCAAGGCAAAGAGAGCGTCTAACAAGACACACTTCCAGAGACGAAACACTCCAGCCCCATCATCTCCCCCCGTCCGGCTCGCCCCCCCACAGCTGGAACAGTGCGAACACCTCTCCTTTTGTATAAACAAAAACCTTCCTTCTAGGGTACCAGCTACCCCATTTGAAACACGAGTACTTACTGAAAGAAAAAGACTTTAACGCTAGTCTTTCTACTACTGATGATGTTAAACAAACGACTGGGGCGTGTAGCTGACCAAAAACGCTCTTCTGGGGGATATTAACATTTCTATCTGCTGTCCTACTCGAGACTACTTGCACAAAGTCAACAGACGGTACGAGTGCTGCCAGAAAACTAGCTTACGTTCTAGCGTGACTTTCGTTATTGTAATAAGAGGGCAAATGTGTTGATTGTGTGCATGTGTACGACTGAGGTCTGCTTTTATTGTACAGTGTGTGTGTGAATGTGTTGGCCAATGTAGTGGTTCTCAGAGGAAAACTAAAAACAGGAAGTAGGTAGCACACTGTACATAGACTGTACAGTGAACTTTTAAATAGATTCCTCCTCAAACCACTAGCTGGCGCCCTTCTGATATTAACGAAACAAGTGAATGGTATATGATGGGATACAGGCATTGTGTATATGCGAAGATCTTAAGTCTGCTTGTGTATGCGAAAGGTTTTACAGTAGCTGTTTATCATGACTAACAGGAAGCACTTACGCGGTGAGCACACGCTTTGATTGGCAAGCACATCTGGAGGTAAAGAAACCTGCGGCAGTCACTGTGTAACGGACTCTCTGTGGGGAAGGTGTTTGCACCTTAAAGACATATTTATATTAATATCAGGCTTGCTAGAGTTATTGTCGTTGTTAAAGAAGACAAATGAGGCCGTTCTAAAAGGCACTGGGTTGTAAATAGCATATGTTTTTTTTTGGATTAATTTTATATTTCAACTTTGGTAACTGTACTAATGTTGCCTAATTGTACTGTGCTACAGATTATTACTCATGTTTTGCTTTTGTCTGAATTTCAAACTGCTGTCTGATCATTACATGCCAAATGTACCTTTTACCCAGCATTTCATGCGTGTGGACATGGTAATAGTGTAGGATTGTGTAAACCTCCATGAATTTCAGTATAAACCTATGAACACGTCTCCTCTGGTCTGGTGTCTGCTCTTTATGTTTTCATTTTCACAAGATCATTTTGAAATAAGAGTCATTGAGGACTTACATTTTGGCATTACTAATTGTTTCTTGGACTGATGTATGATTTCACAACATTGTGCTTATGGTACTTTTGCAAAACATCAACATTAAAAAGTCAGTTTATGTCAAGACTTCAGCGACTTTTCACAAAAGATTAAATTATTTTAGTCATCACATTTAAACAACTGTCATCAGATATTTACAGTGGTCTGATCACCTTAATTGGAATCTACTGTAACATGCATTAATATTTACCTTCTGTGTAATCAGTGCCAACTCAAACATGCTACTTGCTAATTGGAGTACTCACATTTTTATGACGACTGTTATGAGTCTGATAATACTCATAACAGTCTGTTATGAGTATTAAGAACTGGTAATTTGGTAAGAATGTTGGTTCTTTTAATATCCCCTAAAAGCACTGCAGACTTTAGGCTATTTTTCAAAGTTTACTGTGTAGTTGTATATGAATATAAAGCCAGCAGATATGTGACTGCTAACTCTAATGGTTAGAGAGTCGGACTCGTAATTCAAAGGTTGCGAGTTCGAGTCTCGGGCCGGCAGGGATTGTAGGTGGGGGGAGTGAATGTACAGCGCTTTCTCCACCCTCAATACCACAACTGAGGTTCCCCGAACCCCCAACTGCTCCGGGTGTGTGTTCACTGCTGTGTGTGTGTGTGTGTGTGTGTTCACTGCTGTGTGTGTGTGGGTGTGTGTGTTCACTGCTGTGTGTGTGTGTGTGCACTTTGGATGGCTTAATTGCAGAGCACTAATTCAGAGTATGGGTCACCTTCACTTTCATCGTCATGACCACGAGGCACATTTAAAAAGTAAATGAATGAAATTACTTTCATATTAAACATCGCAACATGAGTACAGTGATGACAAATTATATAAGTATATACAAATTATATAATTTAAGAATTAAGGTAACACTTTAGAGCAATGTTCTGTTTATTTACATTATTAAAATGAACAAAACATACTACTAAAGCATTCAATAATCATAATTTGAACATTTACTAACACGATTAGAATCAAAAGTTGTCTTAATATTATTCAGCAGACTTGAGCTGACATTAACAATGAACAGCTCTATTTCTATTAAATAACTAAAATTAACATCAATATTAAAAATGATACATAATTCTTTGATAAATATATAATTTTGTTAATAACGATATTAATGTGCTCATGAATATTAACTAAAGCCACGAAGTAGGCCAAACATAAGTTGCTCATTGGCTGGCAAATAAAGAACTCCTACTGTTGTGCTGGCACCGGTCTTGAAAGAATATTTATGAACATATTAAAAACACTTATCAAGCAACTTGACTTCCCTCAAAGTTAACAATTTTGTATGACTTAACACCGCTCCACCAGCGTGGATCAACAATAGAGAGGGCATAACAGAATAGAACAGAACACGTGGCTCACGAAACCCTGGAAGACTTTATATTAACAAAAAATTTAAAAAAGATCACTATGTGATATCAAAGTACCGCGAGAGCGATAAGAGAGCAGATGGATCCATGCTTTCGAATCGCTCTCGCAGTACTTTGATGACATACACTGACCATTCTGCGCAGCGCCGCTTCAAGTCGAACGCGCCTATTGTCTTAATAAAGGGAGATGTGTCTGTATTACTTACTATTGGAGAAAGCATAACGGGCGACTTGGATCACGTGTCCCTTAATAACCAATCAGATTACAGCCTTGACTTCACAGAATTCATAGAACTCATTGGCCGTTTACTGATACCATAGGAATGAACGGGAAGTGCCTTAAAGGGGTCATATAATGCTACATGCACTTTTACAAGTTGTTTGAACTGAAATGTGTGTTGGCAGTGTGTGTACACAACCTCCCTATAGGCCTAATGATACAAATCCACCAAGTGTTTTTTTTTTTTTTGTGTAATCTCTTTAAATCTTTACCCCTTTCTCAAATCGCGCCGTCTGTCCGTGTGATGTTACACAGACGGAGGCCCCGCCCACGATTGTTGATTGACAGCAGCATTTTAGCACAGACTGCACTGGTGTCTTACCTCAGACCCGCCCTGAGTGAGCTGTCATCAGTTGTTTCACCGGCGGAGCAGATGTAGACAAGAATGACTCCTAAGCGATTGAGGTGTTTTGTTGTTGGATGTAATAATGAACATAGCAGTAGTCATTGAGCCGCTGAAGAGGATTAGGTTTGGTTCTGAAGGGAATTCGCCCTCCATCTACCTAAATGCGTCTATGTTCGTGCAAATCATTCGTGATCCAGCTTCACCTCCAGAAGAAGTGAGTACAAGGTTTTTTTTAAATGAATCTTTGCAAATGGCCTTTCCTAATAATGTGCTAATTAGCACGTTTCACCATGAATGCAGCTAAAGTAAACAGTCCCTCAGAGAGCGGCTCGGAAGAGAGGGGCGGAGTCACCAGAGCTCATTAACATTTAAAGGAGAATGACACAATACCACTTGCTCTGACAAGAGCTGTTTTTGACAGGGTGAAAAAGGTGTTTTTTACACTACAGGAGAAATTTTAACCAAACTGTTTTTTCATTAAGACCCTAAAGAATAATATAAACTTGTGGAAAATGGGCATTATATGACCCCTTTAAGCTGGATCACACCTGTCGCAAAAAGTCCTGACTTCTCTTATAAAACACCATTTTTTTTCGTGGTAAACTCTAAAAATAGTTAAATCCATAAGTATTGTTTAGTGTAAAACATGTTAAAGATTAGCAGATAGGCTTTCGAGTCATTAAATAAGCCGTTTCTAGGTATATCTATCTATGATTTTAACAGTCATTTATCCCTTACAAAAATGAATAAATTACAAACAATTAATACAAACAAACAAATAAATGGTTATTATAGTTAAACCATGGTAACCACAAACTAACCGTGGTTTTGCTACAATAATGATAGTTAACCGTGGCATAGTAAAACTTTGGTTATTAAAAAAAAAAAAAAAAAAAAACGGTTACTACACTTCTACTATAATAAAACCATGGTTAGTTTTCGTAAGGGATTAGCACTATTTATTCATATCACAAAATTAAGCTAAGCTTTTAAAAAGTTAGCCTGTGTCTTTCCTGGCACCAATATTTTAATTCAGGACGAATCACTGTCTGACCATCTGAGATTTCGGTATGGAGATAATGGTTAAGATCATGATTTTCTGTAGTAGTACAGTACACCATATTAGCACCATTTGTCATTTGGTTTTGGCTCCTGACAGTCAGGAAACATTAACACGTAACATCGAGTCACCATTCCACCATCTCCGACAAACAAGCAACAGACTGGAAATCATTAATGTTCAATGTAGAGTAGAGTTGCGTGAAGTTAAAACATATGTATATGTAGAAATTTGGCCTTCTGTGGATACACCTTATATGACCACCTGACCAGATGTGATGTAGGCTATTCAAATTGAAACTATTATCGCAAGGTAAAAATTTCAAATATTACTCACGAAAACATTCTTTTTTAAACACTATTTATGTCGGTTATGCATAATTATGAAGTAAATAATTATTTGCACTGATTATTTGTTTTGTGTGGATGTATTCATATGTTCATTACGTGCATAAAAAATCATCAATTTTTCCATGGTGAATAAGCAGAAGGTAATGGTTGATTCGTGACAAATTTGAAAGTTCAATACGAATGCCATTAGGGGGTGAAATGCAACAATTGTATACAAATATCAGAGCTATTGGACATTGCGTCAACGAAGTCTCCAGTTTCTTTAATATGTTTACCAGCTTTGATTAAACTAACCACTGATTTGACAAGTAAATAGATCAGTAGTCACAGTGAAATAGTTGTCCTACAGCACGTCCTGTAATATCATTAAGCCCGTTTATAAGCATGGCATGCTAACTTTTTAAATAGCACATGGTCCTGTAAAATTATCACCCCGGGATGTGCTAAGCAGGTTTGGGAATCCTGTTACTGGGAGTTACCTGGCATCAGTACAAACCCAAACGTCATCACTGATGAAACCAAACTCCACAGCTCACTTGTCACTCGTCGGTGAATGTGTTAAGAGAGGGAACGGGGGGAATGCTGATAGCACTCATTTACCCAGAGCCTGAGTCTGACTGGTTTGTGCTTAAGTACTTCAACCCAACCCTAGTGTGCCTCCAACTCTGCCCAGGTTTCGCTGACACAAGCCTGGTGTTATGCTTGCTCAGTCATCGAAAATAACTTCCAATGGAGGCGAGGAACAGCTGCAGAAAAAAAACAAAACTGCAATGGTTTTCCCAGATGAGAGGTGTCCAATAAACAGCTGGGATCTTTTACATTTTGGCAACATGTATTATGTCCACTGTCGTGCTCAAATACTTGGTCTTACCTCATCATGGCTCATGAGGCCAGTCATATGGGTCTGCTCCTTGTCCATTTTCCACCTCAGACCGACTTTAGTGTGGAAGGATCGCAGTGTAAAGCAAGAACTTGGCTGTAGGCCACAGAAGAGCCTGATTAATCGGTGAAAGCATTGTGAGATGTGGAGCAAGAGATGTTTTATCCTGCCTGTGATGCCGAGAGTAACCGGACCCCTATCATTTCATCAGTGCCTGTCATAGAACGCCAACATTCCCCGGAAAGTTCTTTCCACACTTATCCCACCCAAGTGTAGATTACCAGAGACTAACCAGACTAAACCTTTCAAGCCCAAACATTATCACACAGTCATCCCAAACTCCTTTATTTGATCCTTTTGAGTTGAAAGCACTTAGTCACTCTTGCAATTCCAAACCAATCAAATGACTGGGCTACAAGTTTGCCGTCTTCAAACTCCTAAAACATCATTGATGTCATCTCATCTCATGGTATTTCATACACTCCAGTCAGTGTTTGATTTACAGGACTGTTTGCTCCTTGCTGGAGATGATTTGTATGGATTTGCATTCTTCAGATCGCTTATAATTTCGCCCTTGCTGCAAGACAGAATCTTGTCGCCCTACTCATGTTTAAAGACATCAATGTTATGGTGAGCACTTTACGCTTCTAATCACAGACTAAGTTAATTATAATATAATTTTCTTCCCAGACAACTATTATCCCAGAATTACATTTTTACACAAACTCATGCAAAAACAGAGGAATTGTGGACAGTTGTTGGCACCAATTTGCACAGAAGAATGGCCCTGTTCCAAATGGCACCCAACTCTTACAGCCTTCCTTCCAAGTCCACAATTTCGTGCAGGGGTTTCTTGGTGGTGGGTTGTCCCCCTCATTAGAAATTGTTTTATGGTAGTGGTTTTCAAACCTGTCCTGGAGGACCCCCTGCCCTGCACATTTTGTATGTCTCCCTAATCAGACACACCCGATTTAGTTCTTGCAGTCTCTACTAATGAGCCGATGAGTGGAGTCAGGTGTG
Source organism: Onychostoma macrolepis (assembly GCF_012432095.1). Classification (NCBI taxonomy): domain Eukaryota; kingdom Metazoa; phylum Chordata; class Actinopteri; order Cypriniformes; family Cyprinidae; genus Onychostoma; species Onychostoma macrolepis. Next base: position 6,356,451 of record NC_081164.1, on the reverse strand, counting down.
TTAAATGAGGGAGACATACAAAATGTGTAGGGCAGGAGATCCTCCAGGACAGGTTTGAAAACCCGTTTTATGGGGTTCAGCCCCATCTCTGATTAGGGTCCTTGGAATTGTTCTAACCTTTCCCTCATTGTGGTGCCCCAGCTTTTGTGACATAATACCGCTTTGACTCTAATGCCGAGTTCACACTGCACGATTTTAACCCCATTTTTCACTCGCCAACAGGTTTTGCGAAATCGCCGACAAGTGCCCGAAATCAGAGGCAAATCTGTGCTCGTTCACGCGAGTGGCAATCCTGCAGTGTGAATTATCAAAGATGCGAACTGAGAGAATTGACTTTGAAAATCGTGCAGTGTGAACTCAGCATTAAGGTACAAGTGTGTTGCAAAGCTCATCTCAGTGTGGGTTTGGTAGAAGTGCACATTGAATTGTGAGCACCCTTCTGAAAACTAAAATTACTAATTGTCACTGTGGACATAACAGACATGTGCACACGGTAGTGATTATGAAAGGCCATTCACACAGAACACGTTTTTGCATCCCACAGTGCTTCTTTTATATTTATTTATTTAAATTTCTGACTGGAATGAAATTGAGACTGTGAGGGATAGAAGTACAGTGCATTCAGTGGACTGTACTGATGTTTAACAACATACTGATTAATCAGCTGATGAAACGTCTTTCCGAAAACACTTTCGGGAGACAAAAACTCCATAAAACAGCTTTGAAAGTTGCGCAAATTACGTGAACTAGGACCTTTATATGGTGTGTGCCATTGTAAAGACTATAAGCCTATCCCTCATTTCCATCCACGTAAAATTGAATATGTTGTCTAACCTGAATAAGGTCTATTGGCTGTTGCTCATTACTGCCCTCTAGCTTATCGGAGAAAGCACACAAAGGACACAGGACAAAATACACCACATCAAAAAGAGTTTAATGTCTTTATATATTTATTTTTTTTTAAAAAAGTTTACACTTTTTAGAGATTCAGCACTTTATTTTAAAAGCATAAATTATGGCAATAAAGTGACAGACAAACCACTATAGTATTTTCACAACTAATAGTTTGTAATTTGATACCACGGCTAGCAAACATCTACTGCTGTCATGTTCAAGCACTGCTCGCTCACAGAAGTTGTGCACAATCACCATTTCACATTATATTGTTACCCTTTATAATATCTCAAATCTAAATATTTTTCTTGTTTATATAATTTGTCAAGTTACATAAAAGTTGTGAAATGGATAACTGAGAATCCCGCAGACTGCTTTCACTCGCAGTCCGACACAAGAGGAGTATTTACAGAATCATGGAAGAGCACGCAAGCAAGGATTTGCCATGCTCGTAAAAGTTAAAAATAAAATAAAAATAAACATAAAAATGGGCATAAGCACCCACGGAAAAACAAAAACACACGCACACACACAAATCACATGAGTTTTTTTTTGTTTTTTTTTAATATAGGTAAATAATTCATACCAGTGTATTTGAATGTGTCTACAAAGATGCAGTTAGCTCTTCTATGAAAGTACATTCTACTACATAAATACATTCCAAACCTAAACATGGCTCTATTGCTGGTTCAGTCTACAGGATCTTCAGTGTCCCGGCTCACGCATGAACCAGCTCAAATGACGGCCGTCCCCATCTGCCCCAGCTATATGCAGGGGGAGATAGGAGACGTGGAGAAAACATTCACTTCAGCAATTCATTTTGCAAAGCTTGCTCAAGCTGAAACTGGATCTATATTTCTGTACTTGCATCGCAAGTTCGCAAATTGAATTTCCAACTCAAGTCCCACACACAAGTCCCTTTCCTTCACGACAGGATAAATAGCCCACCACCTAATTCTTTCATAATTAAGACTCAAGTAGTCTGCTTGTATTGATAAAGCACCAACATTATAAAGTGTTTGTTTGTGGGGAAATGTCTCTTTAGAACTAAATCTAATGGTCCTCAATCTGTTACAAAGTGAGAGTCTAAAAAGAAAAATGCCATTTTCCCCCAGAATCAGTTAATCTAGCTAGTTATCAATAAATTAAATCCTAGATACAGTATGTTGATTGCACAAAAGATTTTAAATGATGTATCGGTTCTATAAGAGGCAACAGTCAAATCAACAATTCAGAGCTAATGTTGTGATTTCAGTCTAGATTTCTTATTAAATTGAAGAGCCTTTTGCTACATTAATCCAGATACAAAGTGGGGTGGGGGTGGGTTCGGGCATTTTCCAAAACTCTGAAATCGTATTACTGCAAATGTGCAAAACATAATAAAAGCTCACTAAGAGACCACACACATAATAAAGTTCTCACACTATTCTTCTGGCACGATCATTTTATTTTATTTTATTTTATTTGCAAAATACCCCAACACTTACTGGTGCGTCCAGGTTGCACTCAATTACCATGATATGTTTGATCTAAAATGCGATTGGCCTCATATTTTGCCAAAGCACAGCAATTGCGAGTAAATTCTGTCATCTTTGCAGGAATGTAATATTAAGATTGTGCCAAGTAACATTTATCTTTTAGCAACACTGTGAAGTGAACAGCACACAACAGGCAAATGTAGGTTTAAAGACATCTATCCATAAAATATGCATCACATGACTAAAAATGCTTTGTTGTTTTCAAATAACTCCTTTTCACAGTCCACACTACAATGCTAAAACAAGCACTTGCACTGTTAAAAAAAAAAAAGAAAAAGAAAGGTTGAGCCAACTTAAAATTAAGGCAACCAGCTTCAGCAGATTTTTGAGTTCTCTCAACTTGTTTCTCTCAAGTTTATACATAAAAAATGTAAGAATCTCCCACAAAAATAAGTTGAGCAAACTCAAAAATCTGCTGAAGCTGGTTGCCTTCAAATTTTAAGTTGGCTCAACTTTTTTTTTTTTTTTTTTTTACAGTGTGGATAGCATCTTCAAAAGCTCAGTTTTCGCCGGACAAAAGCGTGTGGATGGAAGGCCAAAACATGGAGAAAAAGATGCATCTGGATTAATGTAGATGATATTGGGGACTTGAACCTGTAATTGGGGATTTGAACCTTGGCTTCAAGATGTTAAGATCTTAACTGACAAAATAATCTAAGAGCGCTAAAATAGCAGAAGATGCTGTATCTATGTTGCATTTGACATCTACCTGAGCAGAGTTGATGGAAGTGGTATGCAAATATCGAGGCTCCACCCACAAACGGTGACATCATACTTGAGTCACCAAACAGAATCGAAAAAAAAAAAAAAAAAACTTTTGATGGCTCCCAAGAAAATTAAGCCTGCTTTATTTCAGTCAGACGTTCTCTTGTGGATCTGAAGCCTCTCTGGGTCTTTTATTGGAATTTTATTTCAAACGTCACCTCCACACTTAATTTCACAGGAGATGCAGCTGTGCAAATGTCTTCTCCCTACGATAGACCACTGAGATTCAAACACAGCTGATGAGCTCTGCTCGACTTTGATGAGCAGAATTAAAACCTAAACTGAACTAAAATATGAGTCCTCACAACATATTTATGAAGACCATCTGGCTGTCGATGCCACCTGGGGAAGCAGGCTGGCATGAAGAGAGACATATTTGCAGTTCAGGATTCTGATGCTTTTTAAGCACTGCAGCAAAACAATGCAGCTACGTCTGGTGTTTATAAAGACAAACTATATGGCTTTTATATTGGATTTGGATTTATGAAACATCCCTTTATCATCTTCGCTCACTATGAGATATGGAATATTTTGCAGCACGTGTGAGAAATCATATTACGAGGTTATCTTGGTCAACATGAAATTACATTTGCAACTCACTTCTGTAAACGTTACATAAATGTGTATTTTCAAGTGAAACGGCAGTTTCAAAACAGGAAAAACAAACTAAGGTTGATTTTTTTTTTTTACATCAGGAATTAACTGGATTAGGATAATTAGACGAGAAGCACTGATAAATTGTCGACATTAGCCAAAAGTCATTGCGGATGCATTACAGAAAATATTGTATATATATTTGCCAATAAAATGTGTATTAAGAAGGTCAATTTTGATTTCATGTTGACTTTAATCACCAACAAAGGGTTTTATGTTCTGCAAACTAATTAAACAAACAACATGGAAGACTTTGAATCGCTGTGATGCAAAAATGAAAACATTCTCTGCTACACTTGGTTAGCCCTCTGTTTTACTAACTCAATATAACTTTAATAGCGTTAACTCCCAGTTGCCAGTCGTTTGAATTGCGTACTGCTGGTGTGGCATCATGGAAAGGGGCTTGTGTGTTTGACAATCATTCGTAAAAGCTCAAAGAAAAATAAAGGCCATCTAACGTTGTGTCATTGCAGGGTCTTTTGATACGCTTTTCTCTCAAATCTCTATTGCATGTCCACACAAAACTTACCCATACAAGACTTACCAGCTCTAATTCAAAACTGACCGAAGTCTCGTCTGGTTGGGGAACAGAAAAATGAATTTGTTTTTGAAAAATATTCCACTTTAAGAAAAGTCAAAATATACAAATAAAAAAATTACATTATGTTAAACAAGTATATTTAAACTATTATATAATGCATGTTGTACTATTGCTTTTATTAAACTACCACTGTACTATTACTATTAAACTAGTACTATTCTGTAGTATTTCTGTGATTATATCCCATCTTTTCCTATTTGAGAGCTACAATATTTCACATTCAAACACAACAGCTAAAATATGACTAAATACATGGGGAAATTTATATAAGGGGACACATTCAGTGTAGCTGGGTGGTAAAGTATGTCGGTCGTGTCCTACTTTTGTGAAATCTTTGGGCCTTATACATTTGGGTTTCGGTGAGAAATTGTAACATTCCATTGGTTATTGAACGCACAGTAACATATCAAAAGTATTTTGACATACAAACATCAATACATTACTAGTGATATTGTTTGAATGATCTATTCTTATACATGTGGTGGTAACAAGTGAAGGAAATTTTGATAAAAATTACTTTCATTACTTAACGATATGCATTCAGACTACAGTTATACAATCCTGACGGTAGGATGCTTCTTCAAATAGCTTCAAGTCCAAATATAGCACAGCTAAAATAATATCATCAAGCTTATTTTCACGACTGTGCTCTGTGGTTTATATCTGGGAGTTTTTTTTAGTGCTGTTATTAATTAGATAGCCTAAAGTTGCGCTACAACAGACCTGCTGAAGAAAAACGCAAAAGTAAAAAGCGACCACACGCTGCAGCATCAACAGGCCTGTTTCACAACACACGTGTGCGCTGCAGTAAAACGTGTTGCATTTTCACAACGACAGATTCTGCTAAACTGCAGCTCTAACCAGAAAATAGCGATTTCTGGGTTACTACACTGAGCATCTCTTTTAATATCAACCATAAATTATTAAATACTTATTGGGAGCTAGCCACTGAGAATTACTACGAAACTGATCATCATGAAAATGAAAATTTATATAAGGATCACATCACATTTGCATCCAAATATAAATTAATCTACATGGAACTGAGCCCAAACCCAAAGTGTAGTTATAAACTGTTTCAATGATCTTGATTCAGATTTACTGAATAGAAACAGCTATTTTTGTGCCTTTTTCAGTGTATAAAAGCCTTTAATGCAAACTACTGCGTTCAAAGCACATTTTCAACATTTTCGGCAAGAACAGGCACAGCACAGATACGTGCAGCTACGCTTCTGAAAAGCAAGCTCATGCTGAATGTGAATGCTGCAACATGTGCACTGAAATATATACGTCCAAATATGCATCACTTTTGTGTGCATGTGAAACAGGCCTGAGAAGAATGACAAAATGAATGGAAAGGCAAATGAAGGGCCACCTATGCCGCATTAAAGAGAGTCACCTGTGCTTTTGCAGGGGAAAGTGAGGAGTGACTGGGTCACATTAGCTGCCCCTCATACCGCGATTACGTGTACGAGTATGCACCTCTGTCAACGGCCAGAAAGTGTAAACAAATCTGCCGTCGGATGTGCTTTTGAAAGACCTGCGTGTACATCTGTGAGGTGTGGATGTAGGTGGCACAGTGGCCAGATGTTCGGAGGAAAACCTCTTAACCCAACCAGAACACCAGACTTTGGTCGACTGAGCAAAAAACACACGCACGCACTCGCACAGATCTGGCGAAAAGAGACGGCGAAGCTGCTCGAGTCAGAGAGAAGGAAGCATTACTAATCTACTACAGGTAGATTAAGAAAAGGGCTTTCATATTGCATGTTCACAAGAATAATTTACGAGATTAAATTGCTTAGCATATATATATATATATATGTATACTGTATATATAAAACTGGAAGAAAGTTATATCCTAGTATAATGGTTACATATCACTTTGCAATTCTAAAATAATCAATACCAAGAATATGTATATGTATATATATACTGTATATAAATATACATAAGTACATCGGTATATCTACACATATATATTTATAGTGCCATAGACCATACATATATATGCATGTATTTATAATATAGCCACACATACACATGTGGTGAATATACAATGAAAATGACTATATTGCAATGCCAAGTTTGAGTAAGACTCAACCGAACATTCACATCTCAAGTAAGCTTAAAGCCCAAAAGAGTTCAAGTGTATTGCTATATAAGAAGGAACCGAAGTCCCCGGCCGGTTTTCGGATCGAGCAAGTCAAATAGAGTATTGCTTTTGTAAGATTGGTGCGTTTTTGGATCCTTAGATTGGGTATGGATGGGTTTGGGTGGAGAGTGTATGAAGTTTGGGCCGTTTCTGTGCGGTGGAGACAGCCTGGTCAAGCCTGGAGTGGTACGACAGTTTAGAGCCACACAACCTGATGGTTCTAGAAGTCAGAGAAGAGATCTTGAGGACCCAAGTGAATAAAAAAAGGAGCGATGGTCCGCGGCTGGTAAAAGGGATTGTCAATGAAAAGACCACCTACAGTGAGGACAAGAGCAGAGAGAGCTGCGATTAATCATGCGGCCCGGCAGGAGGCAGCGGTATATACATTCTGATGGCAGGGGGGAAATGGGGTTAGGGTGTGCCACAGGGGTGGATACTAGGGTCTCTGCTCTTTCGGGCTGTACGTGGGGTTTTCATTGCACCGGGAGCGTCTCAGGTTAATAAAAAAGACATCAACAACTTAAGCTGCACGGTTAACTTTCCGACAAAACGGAAAAAAACTTGGAGCTCATTCGTTTGAGAGAAGGCAGAGGAAATGTAAAACGTATGTGGCAACTCTGAGGTTTCCATACAGATGTAGTTAGTACATAACTCTGACAAATCAGATCTGTCGTGATTTTGGAGAGAGTATAGTACAATGACAGCGATCGCTACCAAAGAGGACGGGCCATTGGTTTGGAGTGGACACTTGAGGGATGACCATGACGAATATGACGGATCCGTTAACAATGGATGAGAATATCGTGACCACTCGTCTAACCATGGAGATGGAGTTCCTCTTTGGTAAGCGACAATCATGACCCAGCCATAAGACAGCACAAGCATCATCCAAATCACCTTCAATGTTTTATGAACGTGAACTCAAGGGTACTTGCGTCTTCGCCCTCAATGTACATTATGTGCACAATGTGCATCTTTGGAAGGTTTAGAACTCAAAGGGTCAGGAACGGGGTTATTATAGTTAACTAAAACAGACTATTACTTGAAATAATGTTAACTAAAATAAAATGAAACGTTAACCTGATGTACTAAAACAACAAAGTATAACTGAAAAAAAAAAGACAAAAACAACAAAATTACATAACATAAAAATAAAAAAGAAAGTTAATTCAAATTTTTCAAATTAATACAAGTAAAAAAAAAACTCACAGATACTAAAATAACACTGTTCAGTAAAGACCCCGAGCAAAGTGCCAGGGACCTCAACGTGAATTGGCTTGTGCTGGCCTTTGGAGGAGTATGAAATAACATCTCACACACAATAAGACACTCACCAATAAGTAAAAACAGAAAAGGACAAAAAGACATTTCAGTAGCATGTCTCCATGGATCCCTTGTTGCTGCTTTCGATTCTCCGCTGTAAGGCTGTGACTGGAGCTTCCGGTGTGTGTCCATGTGAGGGGCCGTGTTTGAGTTATCTGTGTGATGAGTGACTTTGTATGGTTCAATTCTACCACTAACTGCTCAGTGGAAGAATAGACATCTAGAGCCTGACTAACCAAACTTCTGTGTTAACTGCCTTATAATAATACTAAAATATATAACAAACAAACAAAACAAAACACTAAACTGCAGGTTGAAATCTTAAATGTCCAAAATTTCAAAACAGGCTCTGTCTTGAAACATATTTTGCTAAAAGGAAATAAAAGGAATGTTCCGGGTTCAATAAATACGGTTGATACTGTAATAAATCCCACAGCTGTTATCAATTTAAAAAAATTAAATAAATAAAAAAGTCTGCACAGTAATGCACTAATATTTGAAGATTTTTTTTTTACAGTAAAATACACATTTGTATATTAAAATTTTAACATTAAAATAAAGACAAAAGTTTTAAAAAGTATAGCTTTGACATTATACATGATATCACAGTCACTAAGTTCAAACAAAACCAAAGAACAAACTAAACAAAAACCCCAAACCAATACCAAACAATAACATCTTTAGAATGACCAACCTCATAAACTCGTAGTGATTTTTGCTTATTTTTTACAAATCAGAATGATTTTCTGTGGTCATCAACAGAATGTGAAGATGCTGTCCATATAGAGAAAACATTGTATTGAACCTGAAACATTACTTGAAACTTCTGAAAGTATTTGAAAGCTAAACGAAGCGTAAATTTAGAGCTGCTACAACTGCTACAGTAGATATATATATATATGCTAAATGAGTAACTAAAGAGTTTTCAAATACACACCAGTCAGTGCTTAGCAGTTCATGAAGATAAAGGTTTATTTGTTAGCAGTAGTATGAATTAGATCTATACATCTTAAACACAGCTCCTGATATCCGTACATTGATTAAGCCTGTCATGTCAGCCTATTCCCATTCTACAAGCAAAACACAACCATGATAACAAAAGAGGCTGATATAATTTAAGTTTCCAAGAATGAGGTAACAATTCACAGTACAAATCCTTCAAGTTTTCTTTCTGAAGAACATAAAACTTGCATTTGCTTAAAACCAGAACACAGTAAGAGAACAAAAAAATGTGATGATCAAATAAAAAGCACTTTACAAATACCCTTGTAGCTGTCCCTACTTGTGATAGGGCTGTGCTATCTGACCTTCCCTTCTCACGTACATTTATGCTGTGTGTGTGTGTGTGTGTGTGTGTGTGTGTGTACATGAGTGTGTGTATGTGTGTGTAAAGTAGGCTCCTGAGCTAAAAGAAAGAGTAGTGGGGGACGGGGTAGGCGGGCACTTTCATGACGGGCAACAGAAGCATTCTCTTGGGCAAACCTAGAGAGAAAATGAAAAGAGCACTCCACATAAGTCCAGGACAAAATAAAAGACCTGAGGGTGTTTTGTTTAAAATGAAGCTAATGCCAATTCAGTCTCATTGTAGCATGGGGACATGAACCCAAGAGAGCGGAGGAGAGTGGAAGAACAGGAAGAGTGAGGTCAGGTGAAAAGAGAGGGTAGAAATCAAGCATTAATTCAGATAGGAGATGACACACATGTACCTGCTGCCTAATGTCATGTGATATGATAAATGCATACAGTTGACCTTCTGAACTACATGGTATATTCAGTCATCTTATGAATAATGGTTCTTGAGTAGGGCTGAATGATATACTGTACATTAAATAAATTGTATAAGTTGCTGAAAGTATACTTCAGTATACTTATACTGTGAATTTTATTTATATTTATTTATTTATACACATACATATATTTATTTATTTTTGAAATTATTTTAATATTTTCCAGAGATATTTTTTCAAAATGCCCCAACATTTTAACAGAACTATCATCAATTTCAACAATGTATAAATCTAACAATAAAACACAGTAAAATTACAGTTAAAAATAATCATAGTATGTTTTCCAGTTTTACATGAAATTAACAAACTAATGTAATAATAACAAATTATTTGATTTCATTCATAAAATATTTGAAAACATCTAACAAAATACAGTAAAATTCTAGTTAAAGTAATCAAGTTACCGTTTTCAGTTTTTTCACAAAATTAACACTAAATTAAAGGAATAATTATTTTTTTATTTACAATCTATAAAAATCTAATGATAATATAGTTAATCTAGTTAAATAATAATTTACAGTTAAAATAAAAATTCACACAAAATGAACACAATTAAGGGAATAATTAATTGGTTTTATTTTATTAATAATGTACAAATCTAATAATTAAATTTTAAAGTCGAGGTATGTTTTTCAGTTTTACACAAATTAACAGTAAATGTATCTTTTTTTATTTCATATTAATAATTATATTAATACATTTGTATGAAATGTAAACAAAATGTGGTCAAATTATAGTTACAATTTTTAATTTCTTTATTTTAAACTGTAACTGTTGTTTTGAAAATGAATTTAATTTAGAGTCTTTAATGTAGAACATTAAATTAGAGAATTAATAAAAATAAAAATAAACTTAATATTGTTGTGATATTCATGTGGTTAATTTTAAAATCAACTTAATAATATTCATAAATATTCAACATATTGCCCAGCCCTACTCTTAACTGCTAGACAGAACTATCTAATTGAAAGTAATAAAGTTAAACTTGGCATCTGAAGCATACATGTGAACTGTGGGTAGGGGCACATGGAGGGTTACAGGAGTGATCTGCTGGCTGGCGCTCTTATGTGGAGTGTTCATTCTGTGCCGTGTGTGTGTGTGTTTGTGCGTGTGTGTGAATAGTAGTCGTAGTCTCACAGTCGTTCCCATTTAGAAATCCCAAAGCAGCAACAGGAGGAAGAGGGTTGGACAGCGTAAGATGACTGGTGAGAATTACTGCATGCACACAGCTCTCAGGCACCAAACCGGAGAGACGTCAAAGAGAGGGGCGCACTGTTCTCTTACAGCACAATACCGGGTTTCACCTTCCACCTAAAGGAACAGTCTTTATGTGGCAGGCAGAGACCAGGGCGCTGGGAGCAACCCCATATCCACCCCCCACCCACCCCCCTCATCCCCTGAGAAATAAACACACCAAACCCAGCAAACACCCTCCAAATTCAGCCTGGTTCCCGCTGAGCCCACCTCACCTAGTCCCCCCTGCACATAAGGCTCATTCAAAGCATCTTCATCTGGGCCTGACCGGAGAGGCGCTCCTAAAGCAACACACCACACAAACGGGTGAGGAGTTTTTGTTTATAAGCCGACGGACTGTGTGCGCATTCCTGTATTTGTGTGTTCAAGTGTTTATACGTTTCTGAGCGGATGAGCGTCCCGGAATGGTGTGTTTGCGCGGAGCATAATCAAATAAGATTTCAGACAGTTACGATAAGAGCGCGTGATGAATTTTAAATATAAAACACGGCAGTTATCTGAAGCTAATATTTACAGATGAATAGATCACAAGACTTTGGTGGTTTTGGCAGATGAGACCGCGCAGTGCAGGTGGTCCTGCACAGGTGTCAGACTTTGAGCTCTGTTTACGTCGATGTGTGAGAAATACTGAAGATCTGAATATCAGTGTTGCTATTGTTGAAACTAAAACCACTGAAATTTGTTTTTAATTCAAATAAAGCTGAAATAAAATAACATGAATATTTAATTAAAAACTTTAACTTAAATTCAGTTAGCTGCCAAGGCAACATTTAATTTTAAAAATATTGAATAACTAAAATGACTACAATTAAAATTTAAAAAAAAACTAATAAAATTGATAAAAGCACTTGAAAATACTGAAACTAAAATTAAAATGAAAACTGAAAATATAAAAATAAAAGCAAATTCAAAATATTAATACTTTAATGGTATAAAAATAATACTGTTCTGGATGTGCCTACTTCTCTACTGTACAGTCAAATTACACTATGTAAATCAAGATTTTGAAGTGCACATCTGATGGACAGTTTACTGATCTTGCACTTTTCTTAATGGTCAAACGCTTTGTCAGAGCTTTCTCTAGTATGCAGGTGGTCTTAGGATGAAGGAAAGTTTGGAGATTACACTGTTTACACTGGTATATTAACTAGGGCTGTCAATCCAGGATTCCTAAGAAAATGCTTGATACAGATGCGAAAACACAGAAAATCGAATCAGATCCTAATTTTTCTTCATGACAGACGAAAATTTCGGAGGCAGCATGTAAACGTGATTGACAACGTGAGGTCGTATTTATTTTTTAACGTGCGAAAATTCCGGACGATAATTCCGGACTCAGCGTGCAAAGACCTGAGCATTTAAAGCAGATGCTAATAAAGTTATCGTTAGTTATTTTTCTTATTGTAAACGGGTCTTTAGACGACACAGACTGAACGTTTAAACCGGTTTTAATGTTGTTCTTAAATAAAAAAAAATAAAAAAATCTGTAATCTTTTACTCACCCTAAATACCAAAGTTTTGCTATAATCCACAAAAATGTTCTTTTGTCTCTACAATACAAGTCAGTTGTTATTTAGACCCCACTGACTTTCATTGTGTGAACAAAAATGGTTGAAAATCACTTTTTCTTGTGTTTCACAGTAAAAGTAAGTCACCTGTTTGAAACGAGATGAGAGTGAGTAAATGATGACATAATTTTCATTTTTAGTTGAACTATCCCTTTAAAATGTATACGCTTTATGTTAGCAAGTCGTATCACTAGTCTTCAGACTGTGTTTAGCGTGATCTTCCTCTCAACCCATCATGCCCAGCGGCTGCTTTGAATGGTGTAACTGTGTGCTATAGACAGCAGCACTACGCTGACGCTTAGAGAGCTGCCCAGAGTCAGGAGAAACGGGCCAAGCGTCGAGCAGGCAGACTAGACGAGCAAAGTCACACTCAGGCCAGGTGCAGCAAGTCTTGCTCCAACCACAGTTAAGAACCAAAAGGTTATGGTTCGTTTCCATCGTCCAGGGAGTCATTTCTCTACGGGATTCTTTGGGGATGTGATTTTGGGGTTTGAAAGCCCAATTTGAGAGCTGAATGGGGGAGTAAGTGGGGGCAGATTTGGACCCTAGACCCTGACTGGAGGAAGGGAGGACGGGAAGGAAGGGGTACGTACCGTATGCAGGAGTGGCGGCCGCTGCGCTGTACCCGTATGGGGCTCCGAAGCCTGCGAGAACACGGCATTCATGATATATGGTGAAGTGTTAAGACTCCTTCACATGACCTCAACACTACCTGTGACCTTTGACCTTACTGTCATGAGTCATGTCACAGAGCCTTTCTGAAGACTATTATGCAAACTATATACACTGCCTGGCCTTGGCATTCTCATCCTTGAATATGGACATGGGTATGTCTTCTGACAAAGAAATGAAAATTTACCACACTGCATTAGTTAGGGTTAAAATAATTGTTGAAACAGAACATATTATTAATCACTGCAACAATGATTCAGTCCTCAAGTATTTATGTATTTTAATCCAGACAGTGACTTTTTTGGCCAGGCAGTGCATTAATTATATGTAAATACATCTACTAATAAACAAGTAAACAAATGAAAATAATAACATAATACCATGCTAAAAACAAGAGCGGGTGCTCACATTCAAAATTAAGGCGTATTGACTATGATACAACATGACATATATTTTAAAACATTTCATTATTCTCTGAAAATGTTCAAATCCTGTAATGAATTATACAAAGTAAAATGTAAAAATAAAAAACAAGTTAATAAACTTGATCACCTGTGCAGTACACCACTAGCGATTGAAAAGATTTTTTGAGTATAGGTATTGATCAAAAGCAACAAAATGATAAGATTTTAATTTTAAATGTATTGTTTTTTACTTTAGACAAAATCGTATCAAAATTTAGTATTGTCTATTTATACACAACTGTTCAAAAGTTTGGGATCAGTACGTGTTTTTTGAAAGAAGTCTATTGTGATATATTATTCAAATTTTAAATAACCGCTTTGTATTTTAATATATTTAAAAATGTTATTTATTCCCATGATCAAAGCTGAATTTTCAGCATCATTACTCCAGTCTTGAGTGTCACATCATTCCAATATGCTGATTTTCTGTTCAAGAAACATTTCTTATTAATATCAATGTTGAAAACGTTTTGCTGGTTATTTTTGTGAAAAATATCATACATTTTTTTTATTTTCAGGATTCTTTGATGAATAGAAAGTGCAAAAGTTCAGCATTATCTGATTTAGAAATCTTTTGTAACATTATAAACGTCTTTACTGTTACTTTTCGTCAAATTACTTTTGAACGCTAGTATAAATTGTAGCTAAATGGGTACTTCTGTAATATACATGCATTGTTGCATGTAGTTTTTCATGTGCCAAAAGGTAAACAGGTCTTTAGTCACTATAGAAACACTGTCTGGCATCAAACACACACCTGGTGTGACGTATCCAGGTGCTGCCGCAGCGCTGACGAAGGCTCCTCGTGTGAGGGTGGGTCTTCCTCGCCCTCGTGCTGCTTGGACCGCGGCGGCAGACACAGCAGCAGCTGCAGCTAATGCCCCTTTACTCTACAATACACACAGGCTTTAATCAGCAACGAGAAGCTACAGCAATACCAAGTGTACGGTTGCCACAGATTGATTTCTGGAGAAAAGAGATGAATTAGTCTGCAGGTCTCAGGTTCATCGAGGAAATATTGATCACAGAATATCTAATAGAGCAGTCATGGATTACCAAGCACCGACCCTGGTTATCCCAGGAACAGACTGAATACTGATCAGCCCTATATGGATGTTATTGGTCACTAGTCGAAGAAACGGATGACCTACCTGAGGGATTATTTTTTTCTTCTTGTTGCCAGCAGCATTAGGCCCGGAGAAGAGTTTTTCTAGAGCCGCAAGGGCAGCGCTGGCTTTGGCTACTTTCTTATTGGGCCCTGCGCCACGAAACTTCTGCCCATCCACTTCCACCTGCCCATGAGAGCATGGGATTAGTATTTTGAACAGGAAATGACATTAATGACTGAAATCTGAGATGAGGTGTATATTTTGGTTAAAAAAATCATTTGGAATAATTTTTGAATAATTCAGATTTTTTTCAAATGTTTTTGAAAGAACTCTCTTACATATGTTCACCAAGGCTGCATTTATTTAATCAAAATATAGCAAAAACAGTAGTATTGTGAACTAGTTTTTACAAATAACTGTTTTGTATTTGAAAAAAATACAGAAATGACTGCTTTGTATTTGAATATATTTTAAAATGTAATTTATTCCTGTGATGCAAAGGTGTGATGCCGACACTGAAAACTGGAGTAATGACCGCTTGAAATTCAGCTTTGCATTACAGGAACAAATTACAAATTAAAAAATGTAAAAAAATAGTACTTTCAAATTCTAATATTTCACAATATTACTGTTTTACTGTATTTTGGATCAAATAAATGCAGCCTTGGTGAGTATAAAAGACTTCTTTCAAAGATAAAAAATTATTCAAAATTGAAAAAGTAAGCTCCACAATGCTACATAATTGCGGATTCCCAAAAAATGTCTTGGGCCCCTAAAGTGATGGCACACCTCTCTTATCTAAACTCAGGAGAGAGTAATTCATCAAAGCCATGTCTGCAGCACAAACTGCATGGGACATGTTACACAACAAAGATTAATACTTGGGTTAGAGATTCAGTCAAATCCCTCTCCCCCAGCAAGAGTAATAAAATAACAACACTAATAAACAGTTTTATTGGAGAACAGGGATTGAGTGGTACGTTTGTGTCTGGTGAGGCCCACCTCCATGACGAAGCGTTTGTCGTGACTTCCTCCGCTCTCTGAGATGAGCTCATACTTCAGCCCGCGGCGTTTCTCATTCAGCTCCATGACTGGGTTCTTCCCGCTGGCCGTCAAAATAGGACCCTGAGTTCGCACCTGTATGCAAAACATGTTCTTCAACTGAACTGAACCAACACCGAACTGACTTGAGCCAAATAACCGTAATATTTTCTTATGTAGAACTGATTAACTGATTTTACAAAAAAAAAAAAAAAGTTTGTCATTTCTTTCTCTTATTTTCTCGTTTATTACTATGAAGCTGCTTTGAAACAATCTGTATTATATAGTGTTTAAAGCACTATATAAATAAATGTGACTTGATTTAACATGGTAAAAAACATTTACTAAACATTCAGTGAGTGTGTACCTCCAACGTGTTGGAGCTGTCTGAGTGTGATGTGTTATTGCTCGAGTGTGTAGATGTTTCGCTCTTGCCCTCCCCGTCCGACTTCTCGTCTGCACTCATGGAGTCCAGGTCTGTGTCGAAGCCTGTGGGGTAACCCATCGCCTGTAGCACCTACACCACAAAAACAGCATTACTACTAATCCAGCACGGACGTCACACATAACATGACAGAGAATAACAATTTAATAAGGGAGCAGCGGCTTCAGATGACTATAATGCAAGACTGTCTCTTATGTAAGAACATTGTGGAAACTCCAAAAGTTGACTATGAATAAATGGTGAAATATTTTAACTTTCCCTATTTAAAACTACGCCACATCAGCATTCATTTTAATGAGGACATTACTTTTGTATTGAAAATGACACCATGAGCAAAAAAGTCAAGTAAAAGTATCTTTAAACAAGAGACTTCAAGTTTTGGCATGAAAGATTCACAAAATGATGAAACATGCTGGGAAAGTTCAGTTCATCTTTGTGGCCGTCAGTGAGCAGGCGGAATCAAAAGTGGACAGTTCCTTGGATACAGAGGTCATTATTGAGAGTGAAATCATCACTTTAAAAAGACTCGCTTATATAAAAGTTCACAGAAATATGCCCACACCACAGATGCAAAGCAGAGCTGCAGATCTCTGTAAATCAAGTTGGATGTTTAACCAAACAAAACCCTGAATAGATAAAGAACTAGACAAAATATATTACACATATACTGTATATTGGGGTTGTACAATTTATTATTAAATACTGTATCGGTTATCAGCCAATGGAATTTTTTTTAATTTATCAGTATTGACATACATTATCTCAGAGTCAGGGTGAATGCATGCTTTAAGTGTGAGTTTACACAGGGGTAAAGGGTATCATAAGAGCACCAGTGTTCATTTGTCAGTCTGACCCAAATTGGGGCTTTCGTTGCCGTTAATGGCTGCGCTCTCACAGAAAGAGGATTAGTGTGGTCCTATGCTCCAGAGCGTTTGTTCACCAGCACCAGTTCACCAGGATTACATAGATTTGAGTTCTTTTTGCATTCTGGGAATCACTGGAGTGTGTATGTGGGAACAAGCTTAACCGGTCTTCCTGAATGACACATTGCTTTACTGTCCTGCTACAGTGACAAGAGGGTTGAATCTACAAATCTGGTTCAAGCAGGGTCTTCTATAACACTAAGAGACGGATTTAACCAGGGTCATGGGATCAAGTATACAGCTAACAAGAGCTTAACAACAGCACACCAACTAGGTGTGCATATGTTAGAGACCTGGAAAATGTCTAGTAGTGACAACTGGAGAGTTTATATATTGTAAAGTCAGCATGAAATCAAAACTGTTCATTTTTACTTTATTTTAATACATATTCATGGTCTAAATGTGCACAATGTGTCAAAAAAAGTTTGTTTTGTAATTTGTAATTTCACTTAATTGAAATAAAACCAAAATCGTGATATGGCTTAGTATGATTAATAATAATATTACTATTGTAATATTGCACTGTAAATTAAAAATAGTATTTAAGTATAATAATATACTATTTTGTAGTGCAGTCAAATGATTAGTCGCGATTAATCGCATCCAAAATAAAAGTTTTTGTTTACATAATGTGTGTGTCTACTGTATATATTTATTATGTATATATAAATACACACACATGCATGTATATATTTAAAAATATACATAGTTATGTTTATACATTTAAAATAATAGCAATTATATTAATATAAATATATACACATGGAAATATTTTCAAAATATATACTGTGTGTGTGTGTATTTATATACACATGTAAACAAAAACTTTTATTTTGGATGCGATTAATCATGATTAATCGTTTGACAACACTGCTATTTTTACTTTAAAGTGCAATATTACAATAGTTATATTTAGATTTTAATATTTGTATTAAGTAATAATAATACAAATAATTTGTAATAATCAATAACAAAAATGTCTGCTTTTTTTAGGATTAATCAATTTAATTAAAATCAAAATCAAGACCAATAAAAACAGTTGTTAGCTGAAGCGCTCAATCTAAATGAAACTTCATTTTCGATTACATAGAAAATGCAGAAGAAAAAAAGGGGACAAGAGGATCTGGAAATTATGCAAGCCAGGCTTGAACTAAGATCACCCACATCAACACTGTGGTTATTATTAAAGGAATAGTTCATCCCAACATAAAAGCTCTGTCATTATTTACTCATCCTCACCCAGTTTTTTGAAACTCGTATGACTTTTTGTTATGTAGAACACAAAAGAAGAAATTAGGCAGAATGTTCAAGCTGCTCTTTTCCATACAAGTGTGTACATTTCCAGTATCAGTAGGCTTCAAAACACTTAAAATACACCACACGGGTCATATGGACTACTTTATGGTGCTTTTTTATGCTTGACAGCCCCTAATCAACATTAACTTTCAATGTATGGAAGCGAGCAGCTCAGACATTTTGTCTGATTTCTCCTTATACGGGTTTCAAAAGACATAAGCATGAGTAAATTATGACAAAATACACATTCGTGGGTGAATTAATCCTTTAACACCTTACATAATGGTCACCCCTCCAATCACATGACGCAAATACAACTGACGGCCAGGTGTACCTTTACAGCCACGTGCAGCTTGGCAGTCTTCTTAGAGGAGCCAGAGGCTTCGTAAACAGTGCCGTCGACGTCTACAGACATGGTGAAGACGGGGGCGTGAACCGGACCTGACTGAGACAGCAGTTTATACTGCAGCCCCGGCCGGATCTGGTTCAAGCGCATCAGAGCGTTCATGGGTTGATTTGAGTCTATTGCTTTACTGTCAAGAACTGCTGGAAGGGAAAGAGAACAGAAATAAGCGTTAGTGATTATAGCGGAAAAGAAGCGCTCTTTAAACACACAGCTCATCTTCTAACTTTCTACGATCCCTTCGTTCCATCAGCTGGCTAATTGCGAAATTCTGCTGCTTTGAAAGCGATTTATTTGAGTCCGGCGAGGAGCGCAGGCTGGGGACAGCAGCGTGGCTCCAAGAGAAATTAAGAATCAATGGCATTGATTTCCCAACGGTTGTCTGCTTCCTGTACGAGAGAGCAAGAGATGGAAGTGCAGCAAGATGAGGAGCGAGAGAGAAGAGATGACAACAAATAAAAGAGCAGAGAGAAAACTGGACAGCTTACCAAAGAGAAAGAAGGTATGAGATTAGCAGAAAAAAATACATAAAAAAATGAAACGTGTTGTTCTTTAATCATTCTAGAAAGAGGACAATCACTTTTTAAGGCCAAACGGGGCCATAATGAAGAAGGAACGACTGAAGGAAGGTAGGTTACTGTATCAGCGTTTCCTTACTAGTTTAAAACAGGAGAGGATATTACAGGCAGGATTTGTCACGAAGCACTGAGAAAAGGTTGATTTGGTGAGGCACATTACTTGTAGAACTTTTAATACAAGTACTACATTTATACATTAGATTGACATTTCATATAAAATTAAAGGGGTCATATGATGCGATTTCAAGTTTTCCTTTCTCTTTGGAGTGTTACAAGCTGTTTGTGCATAGATAAGATCCCTGAAGTTGCAAAGACTAAAGTCTCAAAACCAAAGAGATATTCTTTATAAAAGTTAAGACTCGACCACGCCCTCCTAAAACACCTCGATTAAACACGCCCCCACATGTCTACGTCACGGTGTAGGGAGATTTGCAAAACAAAAAAAGAAGGCATAACTTTTATTCTCGCTGTGGTGTTGTTGCTGCCGCCGGCACCATATCCTGGAAACGCTGTGTTTCATTGTGAAAGCGAAACTACTTAGTTTGGACTTCCAAAAGAGGACACAACTAGAAATCAGTGGTTAAGTTGTGTTTACAACACTGTTCCAGAACAGTTCAAATATTAGAGTGTGTGCAGTACATTTTACGGAGGACTATTTCCTGAACCTGGGAGTAGCTGCCAGCTTTGCACAAAGACTGTTTCTATAAAGTGGGGCAATTCCAACTTTGCAAGGACAGTCTGGCGCTTCTGACTCACAGCCTGTAAGTACGTTTATATAAATTACGTTTATTTAAAAATAATGTTTAGCAACGTCATATGACCCCTTTAAAATATAATATTCATCATAAAAATTTAATAAAAAAGGAATGAAACTTTCTAGAAAATGTGCTAGAAATGGCGCTCCAAACTGAAGCGAGCAATGCCCAAGGATGATACAGTCATCTATAGTTATCGGTATTGGCTGATCAACAATATACTGAAATACAATGCAATTTAAAGGGATAGTTCACACAAAAATTAATGCGCCATGGTACTCTTGTGAACGCGCATCGAAGACTGACACGGAAGAGAAGAATTTGTTGAATAAAGTCCTTATTTTTGTTTTCTTTGAGCACAAAAAGTATTCTTGTAGCTTCATAAAATTACGGTTCATCCACTGATGTCACATGGACTATTTTAATGATGTCCTTACTACCTTACTGAGCCTTGAACATGTCAGTTGTGTTGCTGTCTATGCAGGGTCAGAAAGCTCTCGGTTTGTGTTTCGAAGATGAATGAAGGTCTTACAGGTTTGGAACGACACAAGGGTGAGTAATTAATGACAATTTTGTTTTTGGGTGAACTATCCCTTTAATGAGAATTATTTTTCACAATATTTAATAAAAACATATTTAATCAAAAAGGAAATTGCCATTAATCAACTAACCGAACACTGCTATTGACAGATGCACACAATCTCAATAAGTATCTCAATTACACATTATATAACTACAAATTAACTGGTTTAACCAATAAATGTGTCTACTGTTGCTCAGACTGACCTTTTCTCAGGTTGCGTTTCATCTTCTTGATGAGGTCTTTGTCGTCCAGCAGACCATCTTCATAAGGTCTCTTCAGCCCTAGACCTGATACAAAAGAGCCGAGTTAACGTGCTGATGAAACACACCTACTACAATGAATTACTAAAACACATCAAAAACAGACTCACAGAGCTGTATGTCAGTGTGTAAAATTTCTGAATTTTTTCAGACAACACTTCTATCTCATTTTGATTGGACAATCAGTAAGCCCCACCCCCAAACTCACACCAATGACTGAATCTGAGTTGCTGTTGTCAGGCAGAGTAGGATGTTCAGACAAACAATGTTAAAACTAATGAGTGTTTCACACTTTTCAGAGAAATCAACCTACGAACAACTTATAGTTGTATCTACATATTAAACTAGACCTCGAGTATACCTACATATTACACATCCTTAAGTAATTAATTAATTGTGTGTACTCACCTTCTTTATCTGACCAGGGGAATTTCTGTGAAGGTTTACTTGAGGGGAGAGGGTCCATTTCTAAGACCTTATAGATCTGCCCAAAGGCCATGAGCCGCAGAGCATGCTGGAACACACATATAAAAGTATCAAAGTTATCACAGAGCAAACCTAAGTTATCTGCTCCTGAAAAAAAAGAAAAAAAAAAAAAAAGTCTCAAAACGTAGCCTGAAGAAACACCCACACACTTATTTTTTTAATAATAAAGCAATAACTCTCCGCTTGAGCCCACAGACCGCCTGTAGATGTGGAACATCGACACTGAATCACCACGTTCAGAGGAATTATGGGGGACAGACTGCCTCACAAATAATTCATGCTACAACTAACTCACATTAACTCATCTCAACAGATATTGACAAAGCGGTTTACTTTAGTTATAGCCCATTACAAGACCACATAAGGTTTGGTTCCAAAAGTATCCCTAGAAAAGATTTGTGAGCTCATTTTGGGAAACACCTTTAATTAAAGTCATCAGACCATCTGTGTGAATATCACCACAGTGAACCAACCATTTTAATACGGTCCCATACACAAACTTTGACTCTAGATCAACTAATGGAATTGTTACATAATGTTTATTTGGGTGGTTCGTCACCTGATAAAACTAGATTGCTTACATTATAAATCAACAAAGCTGTTATCACTGGAAGTGCCTGGTGCTCCTTCACTTCTTTTTTGATGTTTGTAAAGGTTCATGTTTAAACTATTTACAAGTAAATTCTGTAATATTCTCTAAATAAGTCTCTTCTGCTCACCAAGGCTGCATTTATTTGATATAAAATACAGTAATTGTGAAATATTACTGCAATTTCAAATAACTTTTCTATTTGAATATATTTTAAAATGTTATTTATTTCTGTGATGCAAAGCTGAATTTTCAGCATCATTACTCAAGTCTTCAGAAAGTTCATGTAACAGCACTTATTTGAAATAAAACTCTTTTATAACAATACAAAAATGTCAAATCTGATCAATTCAATGCGTCATTGCTCAATTTCTTTCAAAAACAATCCTATTAACCCCAAACTTGTTACAACAAAGTTGAACGCATAATTATTCACCCACTTTCCCTCTGTTTCCCAAGTTTAGCGTTGATGATTACATATAGTTCCTAAACTAAAGTTTGAAGTGATATTTTAGGTTAATAAGCATTAAGAATAGTAATTTAATAAGCTAAAATTGCATTTCGATGAAGCTAGATTTACATTTTCCTTCCATCAAATTCTGTGATTACACTCACAGCTCATTTTGAACTCATGAACTCTTCATCTGAGTAAATTGCATCGATAAGCACCATCTTTCAGCCTCATGTGTGACGACAGAAACTCTCTCTTGAATGCAGTATCTCTGCAGGTGGGCGTTACTACGGCATATCACCGCAATGCATCTCATTTATGACTACGGCAAACTGCAGTAAAAACAAATGCTCATTCATACCCGCATCATCTCCAAAAAACCTAACGCATCACATTCACTAAAGTAGAAGATGAATAAAACAAATATATATAATGAATTATTATTTTCCCCAAAACTTCATATATTGCTGTTTAGTTGTTTTTTTTTTTCCCAAGGAAATGAAACAATTTGATAAATATGTTAAGCAATCAAACATATTCTTAGCTTCAGTGGTGTGTAGAATCAGGAAGGGTGTGTGTGTGTGTGTGTGTGTGTGTGTGTGTGTGTGCTGAACCTCTTCGATCTGCTGCAAAACAATTAGGCACATTGTGATTCCGCTCTTGACTGCACGAGTGTTCAAAGGAAAAGCGCTACAGAAATCTACTCCGAGATGCAGCGCACACACACAGAGTCCCTGGGGCAGGGAGGAAGATTCACGGGCCGGCGCCGTATAATTTTCCCACGCTCATTAGAGAGCCAATCATCAAGGTGCTCTATCAGGATGAGTGTGTGTGTGTGTGGGCATGGGTGTGTGTTTAGTCTGGATAATACATGGAACATTCACAATATATTTACTATGATTTTACTGGTGATGTAAAATGATATTTTAATGTGCTGGGTTTTTTTTTTTTTTTTTGTCTTTTAGTTTCCTGCATTGTGTTAACACCATCTCTGATTTACTTTTACTCCCAGATGTTTTCCCAGAAGACAAAAATATTACAAGGGACTCAAGAACAACAATCACAAAATAACACAGGATCATCTAGGTAATCAAGTGTACGTAAACATTTGAACATAGTCATTTTTATAAATTCAGCTATTAACTTTTCTTGTGGATTATATATAACCATCTTAAATGTAAAATATCTTAGTAAGGACAGTATTAAATAAAAAAAAAAAACATGCATTTTGTATGATAACTCTTATTTTGGTAAAATAATTAACATTTTGACCATATTAATTGTTCATACATGGCCACTGTTGACAAGTAGGTTAAAATTACATAACATATCTATTAAAAACTAATATTCAATCAATTTGAAGCTACTTGTCAACGGCTGTTTGGTCAAAATGATGCCCATGGATCACAAAACCAGTCATAAGGGTCAAAATTATATAAGAATAAATAAGCTTTCCATTGATGTATGGTTTGTTAGGATAGGGCAATATTTGGCTGAGATACAACTATTTGAAAATCTGAGGGTGCAAAAAACAAATCAGAATATTGAGAAAATCGCCTTTAAAGTTGTCCAAATGAAGTTCTTAGCAATGCATATTACTAATCAGAAATGAAGTTTTGATATATTTACGGTAGGAAATTTAAAAAATATCTTCATGGAACATGATCTTTACTTAATATCCTAATGATTTTTGGCATAAAAGAAAAATGGATAATTTTGACCCATACAATGTATTTTTGGCTATTGCTACAAATATACCCCAGCGACTTAAGACTGGTTTTGCGGTCGAGGGTCACATATAGGCTAGAATCACCGATAAGTCTGGTGTGTGTGAGACATGTCTGGCAGTAATCCAGACAGCAAAGCTGAGATAAGCGTCGCCTCTTCTCACTGACACCTGCATCTCACACACATCCCAACACACATTGCTTGTACCTGTGCGTTGTACGTGATGGCCTCCGCCTCCTCATCCGTCATGGCCGACAGGGTGTTTGTCGGCTCCTTCTCACAGGGATCATGCAGGCCTGGTCCACCTGGAGAGGAAACCAAAAATATTTATATTATAAACGTGAAATACATTCTACAATTTATTTGATTTACATAGCTGACAAGAAGTACCCAGTCAAGAGTTGAGGAAACTACTGCAAACTGTAGCGTTTCATTATTTAGTGAGTTACTCCTCATCACCGCAGGTGAGCAGTTAATCAAACTCTAAAGTCAACCTTTATCGTTTAAATTATGTCCTGAAGGTACAATACAAATATATAGTTTTATGTTCACATAAGTATATAACATTGAGGCTTATTTCCCATGCAAGCCAATCAAAAATTAATGCCTGCATCTCATTATTAATGAATAAGTGAGAAAAGAGTATAAGAGTAGCGAGGGATGGACTAGTTATGTCAAGAGCAGATAAATGAGGCTCCATTATTCCTCTGGGCCTCAGAAAGGAACTAGAGCTTTGCAAATGAAACCCAGATCTGATAGTGACACCACTGCTGTCATCACACCACACAGGACTTATTCACATTTATCATGCATATGCAGATATTTAGAAGGCTTATTTAAAGTCAATTAAGATTAGGGATCTATTAATATACAATGGATCATTTTCTCGGTTCCACTTTTTCTTTTTTTACTCTTTCTTTTATTAAAAACAGCATTCATAATCAAATCAGGTACCAGCATAGATTTTTTTTTTTTACTACTATAAATTATACTTATAAACTATAAATTACCCACAACACTAAATTACTTGCAACACTATTTTTTTTTTCTCAGCAAGGATGCTATAAATTGAGTAATTGAGCATCCTGTTCCTGAAAAATGTATAACGATTTTCTTAAAAATATGATGCAGCAGCACAACTGTTTTCAACATAGATACTAATCAGAAATGTTTCTTGAGCAGTAAATCAGCATATTAGAATTAGAACAGGAATAAATTACATTTTAAAATATATTCACATAGAAAATTGTAATATTATTTCAGAATATTATTGTTTTACTGTATTCTTATCAAAGAAATGCAGCCTTGAGAATTAAACTTCTTTTAAAAAACATTAAAAAAAAATCTTAAGGACCCCAAACTTTTAAACAGTAGTGTAGACATTGAAATTTAATTAACTGTAAAAGATAACACGTTTCATACATAGATATAGCTACTGTATATGTGACCCTAGACCACAAAACCAGTCTTAAGTCACTGGGGTATATTTGTAGCAATAGCCAAAAATACATTGTATGGATCAAAATTATCTATTTTTCTGTTATGCCAAAAATCATTAGGATATTAAGTACAGATCATGTTCCATGAAGATATTTTGTAACTTTCCTACCGTAAATATATCAAAACGTAATTCTTGATTATTAATATGCATTGCTAAGAGCTTCATTTGGACAACTTTAAAGGCGATTTTCTCAAAATTTAGATTTTTTTGCACCCTCAGATTCTAGATTTTCAAATAGTTGCATCTCAGCCAAATAATGTCCTAACAAACATTGCATTAATGGAAAACTTATTTATTCAGCTTTCAGATGATGTATAAATCTACATTTTGAAAAATTGACATAAAAAAAGGTTTAAGAATTACAAAACCATAACAATTAGAATTAAACTAAAGTCCCCTCTTTGTTCTGGAACTATTCTCTAGAACTTCAAACTGTTTTTACTGAGTTCTTTATACTCATTTTATTGCTTCATTCTGGAAGTGTTCATACCTGGAAGCAGTATGCCAGAGGCGAGACACTCCATGACCCGACGCAGAGCCTCTCCTGCTCCCAGAGGTCTGTTACACGTGGCGATGGCCTTCTCACATATTAACTCCAAAGGCTGAGAACAAAAGAGCAAATTGCTTTTCAGAGACTGATTTATTACATAAAAAGCTATCAATTCATCAAAATTTTGCCTTTGGGACACTGAAATGAGAGATTACATCCGTGGTTACTGTAAAACCATTCAGTTTAATCCTTCAAATACAAGATACTAATAATAGAATAGATCCAGTCCTCAAGGCTGAATGGCCCATACACTATTTCCTCAAAATGATGAAGCAGCTCAACTGTTTTCAACACTGATAATAAAAATAAGTGTCTCGAGCATCAAATCTGCACATTAGAATTATTTCTGAATGATCATGTGACACTGAATACTGAAGTAATGATGCTGAAAATTCAGCTTTGATCACAGGAATAAATTACATTTTAAAATATATTCACATAGAAAACAGTTCTTTTGAATTTTAAAAATATTTCTCTTTTTACTGTATAATGTATAACTGTGTATATGACCATTTAGCCATTAGATATGCAGAAAAGACACTTCAGCTCAATTCATTAATTGTTTTCAATATATGGAAACTCTTCAGATTATGTTTGTGTTTTTATCATATTTCTGAAAGTAGTTAAACCAAGTCATGCAATATTTGCACAAATGGAAACTGGTCTTTTTTTTTTTTTTCAGGTGACAAATGAATGTCTAATTATTACAATAATACAATAGTTTCAATCTTGATTGTTTTGATCACATTACAATTCAATATCACTTCATCACTTTTTTTTTTTTCAAAAGGAATAATGGCAGTTTAAAGGGATAGTTCACCCAAAAATGAAAATTCTATAATTAATTACTCACCCTCACGTCGTTACAAACCCATAAGACCTTTGTTCATCTTCAGAACACAAATTAAAATATTTCTGATGGAATCTGAGTCAAAAATATCTTAATTTGTGTTCCGAAGATGAACGAAGGTCTTACGGGTTTGGAACGACATGAGGGTGAGTAATTAATGACAGAATTTTCATTTTTGTGTGAAGAAAATATTTAATCTATGAGGTAGAGTTGCATTTCTACACAGAACAGAAGGGTTTCAGTTATTCGAGACTAATTAACCACAGTAAATATCGACAACTGATATGTACCTGAAGGGTTCAATTTTCAATAATTCAACGGTTCCTTGATCTATGACTGAATTCTCTAAAGTTTTCCTATAGTATTTGTAATGATATCAGAAGTCTGATACTCACCCATCCTTTCAGAGGTTCCCACGCCGGGACTCTATTGCACATGTCTCTCAGTATTCGCAAGACGATCACGCACGACTTTAGCCCGTTAACTCTAGCCTGAGGAAACCAGAGGGAGTCGCCCAGTGAACGGAGAGCAACAATCAAGTCCGACCTTTAACCCCTAAATCTCTAGATCTTGACTATGTGTGAGTGTGCAAGTGTGTGTTGTGCTTCGGTTCTGGCCCGTGTCGTGCGAATGATGGAGGAGGGGGAGGGGCTTATGTGGGTGGGGTGGGAGAAGGGAAGATACGGTGCAGGAAAGCACTAGACAAATCCTTCATGATGACAAGCAGGTTATGGACAAACAAAAACAGGCAAAAGAAAACAAAAAGTGTAACAATTGCTTTTGTAGCCTTACGATACGCAAACATTCGTGATGAGGTGTCGAGCATTTGGAGAGCTGGAGGAAATCGAGGAAAATGGCATGTAGTTTTGGGTCATAAGGCTACAATAACAATGAGAAGAAGTGAGCGCCAACCTGGAACCATTTGGCATGTCGCAGAGAGGCCAACGCCACCAGGCACCTCTGTCTATCCAACAGGTCCGCCGGCTCGCTCGACTCAACGCTCTCTATCGGTGAGAAGAACGGGACAGGAAATCAAATCACACACACGCGTAGACACGCACGCTCACACACATACGTACACGTGATGAGGGAGGGGGCTGTTAAGGCACAGCAGGAAGGAGAAAGGAGGAAGCCAATCGGCTGAGGTGGTCCAGTGCATCCAAAAGAGATGAGAGCTCAGTGCATCTCCTTGGCTGGCTGGAAACTGGAGGAAGGATTCGCAGAAGGTGTTAGCATGTGCTGAGTGTTGCGAAATGCTAAACACGGCCTACAAAACAAGGCTGAACGAAGCTGTTCAATTGGCGTTACGCGCTATCCTAGCCAGGCACGCCGCAATACAGCATTCTCTGTGTTAATGTGAGTTCACGTGTGAATGTTTTGGCCTGACGAGCCACAAAAGTGACAAGCAACAATACATTTTCGGTCAATTTGTAGTAATTTTTGGTTTGATGCTGGATAGCTCCGCCCACAGCACACTCTGATTGGTCCACAATCCCAACACACAGAGGCAGTGGTGTTAAAGTGTTGATTTTGATGAAAACTAATAGTCCCCCCCCCCCCCTTTTTTTTTAATGAAAAACTACTACTTGTATGTATGTTGCAATACAACTCTTGGAAATTCACTTAATATTTTGTGGTGTGTAATTTACAGTCAAACTGTATTATTTTTATTTTTTAAACTATGCAAAAGTGAAAATATTATGGTGTTTAAGATTCATAAAATGCTAGCTATGAAATGAGCAAGATTAAGGGGTATAAGATTTATTTATTTTTTTTTTAAATGTTTAAAAATATATTTCTAATTATTTATTTATTTTGTATTTTTACTTTTCCTGTTTAAAGAATGACAATCCATCATATGAAATGTGGTGTAAATTAAAAAATTTTTGGTTCAGAAAAAATAAAAACATTTGGGGTCGGTAAGTTTTTTTAAAAATGTATTTGAAAGAATTCTCTTCTGCTCACCAAGGCTGCAATTATTTGATCAAAAATATAGAAAAAAATTATAATACTGTGAAATAAAAGATTTTGAATGGAAAATGTCAGTGTCACATGATCCTTCAGAAATCATTCTAATAGACTGGTTTGCTGCTCATGAAATTTCTTACAATTATCAATTTTGAAAACAGTCGTGTACAATTTTTTTCAGGATTCTTTAATGAATAGAAAGTTCAAAAGAACAGCATTTATTTCAAACAGATATCTTTTGTAACATTACAAATGTTTTAACCAATTTAATGCATCCTTGCTGAATAAAAGTATTAAAATCTTAAATAAAAAACACACTGACCCCAAACTTTTGAACAGTATATCCTGTGCTAGACAATGTCAATAGACAATATAAACTAGTGAGAGTGTGAAAAGTATGTTTTAAGAGAGTTTAGTTTCTAAAAGTCCACAGACTGCCTAAAGCTGAAGAAACATCTGTAAATATAAAGCATTCAGATTTCGTCTCTTCACACAGCATTTCAAGTAAGGACCGATACTAATTTCCTGCGGCATGTCTGGTTAGGCGCTAACGTCAAAAGCAGCGACACACACTAACAACTTCAGCGAATCAGTGCCAGTTTGTGCTTGGATTGACACTGGAATAATGAAGACATGCAGTGGGTATTGTTATAGACCAGTCACAACAAGAGAAGAGATCGCTCGCACACGACACACGCTCACAATCTGAGCTGTCAGAACATTTTTCTTCATCTCTCCCACCCAAACAATACACTAAGGATCATTCTTTAACTTCTTTGATAATTGTTTTTCTTTCATTGTCTCGGTAGGTGAGCGTCTATGTACCAGTGAGTTCATCCCACTGTTCCTCTGCAGATAAACAAACAGATAAAAGATAGCCGCAGTGTAAATCCAGGACAAGGTGTGCAGGTTTACTGGGTATTAATCATGAGGGGTTATTTAGAGATTATATGATGATAACTGAAGCATTACTCTTTCATAATTCCTCTCTGGATTTTAATCAGAGCAGCCCAGCTGAGGAGGGTTAAAGAGGAAGATCTGTCAGAGTGATAGAAAGGTTTAGCCCACCCTCTAATCAATGACACACACAAACCGCAAAAATCAACATCAATCCATCATTTATCTCCCCACAACCTTACAAACACTCAAAATGAGAAAAATGATTCAGTACATTTGTAATCGAATCACAAATCTCCAGCACACAAACACGGGTGGAAAAACATGTCTAGGTCCAAAAGTTTGAGCTAGTTAATTGTATCTTTTAAAATATATACATAGTCATTTATTTGATATTTTTATACAAGCTAAATTTTTTTAAATCAACACATTTAAGCTAAAACAAAATTGTCATGGCACATTAATATTTTATAAAAAATAATGCAACAATGCATTTTTTTTTTCCGGTTTAAAGTAAATTTTTATGCATAACTGTAATAAGAACTTAAGAGGAAAATGTGCTTAAATGTCAATAAACAATGTCACAATGTAAAATATTTATGATCCTAAAAACAAGCTTTATAAAGAACAGTTTCTTATTTCTTTCTTTTGATTTATGGAGTGAAATACAACCCAGCCATGTTCTAATATTACATTGTTGTGTGTGTGTGTCATTTATGCACATGTGTGTGTTTGTGCGCGAACTGATGAGTACTGCCCATTCGGGCCAGTCCTGAGATTGAGCCGTTTCTCAACGGGACAGGGCCCTTGACCCGGTCGGGAAAATACGAGGTGCTCCTGTCGTGATCTACAACCCATCGCTCCATCTCTCCCTCCCTCCTATCATCTGTCATCCCTCACTCCAGGGGCAGTGTCCACATCTGACACATCTTCTAGATGGATGAGGTGTGTGCTGCCACAGGTATTGATTCCTCAACCCGGATACATTCTTTCATTTTCCTCCCCCCACTTCTAACAATCTACATCAACCAGGATGGCGGAGTGAGCAAACCCATGAGAAAATGAGCGTGTTTGTGTCAGAGAGAATGAGATTAAGGCATATTGGCCTTAAAGTGCACCCAAAAATCAAAATTCTATAATCATTTACTCAAACTGTTGCTGGTCCCCTTTGACTTCCATACTATGGAAGTCAATGGGGACTAGGAACTGTTTGGTTATCCATATTCTTCAAAATGTCTTATATGTTCAGCAGAAGAAAAAGTCATACAGGTTTGGAACAACTTGAGGGTGAGTAAATGACAACAACATTTTCATTTTTGGGTGAACTATCCCTTTAAAGGAATACTTTACACCCTTTCTTCTGATGAACACAAACAAATATTCATAGCAAAATAATGCGTTATATGAATCCATATAACGCAAGTAATAATAAAAGGCATAAAAATCAAGCCGACATCTAAAATGTGTAAATGTGTGTATATATATATATATATATATATATATATATATATATATATATATATATATATATTATTTATTTATTTTCATATTTCGTGGAGTATCCCTTTAATGCAATGCAAATACTTTAGTTATTTTGTGCAGTACTGATTTTGAAAAATCATAAAATAATTAGTAGTCAACTAAAATAGCCCCAATACTTATATCAACAGAGAGCATGGTGACCAATAGAATGCTGAAAATT
The DNA here is from genome assembly GCF_012432095.1 of Onychostoma macrolepis. Classification (NCBI taxonomy): domain Eukaryota; kingdom Metazoa; phylum Chordata; class Actinopteri; order Cypriniformes; family Cyprinidae; genus Onychostoma; species Onychostoma macrolepis. Next base: position 6,324,661 of record NC_081164.1, on the reverse strand, counting down.
AATAACTTTTAATTAAATAACAATATTGATTTTTTTTTAGAATGTTTTAAATAATCTTGATAATATACAACAATATTTAATATTAAAATGTACATATTTATTATTCCCCCTTTATTATTGTTTTTTTTTAACTTGAAATTAATTAAAATTAATTAAAATTGATCATTAATCATTAATGCAGATTTTTGTTTTTCGTTCATTAGCGCAGTAGGTAAGTCAATGAATTTCAAAATGATAAAGTGTACAAAACAGTTAAGTGCACTTCATTCTTTAGTAATCAAATTATTGCATTTAAATTCTGCAGAAAACTGCAGTACTTTATGGAATTCCATGAAGGCCACACTAATAAGACATCTACCTCTATCGTCCTATTTAGTATTGAGATTTGCTACTGTCACTGTAACGGATGAGCACACAAGCATGTTCAGCAGAGCTGCACCCTCCAATTCACTGGCAAAACATTTGCATATTTGCACAGAGCGACAGAATGTGCATGAGTGTGTACGTGTGTGAGGGAGAGAGCGAGGGAAAAAACAGCACATTTTGCATTGCTGCAGCTCTAATTGTAGCCTAAATGCCGTCCTTTAAAGATGCAACCACTTCAGCTGTCAATGCGGTAAGTCACGGGTCACGGCACCAAAAACTCCAATAACACATTTCCATCTCGACTTTACTCATGTGTTCGGAGCTCAAGTGCATCTGCATCAGCAATAATGGACGGCAAGCTGAATCTGACTTCACACTTTAATATTAATTTCAAGAGTAAAAAAAAAAAAAAAAAGTGAGTGAAAGGAGGAAAGTGACAAAGGTTACATAAGAAAATGACTTTTTCCCAGTTTAAGTGCTATAATTGGGTCCCCGGTGCTTTTACCAACCCAGAAAACATGAAAAAGAACAACCCAGTAAATATTTTTTTGGTAAGCCTTTCTCTGCAAGCTTGTGAAAAAACGAGCGCATCAGATTTCGCTCCCCCCTTGATGCAGGAAGAGAATCTCATTATAATATTACCACCCCTTAAACTACAAGTTTACACCAACAGCACTGCCATTGTGTTTTCACAAGCGACAATGGTGTAGCAGTTCTTCTAACACCATGGCGAAAGTTTGAGCAAAGCATGCTAACTGTTCTGTCTTTGGCTGCACTGATGATCACAGAACAGTCCCAGCCTCAGAGGAGACGAGAGAGCAGTGAATTTATTGATTTATTTACTGTATATTACGCTGCTGCCACACAGATCTAATATAAACATGATTTCTTTCTCAGCTGTTTATCTTCACAGACATAACCGACTGTTTTTGTAACTCGTGTGTTTTTAACAAACTTGTGTATTTCACAGTTTAAGCACAATAAGACATGAAAGAGAACTTAGTTTAGTACTCACATGCCGTGTGACAGCTGCTTTCTGTGCGCGTGCTTTGGATGTGTGCGCTCAGAAAACCGTATATCAGAAGTTTAAACTAATATGGTTTAAAACGCATCATTTCAGTGCGATAGACATGATAATCAAAATCAAACAGATGTTTTTTAGCGGAGGTTCTGAGGTAGGAGCTGATTTGCATTTAAAGAGACATGCACTAAAACAGCGCGTTTCTGCTTCCACTCAAAATAGGCATTTTCAAAATTACATAATGATCTATGGGTTATTTTGAGCTGAAACTTCACAGACACATTTTTATTACATATTGTAAAAAGGGGCATATAATAGGTCCCCTTTAAAGGGATAGTTCACCTAAAAATAAAAATTCTGTCATCATTTCTTCACCCTCACGTCATTCCAAACCTGTATGACTTTCTTCATGTGTGTCTTTATGTCCATACAATGAAAGTAATTGGGGTTCAGTGTGCTTTTGGACCCCATTGACTTTCATTATATGAACTAACAAGTGCTTCTTTTGTGTTTTGTAGAAGAAAGAAAGCCATACAGGTTTGAAACGACATAAGGGAGAGTAAATAAAGACAGAATTTTCATTTATCAGTGAACTGTCCTTTTAACCAACAGATGAAAGGCATGAAAACAGCATGTGCACCTGGCACCCCTGCTAGAATTGTACCCAAAATGCACTGTGACGCTTTTACTGCCCTAAGTACGTAATATGGATGAACATCCCGCCCCACATTGTTCTTAACTAAACATTTGGTTTCACTCCATAATGTCCCATTACAGAAGCAAACGGTTCTGTGTCTTTATCTCTCTTACGCTCCTCCCGCTCTTTTCCAGCACCTCCTGTGAGTGGCCTGAGGGTCAAGAGTCTGACAGCATGAAGACCACTCAACCTGCTACTGAATCAGCTCTGAGTGTGTGTGTGTGTGTGTGTGTGTGTGTGTGTGTGTGTGTGTGTTTAGACTATGAGATGAGTCCAGCGCTGTGTGCGGCCCTGAGAGAGTGTTCTGGATGCAGAGTAAGGAAGAGATGAAAGCTCTTTCTTCTAATGGACCATCACTAACACACACACAAACACATTCATCCATCCCCTCCCTCATCTGCTGTTTAGGAAAAAGTTGGTCACATGCAGGCGCAAACCTTGCTCTTCCGTCTCGTCGTCGTCTCGCATCTGAGGGGAGGTGAGCGTCACCTTCAGCGTGAGTTTGGGGTCTGTTGTGGTGCGGACCAAGATGGCGGCCTCGGGAATAGAGCTCTGTACCTCATACTTCTCCTCTGTCAGCTTCTGTAGGGGTCAGAAGTCAAAGGTCAAAAACATGCAAAGATGATACAGAATGAATTATCTTGTACTTAGCTCTATAGAAGGGTATAGTTATGACCTATTTAACTGGATAATATCATGGAAAAATTATTTGCTGCACTAGACTAGGGTTACACATATATACATACATATATATATATACATATATATACGATGTCAATGTTGACGATGACCATATTTTAAAAAAATGAAACACTGATATGTTAAAAACACATATGAAAGTGTACATTTACATTTAATCATTTAGCAGATGCTTTTATCCAAAAGAAATTACCAACAAGGGTGACAGAAGCGATTAAAACATTAAAAGTGCAACAATACATAAGCGCTGTGACTAGTTCAGGCTAGTCTAACGCTATACACACACAGCAAGGTTTTTTATTTATTTATTTTTTATAATAAATGAAAAGGATAAAAAGTAGATAGAATAGATAGAGCTAGTGTTAGAGGGTCAAGCATGAAAATCAGTTATGGATCAATTATGAAAATATCATAATTCAGCGCTACTAATGGTTCACTCAAACACTTTAGGTGGTGATATTGCATCTTATCACTGGTTGACAACCGACATAAACCTTTTTTGCAAAGCTTTTATTGATATCTTCGTAATATCATTATTGTGAATTCTCTTGGCCATTATAATCATGAGGTGAAACTGTGATAACATGCAGAAGTCCCTCACTAAACCTAGGCTGCTTATTGACACCCAGCTGCAAAAACAGTTTGGTCTGAAATTAAAATGTGAAATTAAATAGAAATTAAAAAGAAATTAAATTCCTTGAAGTAGCAAAATAATCTTGCTTAATTCTAGGGGCCAGAAAGAGGAAGGAATAATCATTTAAATCTAAACTGTGGCTATTTTTGCTAGAAGAAACCTCAACATAAATAAATAAATTATTTTTTGGTTGTTGAACCTTTAGACAACTTTTTTTTGAGCATCAGGCTTTTATGGCTCAGAGATCTTACAGAAATAACAGACTACATACATAAATTCCATATTAATATCAGTTGTCACTCTGCATCTCCTAATAACGTCTTAGTGAAATGGTTTTTAAATGCTTAGTTTTATGATTAATGCTCTGTAGTTTAACAGAGATAAAAGTGCAGAACACACCTACTTTGAATCAAACTGGACAAGAATGGAAAGGTTAAGTCTTTGGCATCCCATGGCCACAGCTGGTCACAATACATTTACAAACCAGATTATGAGGTGGGACCAGACAGCGCAGATGCTTGCTTTAATGTTTAATGTAATCCGGTTTGATGTGGGGGACTGCTCTGTAATCCATTCAATTAATTCCAGCCGCACATTCTCAATCCGCCTGCTCTTTTCATGTAAACCAGAGATCAATTACATCTCCCACTGCAGTGACCCGTGTGTGTGTGTGTGTGTGTGGGGACCGCTATACAGAGCACATTTCCTTCATGCATTCACATGCTGCTAAAGACAGGTAATGTGCACGTCTATCACTCAGTCGCTGATGTAACGGCTCTGACCGATAAGGAGAGAAAGAGGAAGCAAGTAGAGAAAGGGTAAAGCAGTCGACTGCCATTTCCATTAAGAACAGATCCATTATACGGAGACTTGACCTGCTGGCAGTACAGTCTGCTTTAATGGGATTTGTGTCGGGGGTCTGTTGTGTGTGTGGGAGGCTCAGAGTGGGTCACCGCTGATCACCCCGTTCCCTTGGCCTGTCCTAAGTGTCTAATTAGGGAAGCTGGTTGCTGGCAGGTTTATATTAATTACACATGATGAATATAAATAGAGCAGGTCTGTTTTGGAAGTTGCAATTTTGAAATCTGCAATATTTAATTTCCCTCAAAACATATGCAGTCATAACTACAACAGTGTAAAATACATTCAAATATCTAGTATCAGATAAAATACATATTCATAAAATTTTATACATGCTGAAAAAGTGCTGAAAAGTTTATATATGTTAAACTGAGACTAGCGTGATAGACTCTGTTATAATGTGACTGACCTGTTATAATCACGTAATATCGGTAAAAAAAAAAATTTCCATATGAAAAGGGCAAGAAATCAGAAACGGATGATACATAACTATTGTTTACATGGAGCAAATTCCTTTTACAGGAATTATATTTACAAAATTGAAAGTTTACCTGCATGAACCAGCAGAATTATTACAGCTCTATTTTTTTGTGTCAGAATTCATAAGCGCAAAAATACACATTTCACATTTTTGCTCTCTGCTTTTAAGCCCTCTAGACTGTCTTGTCCCAGAGAGACTTGGCCCGTTCTTGTCCCAAATTAATTACTGAAAACACTTTTTTTTTATTTGCGTGAACTGATATATAAGTGAAAATAAATCAGTGTTGTTTTATAAGTATTTCTATACTATATAATATTTATTATTTACATTTTTAATTTTAGTTTAGGTTTTAGTAATTTAATGTGCTTGTCATTTTTTATTTCATTTTTAAAAATATTTCTATTCAGATTTATTTTATTTTATTTTATCTTTAGCAATCTTAGTACTTCAACAAATGTATATAACTTCTACGGTATATTTTATAAACTTATTTTTATTTCAGTTGGATGCAAAGACAGCATTTAAAATTTTTAATCTAATATGTAAATAGTATTTTATTTCAGCTTTATTTTAATTAACAAACATGATATTTAATAGTTTTAGTTAATGATAGAAATGTATAAAAACATTTTTTTTTTGTAGTAATTTGTGTTTATGAATTGCAAATAATGGAAATTTCAGAAGCCATTGAGCTCATTTCAGGAAAATTTGCAGCAGTATTTATTGTATTTATAGTATTAACAAGATTCATTTGGTAACAAATCACTTTCTCAAATATAGTTTAACGAGTGCATTAACATAAAATACGCTTCGCTGTTAGCAAACACCACATTAAATCCAGATAAAAACTGGTCAATGGCAAGCAAGTGTCTCTTGTTCTTCAGGGAATACTAGCTGCAGTGTTCCGCAGTGCAGTCTTTCAACAGATGAAACTCAAACAATAAAGTCTTTAGTCTTTATGGTGTATATTTTTATCCACAGCAGATCAAAACTCCCGCAGTACAGGAGGTTGTGTGGTCAGTGTGTATTTTGGTAGCTCATGTGTGTTTGTGTGTGCGCTGTCACCTCGATCTGCAGCGGGAGGTTGTCACAGACGGTGGACAGCAGAGTCTTGGTGGGCTTCTCTCGGCACATGAGCACCAGCTCCAGATCCATGTCATCTTTAATCAGGAGGCCTTTGGCCACCAGACCGATCCTTATCACGCCACACAACACCCGTCCTTCACTGGGACTGCTACTACAGCTGCTGTCCTCGCTGAGACAACACACAACATCAATGTGATCTGAATTAATGATGCGCAATATGCAGATCCAATAAATCAAAAGCAGCTTTTTAGCAGAAATCTGTCGATTTTCCCAGCATGCACTCACTTTGTGCTGCCTTCTGGCGATTCGTCTGCGCTGGCCTCGGTCGTCTCCTCCGTCGTCTCCTCCTGTGTGCTGGATGAATTTGGTTGATCTGATTGGCTGGCTTGAGTTTGGTCCATCCAATCAGACACGTGTTTCAGGGCACGCTCCACGGTGGAGACGAGACTCTGTACCGCCTCCAGGGCTTCAGAGGAAGGGTAGATGGTGGAGTGCTTGGCCATGACGTGACGGTCATCGTTCCCGAATGACCGAATGGACCTCTGATGGAGAGAAAACACTTGTTAGCTTGATTCAACGTAGTAAGAAACAATACATAACCTTGCAGTTGTAGATGCAATGAATAGAGTAAGCGCACACAATTTTGTCTCAGAGGTTCATTTTAAGTAATTAACCGACTTCTTACACATGTATGCTTTACATCTGCCAAATATATAGACTTTTGGGGGTGGGTGCAAAAATTAAATAATTTAACAACACTGCGTCGTTAGCGTTGGTATTGTATCAGACACTTGCACTTAACATTATATGAAAATCAAGCTCAAATGGAGTTAACAATGTTTTTGACCAGAGAATGACGGAGATGGAGTGTTTTGTCTGTCATTAGAACGGCTGTAACTGTTATCTGAAGCAGCAAGTGCATTATGCTTTCATCAACTTTTACAGGTTATATAACTTTGATTGTAGCTATATGGGCGCTTAGTTTTTTCTTGTTGTTTAATACACTTGGCCAAAATCTCAAATTAAGCGCTTATGCACATAATGCACAGGATATTTAAAACGTATATAGACAGCAAATAACTAATTCTTCTCCACTCTTCAAACACACAAAAACATTATCCTTTACTGACATAGTGTTTGAGTAAAGAAAACGCTGTACTATTCAAACACCAATTATTTATTCACCCTTGCATTGCGAAAAAGCAGAGATCTCATCTTCTCCAGGCTGTGCGCGGCGCGTCAATCTGAACGGAGGCGGGGTGAAGTTACGAGGTCTCGCTGAGAGCTCGATGATCCAATGGCGTTACGAAGTTTTACTGACAAGTTATTTTAATGCTTATCATTGGTTTACTATTTTTAAAACTCTCTGATTTAAAATAATAAAAACGAATTATAAGCGACTCAAGTTTGGATAATTTTTCACAGCACCTGACTGGGCTAGAGTATGGCAACTGCCATACGCAAACGCCGCCCCTGCTCCCACACCTTGGATGACTTGGGTCGCACGGATTTCTCTGCCTCCGCCATGTATCTTTCCTCTACCTCCGCTCGTTTTTTTTTTTTTTTTACTTTTTTTTTTTTTTTTTATGAGGCGCCAAACTCTGCTACCATCCGTGCGCGAGAGAGACCGAGTGTGTTCACTCCGCTCCACGCTCAACTAAAGTTTATTTTTTTTTTTTAATAATCAAACGTCTCCGCGTCGCGCGACACAACGAATCGATTATGAAATTCGTTGCCAACGCTTTTAGTAATCGATTTTTATCGATTTAATCGATTCGTTGTTGCAGCCCTAATGCATATGTATGTATGCATGTATGTATATGTATATGCATGTATGCATGTATGTATGTATGTATGTGTATGTATGTATGTATGTGTGTGTATATATATACATATACACACACACACAAAATTTAATTTAATTTATTTATTACATACACACACTCAAGTTAAAAAGCATTTCACTAACTGTTTTCAACACGGCAATCAAATCAGCATATTAGAATGATTTCTGAAGGATCATGTGACAGTGAAGACTGGAGTAATGCTGAAAATTCAGCTTTACATCACAGCAATAAATTACATTTGAAAATATATTAAAATAAAAAAATCATTTTAAATTGTAGTAATATTTCACAATTTTAAAAGTGTAAAAAATGTGTTTAATTGAATTTATTTCTCCATTTCCACAGGTTGAAAGTGCCAGCAACTACATACCAGTAACGCTGATAAAGGTGAGCTACACGCAAACACACACACTCTGCTATGATAACAACTTCTGAAGATCACCTTGGCCGACTTCTTCAATTTATCTCCTGAAGTAAAGTGCGCGTGTGAGACAGACGTGCAAGGTTAGAGCGAAGCGTTCAGCAGCAGATTAAACTTTAATCAATCAAACTCACCTCTGCTTGCCTTGATGGCAAAACAAACGTCTAGAGAAGTAACATCTACAGAGTTCACGTATGTGTGTCCAAAGCCATATGTCACACCCGAGAAACCGGGAACACGCTGTATTAACCTGTGTCTGTGAGCGTCAGCGTGTTACACATCATCCTCTCGGGTGGAAATCAATTTGAGCTCGGTGACAGTCACCCGACAACCTCTTCTAATCAGACATCGCTCCCGCTTACCCACAATCCTTCAGTCTTTCATCAGCCACCGTCAGTCAATCTCTCATGTAACACCCCCCACTTCACGACTAGATCTAATAACCACCCAATCCTCTCTTCCTGCATTAGTATTCAAGGTGGTGGGACGCGACCTAAAAATGAGTCGCAGGTCTGTACTGAAAAATAATGATCAGAGAAAAATGCAACTAACTGCATAACAGTGTTATTTTAGTATCACTGACACAGTTATTATAGTTAACCAAAACCATAAAAAATTGTTACTTATAAATAAAATAATAATATACTGTATAAATAAAATCAAAATGTTAACTGAAAAAATAAATAAATAAATAACTTATTTTATTTTAGAAAAAACATGAAAACATTTCAAAACGACAAATTAGCAAAATCACAAAAACAACACAAATACTAAAATTGAACTACATTAAAAATTAAAACATAAAAATAAATTCAAAATTCAAAATATTAACAAAACCAACAATAGTATCTGAATGACACTAAAATAACAGCATTGACTATCATTTTTGCTATTTATATTTTATTTTCGGTCTTCATTTTAATTTTAAAATTTGCCATTTTTATTAGCTTTTTGCTTTGTTTTGTTTTAAATGTGTATATAGTTTTATTAATTCTTTAGTTAATTTAGTGTTAGTTATTTTAGTATTTCAGTTCAAACTAAATAAAATGAGAAATGTTGCATTGGAAGGTTGGCAACTAGTTTCTTTAATATTGCTTATTTTATGGGTTTTAGTTTTAGTTAACTTTTAAAACAGGATGTTCTCCATGTATTTTGTTGCTGACATCAGAGGTCATGGGGTCAATCAAACACTGGTACACCAGAGAACAGCTATTAAACAGCTGCATCTACCATCTCCTACAATCACTTTCAGCATCAATTCACTGCAATGAATCTTTCCTGACATGATTTGCTCCTAGTTACAGTGTATGTGAATGTTAATTAGAGAGATAATGCAAACACGGGATATTTTTATAAATGGTTAAGATGCATAACATTTTGAAACAAATGAAATTAATAGCCTTTAAAGAGGATGACTTTAGAGTTGCAGCATGTGGACACTGAACAGCATAACAGCTGTAGTAGAGTCTTTATATCTCTATATATCTATTTTAAGCCATCATGTTTTCGTAACAAATTCCCCTTTACCAATCAATTTATAGACAATTACAATAAAAAAAATAAAGAGAAGTGTGCAGTAAAAAGAAAATGGTTATTTAGCTCATTGATTTATTAAAGAGCTGTGCATCCTCGGATTCAGTCTAAGGAATTGTTTCATTTCAAATGCAGCTTTGGTCACTGCATTAAATATTGTCTTATATATATATGCATTGCATCTCTATCAAGTTATTTATTTTTAAATCGCCTATTTTTACATTTTTGGTGACCTTAGCCATCATCTAACACATTTAAATCTGTTCAAAAGTTTGGGGTTGGTAAGATTTAATTCATCAAAAAATACAGTGATATTGTAAAATATTATTACAATTTAAATTACTTATTTTCTATTTTAATATATTTTATAATGTAATTTATTCCTGTGATGCCATGTTATATTTATCAGCATTATTTCAGCTTATTTTGATTGAAAAAAACGTAATATTTTACACTAACACTTAATATGGAAACTGCGTTTTTTTTGTTTTGTTTTTAATGAATAGAAATGTCAAAATACCAGCATTAAAATATAGATTTTTTGATAACAGATTTTTATTAATTTTTTTGGTACCTATGTTTTTACCGTCAGGTTTGATAAATTTAATGCATACTTTCTGAATAAAAGCATTAATTTATTTGGAAAAATCGCTAGCAAATCTCAAAATAAATGTCCAGTTTGTTACTGTAGGTTATAATGTTGTGATATACATGTTAGATGCATCACAGGAGCCGTTTCACGTTTCAAGCTGTTTTATTCCTAACATTTTTGAAGCACATTTTTAATATGGCCAAAAGTAACTGAAGAGACCATGTCTCTGTAGTCTCTTTCCTGCATGCATGCAGAAAAACTCTAGGACAGATTTTTAAAAAAAGGTAGGTGTTTAAATCAAAACTTCCAATCAGTTCATTCATCATCCTTCATAGGCCTGAATCTCTATGATATCAGCTCTATTCAATACCAATGCTGTCATTTTCATTCCCTCACTCTTGGCTCTTCCTGTAGCATTTCTCCATTCGACAGCAGTCCTGCTCAATAGCGTATCAAAGCTACATCAGCAGCGCTGCAGTCCCTGGGGGGTGTGACCTTTCACGCAATATAGACATAAAAACGACACCGTGCATCCATCTTCTGAACGGCAGCTGTTGTTTAACTAGCAAGAAAGGAAAAACAAGATTCATTTGTTTCAATCGGAGTTCACCGAGTGACATTTTTACACTGGCGGCTGCTATCAGACAGCCGGGCTTGTTTGTCGAGTGCGAAGCGCTGATGTTTGAAGGCTGCAACCTTTAGCGGAGTTGATCAATTAGCCTGATGCAGAGTGAGCACTTTGACACCGCTAGACAAACTACGCATGTTTGAGAAGAGTAAAGGCAGCCTGGACGAGTGCGGATCAGGGTCTTTCGGCATCTGCAGCAGCGGGTGGCTGGGATATAAAGATGCATCGTGACAGTGGCCTCTCGATGGCATCGGGCCAGTATTTAAAAGGCAGTACGCAGGGTTTATGAGGCGCTTCTAATGGCCGCCTGCGAGCGGCTGTAAAACATACTGGGAAGCGTAAAAGAGTGTAAAATAGCTTAGGAGGAGCATCTTAATCACACAACACACCAGAGACAGAGGGAATGGATGGATAAGGATAGAAAGACACTTTGTATGTGTGAGGTACGCACCGATAATGATGCTCGGTATTTTCAACTACCTCATAAAACACATGGCGCTCCTACGAAAAACAACTTGCAATACCATAACTGAATCATTATTTTTGATGACAAACAAATTCTGTCATCATTTACACACACAAATTCTGTTGGACACAAAAGAAGATATTTTGAAGAGTATGGGTAACCAAACAGCTGACGGTAGCCATTGACTTCCTTAGAAGGGAACAAAATACTATGGAAGTCATTGGCTACCAGCAACTTGAGGGTGAGTAAATGATGACAGAATTTTCATTTTTGGGTGAACTATCCCTATAACTTTGAATAAAAGGACAATATGCAATGGCAGCCAAGAGGAAGCACATCCGCATGAAAAAGTGAAATTGAATTTGAAAGAATTTAGAAAAATTAAAATAAAAACGGTGTCCAAACATGCCTACACTGTAAACAAAACAAAACAAAGAGAAAACTTTTTCCAAAGTTGTAAATAAAACCTGTTTTACAAGAAAACACAATTTCAGTTCATATATTTTCCACATTTAATTCAATGCTTTACTTGCCCTTTCTTTGTAACTGTTTGCAAAATTTTCTAGCAATTTCTAAATTGTTTCTCTACCAAATGTTTTTCAGTGTATTTGAGATTCTGGAGTTCACATGTGATGGACACTTTACTGTCCCATATTCTGGAGTTGTGATGGCAGGTATAAAATGGTTACGTACATCAGTAGATTCATACATTTATAGTACATTCAATCTATACATATTTATACTATATAGAATGTACTTATTTACTAGTTCTTTATGAAATGTAATATCTATAGAAACCACTATTATCTAATGTGCTAATGCTACAAAAAGACTTGTTAGTGGAATTTCTATTGTAATTTGGAACCAGTCCCAAAGGATCTTAATAAGAGCTAATCAGAGGTTATCAGAAACACTGGATTCTCACTGAGTAGGATATTATTTGATTCTTAGCTGATTCTAATAGGATCCTTTAGGAGGCATTCCAAATTATGACAAAAATCCCAAAAGGAGTTCTGAATACATTAATTTAGGATGGTTTTGTGGCACTTGTGGCCGAGTGAGAAAAAGAAAAAGTAAGCATGCATGTGTGTGAGAGAGAGAGAGAGAGAGAGATAGAGAGAGAGAGAGAGAGAGAGAAAGAGAGAGAGAGAGATCAAGTACAATCAAGCAATGGAGGGTTTCATAAAACCACTAGTGTGTGAATGACACACTGGGGACACATTCAGACAAACAGATCTCAATCGAATGGAGTACGATGGGCACACACACACACACACACACACACACACAGAAGGATCAAGCCCATTAAAATTGAGGGGGCATGTGGATTTGGAATTGCTTATTTAAAAAAATAATTGTGTTGTAGCACAGTTTGCATTTAGTAATGTGTATTTATGGCTCCTGCTCTGCTTATCAGATGTATTAAATAACCACAAGAGGGGTCCTGGCATGTTGTGTTGTTTCTGTGTGTATATTTGAGGTCAGTGTTCAGTATTAAATTAATTACACGCCCCTAATTAAAATGTCTGCTAGTCAGGCAATGATCTGCAAAGCTCTGTGGCTACTTATTATAGACTCACAGGCATAGACATGAGCTGACCACAAACAGCTGTTGACTGATGCAGGTCTTCTTGATGAGTGTGTGCATGTGAATGTGTGATGAGATTGACACAAACAGACTGTGACAATGTGCATGAGCAGCTCTCTGATGCTCAAAGTGTGTAAATCTCAAGCGGCCCCAGAACATAGACCTGGGGAACACCACCTTACAAATGTATATACACACACATCTTGTTTACAGAAATGCAAGCGATCAGTGCATGCTTTGCATAGATGGTCCATTTGTGACATGCTGCTGATTAGCACTAAATATAATTTTTATTCGTTCCTAATTTTTAAAGTAAAAACATGGTTACATAAAGCCACTTACAATAAAAGTGCTTAAACTGAAACATGAACCTTGTATTTTTGTTAAAGCATTTAAATGTTTCGCTAAAATTTGTATTATTTAGACTTTAAAATGGTCTAAATTGTAATTTTTACAGTGGTTATGTAATATAAGATAATTTTTGCAGATTTTATTTTATTTGTATTCTTTTACATTTATTTATTTAGAAGGTTGTTTATTGAACTCAAATAAAATTTTGCACAGAAAGTCACCTGGTAAAATTGCATCATGTTAACATAAGGTTTCATTTTTGTGACTAATATATATATATATAAGTATGCATTTTAGCATATATTGTGTTCCCTCCTTTACTTCCATATTGTGTTCCCTCCTTTACTTGTACGTCCAGAATGTTTGCTCATTTTTTAAATTGAGGGATGATGAGTCAAAATTACTTTCAAAATTACAAAAGAAATGCTCTCGAAAGAACTACAAAACACAGAACCCTGCTATTAGCCAAAAACACAATACTCAGAATTGTGCATTAATTTTCAGACTGCCATTCGTTGCATAAGACCACTATGTGAATTTTTTCCCCCTAAAAGTCCATTTCTTTGGCATAGCGCAGGGTCAAGCTGACATGCAGCCAGAGTGTGTGTTAGTGCGATTTTTCATGTGTGCGTGTGTGTGTCTGTGGGCTCTGCCACTTTGGCCACAGTTTGACAGGAAGTCGAGTGAAACCAGGAAGGTCACCTCGTTATGTGCAAAATAAATCAATACAGATACAGACACAGAAGACACAGAAAGCCACTAGAGTGAGAGAAGTGGAAAGCGCTTATTTATTTATGCGTGTACGCGCTTACATGTGCATATCCAAGGTCACCCTGGCTGCAGCGGCAAAGCTGGGTTAGCAATAGAGCTCACGCTAGCAGGGCGCTCATTACGTTGGGTTATTTATGAACCTCCCCCCAACTCTCAGACTTTAATAATTCAAACAGCACAGCCCTACACTCCCATGAGACCCTGCTACCACAAGCCGGAGGTGAGGGCCATTAATCAAACGCTGATTCCCCCCCCCACCCTTTTCTCTCTTTCTCGCAAGCCCCCATCACATTTTCTCGATCACATCTCAGCTGGTTTTAGATTAGAGCAGTTTGGACAGAAACACATGTAAGGGAGATTTCGCAATTTAGACATCAACCTTGTGCGATACTTAACCAGCCACACAAACAGAAGATGAGGGGTTTTTACCATGGCGGCTGGAGGGTTGCAAGGCGCGGTGTGTCCGTGAACGTGTGTGTACGAGCGCGGAATATGGAGACGGGGGTCTCGGGACACCCTCTCCTCATGCGCTCGCCTCTCTGCCCCCCCGCTGCGCCCGACTGCACCAAACCTGCAAGACAGACAGAGAACAGCATCGCACAGGGTTAGTGCACAAGATGGATAAACATCATTGAAATCTAGGGGACTAAAGGTGTAGCATCACAAACCCTTACACACGCTTCCCTCAGGAGGTATCAGTGACTATTTGTTTGAAAATGAGCAATGCAGTATATGGACGTTATACATATTTCATGATCTGGGTGCTGCCACACAACTGAGATGCAGACTGTTGTTCTGCCGGTTTATTTCCCAACACAGCAAAGTGTTTGCATGTATACTAGTTTTACAGAGCACTTATCTGAGTCTGTTTATCAGGCTTCTCTTGCAAAGTGCTTCCACTGCTTAAGACAAATATGGCTATATGTGAAAGTCATCTGAACACACACGCCGGAATCGTTTTGAGTGGCGGCAATAACCATAATTTGTGGATCAAACTTTGAACTGTAAAATTTTACTCCACTTAATCCCTTCTTATCAGGCCAAATGTCTTCCCTGTATTAATGCAATTTCCCTGGAATATAATTTCATTCTCTGGATTATGGCTTTCAGAGCTGAACAGATGTACTCAAAAAAAAAAAAAAAAAAAAAAAAAAAAGTTCAGGCCAAAAAATGTTTTTCAAAAAATATCCAAAACTGTGAGGGGAGAGAGCTGATCTCAGACGCATTTCAATGTAAAAGTGCTGTAGTGTTTGGGTAGATGCTATGTTGCTGTTTGGAGGTGGTTGCTAAGGTGTAACAAGGTGGTTGCTAAGGTGTTCTAAATGGTGTAAAAGGTTCAGTAAGATTTTTTTTGTTTGTTTTAAACAATACTATATTCAGCAGAATACTCATCAAAAGTGACAGTAAAGACTATTACGTTATTACAAAAAAAAAATATATTGCAATTAAATGCTGTTCTTTTGAATGTTTGATTCTTCAGAAAATACTTAAAAGTATTAAGCAGCACAACTTCAACATTGATAATAATAAGAAATGTTTCTTGAGCAGCAAATCAGCATATTATTATGATTTCTGAAGGAT
The DNA here is from genome assembly GCF_012432095.1 of Onychostoma macrolepis. Classification (NCBI taxonomy): domain Eukaryota; kingdom Metazoa; phylum Chordata; class Actinopteri; order Cypriniformes; family Cyprinidae; genus Onychostoma; species Onychostoma macrolepis. The sequence goes on along the minus strand of NC_081164.1, from coordinate 6,309,038 downwards.
CACATCATGACACCGAAGACTTGAGTAATGATGCTGAAAACTCAGCTTTACACCAAGGAATAAATTACATTTTAAAATATATTTAAATACAAAACAGTTATTGTAAATTGTAATATTTCACAATATTACTGCTTTTACTGTATTTTTGATCAAATAAATTCAGCTTTGGTGAGCATAAGAGGCTTCTTTAAAAAATAAAAAATAAATCTTTCAGATTCCATGCTTTGGTTGCTAAGGAGTACTGATTGATTTTATTTTGTTAGGGTGTGATTGCTAACTTGTTCTGGTTGGTCAGACTATATACTTTGCACATGGGCTTTTGGGAATTTTGTACCAGTAAAAGTGAATCAAAAGACGTCTGCACAAAAAGTGCGCATTCCTCTTGAATGCTTGAAATGACAAATGGGACTCATGAGAGCAAAAACCACAAGACAACAAACCCATATCTAGTGTGTCGTTTGGGACAGGGTTTCACAAACCAAGATAATTTGCATGTTCTGCTTACAGCATATCATATAAAACCTTCTCACCTAATGTACATATTACCCAACAATCCATAACCAAGATAACGAAGAATAGGAAGAAATAGTGTAGCTCAATAGGGCACAGCTTATCTCCTGAGTCCCTTTATACACCAAACCTCTACTTTGACATCCTTTTAAGAGATGAACAAGTGTATCTCGTGAGGGACCCCACACCGCTGCCAACAGCGCAATTACGCTCAAACGCAGCCCTGCAGATCTTCTGTAATAATGTTCAGTGGAGTGTGTCCACACAGAGACATTCACAGTCTGCTCGCTGACGGCCCTGCTGTCACTGCCTCGTTATCAGCGTCACAATCTGCTGAAAACACACCGCATACCAAACCAGACCTTTCAGAGAGATCATTAGCCCTGAACTGACGAACATTTAAACATGTAAATAACTATCACCTCACTAGACTGATCATTAAATGTGCTGCACGTATACAAACTTCAACACTGTCTAGTTTACAACTGTACATCAATACAGAAGTAGATTTTTCAGACAAACAAAATCCTTTCATTATGTTCAGTGACATGGGAATAAATATTATATTGACTTTCCACTTCCAATTACTGATTATTCACTACCTCACTCATCTGGCACAATAATATAATCTTCATTTGGGGGGGTTTCTCAGTAAATATTCATAATGTGATTAATGAATCACCGTATTATGTAATTCAGTTAAATGTTTTCATCAATTAGTAATAAGTCTCACAAAAATGGAAACGACAGTGCATTCAGTGACAAATAAGAAAATGGAAAATATTTAAAAAGATCTAGTTTTAAACATGCCAAGTTGTAAAAAACAAAAAAACAAAACACTGTGTTCGTATTGCTTTCAAGGTCTTAGAAATGTTTTACACCATTTTAAACAAACATTAGACCTATAGATAAAAACTTAACTAATTGCTTATTAGTAATGCATATTACTAGCATATTGGCTGTTTATTAGTACTTATAAAGCACATATTAATGACTTTTAGATCCCTTAATCCTACACTATACCTATAGTAAACTTAACCTTACTAACTAATAAGAAGCAAATTAGGAGTTTGAGGAAAAATCCATAGTTAATAATTAGTTAATAGTAAGAATTGGTCCCTAAACCTTCCCTTAATGTATTGAATAAATGTTAACACATTCATTATTTTTGAAACACTGTATAAGGTCATTTTCCCTAAAATATCATGAAGTGATTCTTAAGTATAAATGCATCCTGAAAAATTGTATACATCAAGCTGAGGTTCAATTTGGGCTCATGATTGGAGACAGCAGGAGATCATTGATTAGCATGCAGAGGTCAGATTGTGAAAAAGACATTTCACCTCAGTATTTCAGCATGAATAAGTAGACACATCCTCCAGCTTGTGGGAAACAAGTGAAAAGAACAAGATAAGCATTTCTCAACACTGCCCTCCTGACCGACCTTCACTTTCACCTTCTTTCTGCCTGATGTCAATCCTTTAATCATTTTTTGGTTCCCTCTAGCAGTTTAGATAATAGAGGTATTAGAAGAGCATGAGCGAGAGGTGGCTTTTACTGGATTCTGTCATCAGGACAGTCTGGCCTTCCTGTAGACAGCCCGCGGCGACATCGCTGCCCCGCAAACAATTACAGTCCCGCTTTGCTGCAGAATAATAGGGAAAATAAAAAGAAATTCCCATCCTCTAAATCACTGCTAGGCATTTAAATGAAAATAGCAAGCCATACTGTACCTCATGTGCTAAAGTTTTTAATAAAGTATCCTACTTACAAACGTGTATTTGTTTAGCATTAAAAGTTTGGAGAATAAACAAATATACAATGTTGAGACTTAAATTCAGTGAGCGGGTATTAATCTTAAAGATAAAACACATTTGTTTGCTTATTTGAAGTGCATTGTTCCAACAGTCAGTGTTGTTTTAATATTGAGATCCACGAGCCAGGATTCGAACTCGGGACACCTGAAGCGCAACATGTCGGCGTGTTGCCCACGAGGTTATCGGCACTGACCTATTATAGTTTTTATTAATATTTTGAATCAGATTTTATTTTTATTTTCTGATAAAATAAAAATAATCAGAATTTCATGTTACTTTTCTTATTACTACATTTGTTTAGTTTTTGTTAAGAAATAAGTGTTGGCGTGTTAATAGCTGAAGTACAATAAAATTTTGTTTTTGGTTTTTTTTCAATCTTATTTGAGTTCAGTTTAGTTCAGTAAACATTTTCTTTCAAGTTTTTTTTATTTTTTTATTTTAAGTAACTATAACCACCATATTTTGACAGTATTTTTTTTTACTAATAACTACTCAAAACTCATAATTGGATGTTTCAACTTCTTTATTTTTCTAAAACAGATAACAAATCTAGTTAAATTTCACTTGAAAACTGAATATTTCCCCCCAAAAAACTGTTAAAATAGCATTTAATTGTGTTTAGTACTTACAATGCTAGCCTTAGCAAGACAAAGAAGTCAGACACATTTTTAATTAAAAAAAAACCCAAAAAACAATATCCATCATTAAACAAATTGAGATGCTAAGATATGGCAAAATACTTTTTTTACTTTCAGAAAATGTCTGAAAAGGAATTTTTGAAATGGTAATCTGAAATGCTCATAGTTGAAGAATAACCAAATCATTAATTTTGTTATAAATTGTCCTTTTAAGATGTTAATCAGATGTTCAAAAAATACGACCCTTAAAATCACAATTCATTGAAAACCAGCAGTTGTTCTATTTAAATGAATTAGTGGCAAAACTCATTAAAACGCATCAATCCACCTGAGACTTGAGACAACAGGGAGCTAGTAAAGAAAAACATTGTTTTCATCTAGCAAACAGAAGATAGAAAGAGATTTCAAGAGGGGAGTAGGTTACGATCATATCTTTGCCCCAGTGCTACTAATTACACACATTCATTTTCTTTTTCTTTCATTCTTCTCTGTGTTTTAAGGAAAGCTGTTAATTTCTTCTCTAGGGTAATCAAGAGACAGAAGCTGGTATTAAACGAAAGCGCCTTTCAATCAGAGCCTGGCTGATGTTTTCTACAAGTTTGCCATTTATTTATCATCCAGAGACTCCCAAAATCTCAAAATGAGCTTGTGTTCCCATTTTTGCTCTCTCATTACAAAAAACCCAACCAGATTCCTCTAAGGAAATCCATTCTGGCCTGCAGGCAAAAGGCACTGGCATGGCGGATGGCGTCTCATTAGTACGAGGTTGCCAGATCAGCGCCACACTTCTCTGCACACTGATTATTGGACGGCCACTTAATGAATCTTACACATGGCAAACCGCACCTGCTCCCACGGAAAAGACTCGGCCGTTGGTTAGGGTGTGTGCAATAAACAGATGTTTACAAACCATCAGTCTGGGAACTGCAACTCCGGGAAATGTTATGTTTAGGTTAGCGGTGGGTTATTCTTACAGCTATATATGGAGTTGTGTATTGACGCTTCTATGAGTTTAAGCACCACTGCACATGCAAATGTTTACTTCAGAGCCATTTTAACCTCTTTTACCAAATCTATTATTAGTGAACCCAACGCACCTTTATTTTAAGAGTGCGTTTACAGAAGGAAATACTGAATTTCTAAGTAAACCATACTTGTGTATTCGTCACTAGTGTGTTCTGCTGACTGAAATGCTGGTTGAGTGCTGTTTTACACTCAGACAGAGGCACACATGAAAGCACATGCACCGAAAGTCAAGGAAGCTCTTCTCATGAAGCTCGCTGAACTCTATCCAAAGTCGCAGGTTTCTAGATGTGGCTGCATAATTCATAATTGTGAGGCGTTTAATTTTAATTTCTGCAGTAGTGAAGTCAAGGTTCCAGCTCAAGTACATGTAAACAAATCATCCGACACATTGAGTTGAATGACAGCAGAGAGAAACAGCCATCACCGTTTCCTATTCTTATGTTCAACAATAACACGTTCTGAAAGGGAAAAAAAATAGACAGATGAAAGAGAAAAGTCTTTTGTTTTTTACCCATTTTAACCTGTAGTAAACATTAATTCAAAAGAGCTGTCACGGAATAACTCAGTGTGACATGAAGGGAAAAGTCAAGGATAAAGAAAAGAAAAGAAATAGTTGAAAATCAAGTGCCTTTTAGCTCTTAGAAATCTAATCTTTGTTTTCATGTTACATATGGCTTTTAAAAATAACTAAAAAATTTATAACCAAGTAAACAGTTTAGAATATTTATTTACAATATTTACAATTATATAATATTTAACATTTTTACACCATGAATGCCCACATTTATAATGCAATTATAATTTATTTATTATAATTTATAATGTAATTATTTTCAAAATTGTGTTTTAATATATAGGTTAAAAAAAATTAAATAAAAAGGTATAAACTATATTCACAATGTCATGAATTATGAATTTTTTTTTAAAATGGAGTCTCTTATGCTCATCAAGGCTGTATTTATTTGATCAAAAATACAGAAAAAAAACAGTAATATTGTGAAATATTATTGTAATTTCTAATATTGGTTTCCTATTTTAATATACTTTAAAATATATTTTATTTCTGTGATGCCACAATATTTTTATTTTTTAATCAGCCATTACTCCAGTCTTTGGGTCACATTCAGAAGTCATTCTAATATACTGATTTATAATCAGTGTTGAAACTGTTGTGCTGCTTAATTTATTTATTTTTTAATGGAACCTGTGATACTTTTTTCTTAAAAAGTTAAAAAGAACAGCATTTATTAAAAATAGAAATCTTTACTAACAATATGTCTTTACTATCACTTTTTATCCATTTAACACATCCTTGCTGAATAAAAGTACTAATTTCTTTAAAAAAATAAAATAAAATAAAAATTACTGACCCAAACTTTTGAATAGTAGTGTATATTGTAACACAACATTTCTATTTTGAATAAACACTATACTAAGAATCCTGAAAAAAGTATCACAGGGCCCAAAAATTATTAAGCAGCGCAACTGTTTTCAACATTGATAATAAATCAGCATATTAGAGTGATTTCTGAAGGATCATGTTACACAGACTGGAGTAATGATGCTGAAAATTAAAGCTACACAGGAATAAATTATATTTTAAAGTATATTAAAATAGAAAACTTATTTTAAATTGCAATAACATTTCATAAAATTACACAATTTCACAAATTTATTTATTTAGCTTTATAAGAAATACGATTATTAATTCATAAGGATTTGTTAAATTAAACAAAAACGCCAAGAGAGGAAACTTTTCAATCCAGAATTGAAGAGAAAAATAATGACATTTTAAAACAAGTTATGTGTATGAGCAAGTCTTTTAAATCAGTCAAACAGAACAAAGACACCTTGAAAATTGAGGCACATCTCAGAAATACAGCCCCCTGAAGTGAACAAATACTTTCCTTCCAACTCTTCTAAGCACAACAAGGCAACAGGATTCTTGAAATAAATTGTATACAAAACTACAGCACATCTTTTTTAACCTTTCACCTGTTATTCTCAGGGTGTGAACACTTAAAAGTCAATTAGAAAATCTAACATGCTTCAAAACACTCCTACAGCAGCCCGCTGTAGAGGTCAATTTAGCCAACAAAAAAAAAAATAAATAAATAAAAAAATTCATGATGAACAGAAGATGCATAAATCTCTTAACAACCTGCTCCATTCAAAGCAAGCAGAAAAACACTAAAGGTGCCAGTATAACTGCTTACGATAAACACAATGCAAACCCAAAAATGATGTCCATTTACTGATAACATCATCTTCAATGCGGACTTGTCTTCCTGGAATCTGGAGGTGTGTCTTGATTAAAAAATGGCTTGTGTTGAAGTGGCAATGCGAGAGAAAGTGCAGCTTCACGCATTTGTTGATCTGGCAGCGAAGAAAAACGCTGAACACGCTATAGGGAGAATGGATGCCATCAATAAACAAATAACTACATTGTCAATATTTAAGATGGAGAGGTGCTTCCTGCTGACTTTAGGTCGACCCTGTAGGGACAATAATGAGAGGGAGAGGAGGATAACAAGGATAGAGAGATTACAAAGTATAACTTAAAACTAGCGTGTAACTTCCTGTTGTCATCCGCAATCTCTCACTTAGAGTCACTTTTCCCTCATATAATTCTCATTTGTCTTACTTCTACTGACGGCCTAATGTGACGCTGACTAACAGATGCGCAGCAGACGCAAAGATCCATCAGAGCAAACGCTTCCCAAACAAAACTCAATATTATACTGACAGCATTAAGCTGCCGTGTCATTTTTCAATACTTCCATCTAACATGTTTGTCATTCATTCTGATGTGGCTAATGGAAGAGAAATGACACACTTTATCTTTAACAAAAAAACACAATCAATATTACGTTCAAATGAAACTATTCAACTTCTTAATAAAAGCTTCACTACACACATTGGCTTGGGTTAAAGGTTTAGACATTAGTGTGGGCATAAACCTGATCTACAGTATTGGCTGACTCGTTTGTCTTGAGAGGACATTTCAAACGAGGAATGGCAAAATGGCCTGGATTTATTAAATGAGATGCAGCAAACTGATTCCCTCTTTGATGTCGCTTGAGGACTTCAAAACACACACACACACACACACGTTCAAATGCCCACACACACTCTTCCAAACAGCGTATTATTCTAAAAACCTAAACTGCACAAACACACGCTACAAATGCAAAAAGCAATCAATTGTTGTGGTATTAAAACTACAGTGAGTCTGAGCATGTATTAATTTAATGGCTGGTAAAGCAGTTGCTCTGAAATAAACCCACAAACTCAGACAGAGAATATCTTTGAACTCAAGAGATTATGGCCGCTTTTCATATAATCTTATGCACTTTTTTATGTTTTAGGTTTCGATAAAGTAACCAATGCCGAATTGGCAAATATTTTCCCGGACAGGAGCGCTGCCTGCAACCGTTGCAAACAGTCACCTGCCAATCATCTGCATATGTTTTGGACATGTCCGAAGCTGGTAACCTTTTGGTCCTATGTATTTGAGACGCTTAAAGAAGCTCTTAATATTAACATGCATATATACATACATATATATATGCACATACACTACAATAAAAACATTCATGCCAATCTATGCAATATTTGTTTACAAAGTCTTAAACGGAAATCGCACATTTTGTTTCTAAGTTCTGTGTTACTATCTTCTCTGTACGGTGTGTGTGTAATAAGTTTTTTGCATAAATGACATGAACAAAAAAGACAATCACGTGTCAAAATAATTTTGACTGTCCGGATCACAAGCACAAAAACACTTCAGGAGTTTCTCAAAGGCTGGACTTACAGTGTTACAGTGACACATGAAAGACTTCTACAGACTTCCCAGGATGCTTTGAGCCTCCAGCAGCTTCAGTACCACTGTGAAAGTGCTAAAAATACAGCTGCCCATGTTACAAAACAAGAGCTTAAAGTGAAAGCCATTTAGAGTGGATTAGATCTCTGGAGAAGTGTTAATGGACAAAGAGAGGAAACACATACAAGACTTGTTTAGCACTTACAGTTAAGATACAGTATTGATGAAAACTTTAATAAAGGAAGGATGTACAAAAAAATGAAAAGGAAACAGAGCAGGGCAGGGGGAAAGTCAATGAAGTGAATAGATGCAGGAAAGAGACTGAGAAAATGATTGGAAACACCGCTGGACAAGAAAGAAAAGCAGATGATGGAAATATTAATGTGTGTGTGTGTTCACACAGGCGGAGCAAGAGTGTGTGCGAGCGTGCAAATTCAAACTGCTCAACACTTTGTACCCCGCTGATAAATCAAAGAGGCTCTTGACTAGAACTGAGCTGAGACAACAGTTAAACAGCACAGCGGTCAACCCAAAATCATCATCTTCCTGTTTCCTTCAGACAGATTTCAAAGACATGATACATCACAGCTCACACACTCTGCAGGTACACTATAAGAGACCATACTTGTAGTATTTTATCTCATTCCATGAAGTCTTCATACAAAAATCAAAGTTTCCTTGACTAACAGTCATATTTTAGTTTTACATGACTATTTTTCACCCTCTAAACACACCTGGAATTAGGCCTAAACCTATTGTTTTTGGTACTATACCTTTAAGATACCGTCTGTTATGATGGCTACCCTATTATAAGTAAAATGATTGACACCGGAGCAAATACCAAATAGGTGTTAATGCAAACAATTTCTCACTAAATATTTTAAACAAACCCTTCAGTCCAATTCGTGAAATGATTTCGTTGTTTTGCTAAAAAGAACAATTTGTCCCCAAATCCGAAATTACTACAAGATGCCTGTTATCTGCTTACACACTGGATTTATAAAAAAATAAACTTTTATTCCTCAGACTTCCGAGTGCATAAACATTCAAGATTGTAGAGAAGTGCTTAAAAGTACCTCTTAAAATTAGAAAGAAAGACAGAAAGACAGACAGATAGATAGATAGATAGATATGGAAAACAGTTGAAAATACAATTTGCAATTTCTTTTGAAAATATTCCAGAATATGCTTCCTATATAACAATTTTGGGTTACACTTTATTTTAAGGTGTCCTTGTTACAGTGTAATTATACATTTAAGTACAGAGTCATATTAATTAACTACATGTTCTACTATATGGTTAGGGTTAAGATGAGGTTTTGGTTTAGGGATTGTTGCGTGCAGTTATGCATAATTTATTATTACTATAGTAAGTACATTTAACAAGGACATCATAAAATAGTGCTACTCAGTTTTGTATATTGTTAAACCTTTGGAGTTCATTGTAATTTATTAATACACTTCATGTTTCATTAAAAGAACGTAAACCTTTTTTCATTTATTCCTTCAAACTGACGTCCAGCGTTTCTGAAGCAAAACCAGCTGAGAATCACTGCATTAAATTTCTTTGATGGTCAGTCTTTTAAAAGAGCAAGAAAAATCCTGTTTCTAGGGCCCTAGGATTTCTGCGGATGGAATCCAGTCATAAAAATGGAATTCACTGTATAACGCGGAATGTCACGGAATTTGTCAAACTTTGGATGAATAAATCAAAAGTAGGTCATGACACTTCAATCAAATTGCGATATGGACTAGTATCCGTAAATATTAAGCTGCAAAAAGACTACTTAAATATGAATCCTGTATGTTCTGCGTGAACGAATGTTTACTACACACATACTGAAGCGTGTGACGCTCGCGGTGATTTCAGCGTCTGCCGTCTCACTAAATGAGGACAGAAATACATAAACAACATCTCCAGAACTGCTCCGAGAGTCACTTCATGAGCAGTTTACCGTTTAATTTGAGTAAAACTAGCGTCATATCATACACACACAGAAAAATAAAGGTAATGGCAACCCGTTAAAATAAAAGTTTGGTTTAACTTGAAGACATTGAGCCAGAAATATATTACTATTGTTCGACAGAATGTACCTACTACTACTACTACTACTACTGATAAATGAAATTGTTTTATTTGATATCCAGTAAAATTTACATACACAACAGAATTTCTGAGGAAAATTAAAAAAACATTTTATAAGGCTATTGTAAGAATAAATTTGAATAAATTAAGTTGTTTTTATGCATTCAAATAAGACATGCTAAAACAGAATTTGGTAACAATAAAACATATGGTGAGAAAAATAAAATAGGGCCTGTGAAATTATGTAAGTTTCATGATCTTAATTAGTTAGACATGCTTTGATTAATAAAATTCAATTTAACCATTAAAAAGGAGACCAGAAAAATTAAAACAGGGGGGAAAAAACAGAATCCAGAAAAATTTAACTGGGAAAAAATAAAAATGGATTTCATAGGGCCCTACGTTTCCCATCATTTGACCCTTTGAAAGGACCCTTATATAACAGCACACAGGTCACATCGCTCTCTCACTCCTCTCTCTGCGCTTCAGCTTCACACACTGACGCACGGAGCGGATCGGTGCGTCAGCTCTCCGTTAGAGTCGCGTCCAACCTTGGGCCGCCGTTGCTCAGTATCACGGGCACCATCTGTTCATACTGCAATCAACCCAGCGGGCCGCCCCCTGCCGCTCCATCCTGTGCCAGCTGAGGAACCGCTCCTGCGAGGTGTGTTTGTGAAAGCGGCGAGACAGTTTATGCAGAAAGAGGAATTTAGAACAAGTGTGGCTAAGCCGAAAGAGGAAAAACAGAGCGTGTTTGTGCACCTCAGAGCCAAGTCGAGGCGGATCAGTGAATCCATTCATTCCGGGTCAATTTAGGCATGTTACTCAACAACACCAATTCATTAGCGCGATCCCTCACCGTCTCGCTCAGAATAACCCACCCCCTCCGCTATCCAGCGCTAACCACGACCCACAATGCACTGGTACAAGCAGTCTACGGTCAATCAGACGGAGCGATGTTGTAAATATTTCAGCGGCCGTCTCTCTCTCAAATATCCGTTTACTCCCTGCGTCTCTTTGGATTCCGAGCATGAATTTTTCACTAATTCGGCAGTCGGAGCGGCCTGGTTTTCAGAGCCCATCTGAAGTCGGATGGCGTTAGAAAGAAAGGAATGAAAAGAGCGTTTGGTTATCAAACAAAGGAAGCGGGTTTATTCTGACGCCCACACGTGCGCTTTCACAGGCGGCCCTGACCTCGGGTGCGCGGCTCGTATGCTCCCAATAAATCAGCCTCATTAGACGCGGGGAATTCGTGCCGGGCCTCGAGGCTGAATGGGTGTAAAGAGCTCGCCGTACCACAGGAAGCAGGAGGAATCTGATGCCAGATTAGGAACTAAACATCGTTTTTCTGATATTTTTCCCTTCTGTTTTCAGAGCCGTCTGCACTTGTGAATGGATCTTGAAGGGGAGTGAAAGAGTAGAAAGTAAAAAGGTCATTGAGGTCATGGCTGTGAGTTTGCACTTCCTGTCTGCCTCCATGTTCAGAATAAAATCCTTCTGCACAGTATACACTGTATACACTATAAAAGCTTTCTGCACAGTATACACTGAATAATGCCACCCTTTTTTAATAGCATGTGAATGTGTAATTCTGTAGGGACCAGAGATATATTAAATATTCATGATATATTCACAATGATTTTACTGTGAATACTGCAATTATTTTATCGCACTTTTAATTTGGAAATGAACACCTAGAAGCATGTAATTTGACGTGTTCTCGTCTCTGAATATTATTTAATTAATTTCTGTGAATCAGTTCAAAACGTACAGTGGGGCAAAAAAGTATTTAGTCAGCCACCAATTGTGCAAGTTCTCCCACTAAAAAAGATGAGAGAGGCCTGTAATTTTCATCATAGGTATACCTCAACTATGAGAGACAAAATGAGAAAAAAAAAAATCCAGAAAATCACACTGTAGGATTTTTAAAGAATTAATTGGTAAATTCCTCGGTAAAATAAGTATTTGGTCACCTACAAACAAGCAAGATTTCTGGCTCTCACAGACCTGTAACTTCTTTAAGAGGCTCCTCTGTCCTCCACGCGTTACCTGTATTAATGGCATCTGTTTGAACTCGTTATCAGTATAAAAGACACCTGTCCACAACCTCAAACAGTCCAACTCCAAACTCCACCATGGCCAAGACCAAAGAGCTGTCAAAGGACACCAGAAACAAAATTGTAGACCTGCACCAGGCTGGGAAGACTGAATCTGCAATAGGTAAGCAGCTTGGTGTGAAGAAATCAACTGTGGGAGCAATTATTAGAAAATGGAAGACATACAAAACCACTGATAATCTCCCTCAATCTGGGGCTCCACGCAAGATCTCACCCCGTGGGGTCAAAATGATCACAAGAACTGTGAGCAAAAATCCCAGAACCACACGGGGGACCTAGTGAATGACCTGCAGAGAGCTGGGACCAAAGTAACAAAGGCTACCATCAGTAACACACTGCGCCGCCAGGGACTCAAATCCTGCAGTGCTAGACGTGTCCCCCTGCTTAAGCCAGTACATGTCCGGCCCGTCTGAAGTTTGCTAGAGAGCATTTGGATGATCCAGAAGAGGATTGGGAGAATGTCATATGGTCAGATGAAACCAAAATAGAACTTTTTGGTAAAAACTCAACTTGTCGTGTTTGGAGGAGAAAGAATGATGAGTTGCATCCAAAGAACACCATACCTACTGTGAAGCATGGGGGTGGAAACATCATGCTTTGGGGCTGTTTTTCTGCAAAGGGACCAGGACGACTGATCCGTGTAAACGAAAGAATGAATGGGGCCATGTATCGTGAGATTTTGAGTGAAAACCTCCTTCCATCAGAAGATGAAACGTGGCTGGGTCTTTCAGCATGACAATGATCCCAAACACACCGCCCGGGCAACGAAGGAGTGGCTTCGTAAGAAGCATTTCAAGGTCCTGGAGTGGCCTAGCCAGTCTCCAGCTCTCAACCCCATCGAAAATCTTTGGAGTCCGTGTTGCCTAGCGACAGCCCCAAAACATTACTGCTCTAGAGGAGATCTGCATGGAGGAATGGGCCAAAATACCAGCAACAGTGTGTGAAAACCTTGTGAAGACTTACAGAAAACGTTTGACCTCTGTCATTGCCAACAAAGGGTATATAAAGTATTGAGATGAAATTTTGTTATTGACCAAATACTTATTTTCCACCATAATTTGCAAATAAATTATTTAAAAATCCTACAATGTGATTTTCTGGATTTTTTTCCTCATTTTGTCTCTCATAGTTGAGGTATACCTATGATGAAAATTACAGGCCTCTCTCATCTTTTTAAGTGGGAGAACTTGCACAATTGGTGGCTGAATAAATACTTTTTTGCCCCACTGTACATTTTACACTGATTCAATGATTTGAATATTTTTTCAATGTTTAAAGAAATCTATGCATTTTTTGTGTATTAAAATCTTTCAGTAAAAACAGATATTTCTGTTAATTACTATATTGTTTTAACCTTACAAAATAAATTTGCATAAAATTGCAAAAACAACCATATTTTTGTGAGACAATTGAACAGAAATAATGTTTGAAATAATGAAATAATTAAAAGTGTGTAAAATACAGTAGGAAAAAATATTAATTGATAGCATTTCAATTTTAGTGTTGTAAAAGTCTTCTTAAAGGCATATTTTCCACACAATCCATCACTAAATTAAACACATGAATGATGTTGTTTCATTTTTATTTATATGCACTAATACCACAATATGCAGTAACTATCAGCAATATTTACCTACACGTATTTTTCTCCTAAAAACATTTATGACAAAAATCATAAAGCAATGCTAAAAAATGATTTTGTCAAGAAAAACGTGGTAAGTATATTAAATGTTGTGTCTAGCGCTGGTAGTACGCCTTTACAAACGTAAGCTCATTCTTAGTTATGGAGGTGTGCAGCTCCTGGGAGGTTCAATGACAGTGTGAATGGAAAACAGATATGGGGCTTAAGAGCACTCTCTGTGTGTGTGTGTGTGTGTGTGTGTGTGTGTGTGTGTGAGAGAGAGAGAGAGAGAGAGAGAGGTGGTGAAAATCGGCTTGTCTCAGCAAAGTGCTGAATTCCTAGCAGAGTTCAGCGACCCCGGGGCCATCAGACGCAGCAGCGGACAGACAGGAGGATGTGTTCATCTCTGTGTGTAAGCTGCAGTTTTGACCCCTGACCCCATTTCCAGCGCACACCACTCTCCTCGTTACATATTCATCACCTCGCATCCTGTGTTTTAACTACATCGACTCAGAGCTGCAGCATGAATGCGTCCGACGGGTGGCTGCGTTGATCAGACCGTTTAGAGAGATTTTCTCAGTTCTCAGTCCATGTGTTTGCACGACGACTCGTTCCAGTTTTCTCTGCTATTTTGGCTTGATGCAATGTTTAATTTCATGAGGTTTTTTTTTTTCATTCAGAGCAATACATGTGGAATTCAATACCACAATTAATTAGAGAATGCATATCGTTTAATTCATTTAAGTATAATTTTAAGAAATTGTTTCTTCATAAATGAACAATGCGAACATTAATGTTACTTTATTTTGATAAGTTGCTTTTTATATTTACTTATACAATATTTTTATACTTTTTTTTCTATAATTTTGTATAATCTGTTGTTTAATTGTATTTTAGAGAGTTGTTCATTTTTGTAGTATTTTGTTGTTATTGTTCTTCTGTTTTAATTTTCCTTTCTCTAGTTTTTACACCTAATAACATCTGGCAAAGGGACTGCCAATGAAAACTAGCCTTCGGGCTAATTTGGGTACATTTACATAAATTACATTCATGAATGTTGATTAAATGTACATAGTCTCTTTTTTAAATTAATTAATTAATTAAATTAATGTTAATAAATTAATAAATCAATGTATGCAACATTTCACTGAATTAATTATTTTATTTACTTTAGATTTTTATTCCCATTATTTTATTTAATTATTGTTTGTTTACTTAGTTTTGCATTGTTCTTTATTTATTTCCACTTATAATTATTCATTGATATTTTTATTTATAATCTTTTCAGATGGTATTTTTAATATTTTTTCATCATTTAATTTCATTTTTTGATTACTTTCTTAGTTTCTCACCGTTCTTAATTCCATTCTTCAATATTTTTATTTTATTTTATTTTTATTTATAATCTTTGCTGCAGTTTTAAACATTTTCCTCATTTTATTTTTAATTTAATTATTGCTTTCTTCTATGGCTCTTTTCTTATTTCTATTTATTTGTTTGTTTGTTTGTTTATTCATTCATTCATTCGTTTATGTTTATAACTACTGGCCAAGCTAGTACACAAATACAACAATATTTTTTTCCCATTTATAATAATTTATCAGCATTTTTATTTTATTTTTTTAATTAGATATCATTTTTTTCTGTTCTTGCTGGCCTGACAAAAGAATGTGAATTTGTGTTCCCCCGAAAAGCCCCAGTTTGAACAGTAGTTATAAGATACTGAAACACTGAAAGAAAAAAAAAGACAGGAAGAGAGAGGGGAAAAAGAGAGAGATTGCACAACTAGATGGGCAAAAAAAAAGTGAGGCTCTGTGCCGGCTCATCCCACGGGAATTGTCGTCATGGCTACATCCTTCCAGCAGCAGCTCCCTGATTCCCAGAGAGCGACGAATGCAAGACAGGAGCAGCGAGAGAGAGAGCGAGAGAGAGAGAGAGAGAGAGAGAGAGAGAGAGAGAGAGAGAGAGAGAGAGAGAGAGAGAGAGAGAGACAGACAGACAGACAGATGGAGCGGCTCTTATTGCAGTGAGAGGCTGAGGATCGAGATGCTATATCACAGACAGAGGCACGTCTGACCGCTGACACAACAGCACAAAGAGATTAAAGACCACATGAAACCGCCTTGCATCGAATTCAACTTCCTTAATGCCATGCACTTGGTTTTGGTGTTGCATCTAAAATATACAGCGAGTTATGGTTAACAGTTGTAGTCAATGTTCTATAGATATAGTTGCGCATATGCTTATTCATCTAAGGAAGCGTGCATCTCTGGAGTATGAGTGTTTATCTGTATTCATCAGCAGCGGTCACTGACTCCTCAGTCCCAGCAGCAGACAGAGTTTTAATCAGAAATTCAAGCAGCTCTCTCTCTCTCTCTCATGTTTGTGTCTTCCACTGAACAGCCCTTTCAAGACAGACCTATTCAGCCCCGTCCACAAAACATCTGAAAATGATGAAAACAGGTATGAGGCGGGAATAACAAAGCCTGGCAGAGAACAAAGTCTACACAAAGAAATACAGTAGCGCAAACTCCTTCACAGGAAATGACAAAGAAAGAGAGAGGCTCCAAGGAACGGATGTCAGACGTCAGATGGCCATTTCTGATTAAATGCAGATTTGAGCAAACGTCACAAAAATGAGGATCCTTTAAACAGGAAAATGTGTGAATATACTACAGTATACTACTGCACATATAAATAAAATTAATTCTAACATAAGGTACTTCAACACTTGATCATCACTTAAAGTATAAAGTAGGGTCCCTGGTATATTATGACAATTTATATAAGGTAAAAACATTATTTGTTATTATTACAACAATAGACTCTTGTTTATTATTATTATGATTATATTTCTTAAATAATAATAATAATAATAATTTGTTATTACCAACCTTTATCTGTATTTATTATTATTATTATTATTATTATTATTATTATTATTATTAATAATGAAATGTATAATTGTTTCATTGCTATATTAAAATAACACTTTTGCTCTGTTTTTAAATGTTACTATAATAAAAACAATACATTAATGTTTTGTTTTATTATTATTATCATCATCATCACTATTATTTAAAAAGTCAATGTAGTTGTAATAATAATAATAATAATAAGAAGAATAATACATGTTACAACTACGTTGACTTTAAATAATAGTAATAATAATAATAATACTAATATTATAATAAAACAGTAATGTATAATTATTTTATTGCTATATTAAAATTTATTTAAAAATGCATGTGTTTTTAATACTTGTTAATTATTTCAGTTTTAATTTTTCATTTTAATATAGTAATAAAAATAAAACATTACTGTTTTGTTATATTATTATTATTATTATTATTATTATTATTGCTACAACGACTTTTAGAAATAATAATAATAAATACTTGTGTTAATTCTTTTAGTTTTACTATATTTTTAATATAGTGATACAAAAATACAATAGTTTTGTTATAATACTACTACTACTACTACTACTACTACAACAACATTGTAATAATAACTACTATTTGAATAATAATAATAATAATAATAATAATAATAAACAACATTTACCTCTTTGTTTTATTATTTATAATATAGTAATAAAATACATTACAGTTTTGTTATATTACTACTACTACTACTACTACACTGTAATAACTAGTATTAATACTAGTTTAATAATAATAATAATAATAATAATAAGTGAATCTGTAATAGAAATAAAGATCTTCAAGGAATTCAGCTTACTAAATTTACAAAGAGGTAATGAATATTTTAATTGATGACAAAGTGTGTGGAGAATAAACCAACGTTACTCTGTTACTACATGCAGGACTAACAATTAACGCTGAAATGTCAGATGTAGTGAAACTGCAGAGATAGAAGCGCGGGCTGCCAAAGTCATTGGATTCTCAAGGACACTGCGGCGAAAGAGAGTGTGTGTGTGTGTGTGTGTGTGTTTGATGGAGAGAGACGAGCGCGCAGGAATATGAGAGGCAGCCTGGGAATACACTCACGTGGATTGGCCACACCGTGAGCATGTGTGTCAGCGTGTGTGTGTGTCAGTGTGTGTCTCTGTGTGTGAGTGTATGGCTCTGAAGGCGGGGCTTGGCATCTGCTCCACCAAGCATCCTGGGGGAAGTAGAGTGATGATGGCAGGCTTTGGGCAAGAGAATCGCGTTAATTTATCTCTACGGCTAATGAATCGAGGGTTACAAGGCAGAAGAGTAAAGCAGATTCAAGCGGACACAAGTTGTTAGTAACTTGCTCACGCTTGTAGTTCAAACCAGCGGAGACTGATTAGCCACCATTTGAGCAGAAAGTCGGAGCGTTGGTCTGTAGAACAGCGACACACTCCATTACCCGAGCCGAGTCCGCTCTCAACATCCACTCCAGCGCACAGAGCCAGAGCGAGCCAGAACCAACAGGCCTAACACAATGTTTGATTGGTAAATTTCTGCCCAGGCCAAGACAAGATCAATGCCACCCAAAAGCATTACTTGGTTATTTTTTGCTCAAGGCCCTTCACTTCACAATCACAACTTAGTAGGTGTGATAAATTGGCCTTTCCTGTGTCAGTGGATGCTTGAGAATGAGCCATCCCTGTGTGATTACTTCACCAGTAGTCTGTGTTTGCTCTCCTATAGGATTCAGCTGTAGATGAGCGATGCTGAGACCCACATCTGTAACTCATCAGAACTGAACAATGGCCCGAAAACTCTTCTGGGAGGGATGCAACACAATCTGGTAGGGATGCAAGATTGTGATAATACAATAATATGGCTGCATTTTAAAAATAATTACAATAAATATAAATGAGAAAATAAAATCTTAAATGATGATGATGATGATGATGATGATTATAAAAATAAAATAAAAAATCACTACAAACAAAATAAATATTACTATTTTAATATTTCACTGCAAAATAAAATTGTGCATTTAAGAAAAAAATTAACATTATTGCTAAATAAAAATATAAAAATGATTACAAACTAAATTACTATTTTAGTATTTCACTGCACAATAAAATTGTGAACTTAAGAAAAACAACTATTATTATTACTAAAAATATTACTAGTTTAATATTTCACTGTAAAATATAATTTTAATTAATATAATATAAATGATCAAATTTAATACTTAATAACAATAGTACTATTGTAATATTTCACTGTAAAATAATATTTTATATAATAAAACTAATAATAATGATAAAAATATTAATAGTTTAATTTCACATTACAACTGTAAAATAATAATAATAATAATAATAATAATAATAATTTATGGCTGTCTTAACTTCTTTATTTTTCAAACATCAAACCACTGAACTTTTTGGAAAAAAAATATTGCAGGGAGCCCTTAAAGCTTCTTCTTTTCTTTTTCTTTTTTTAGATAAGCACTAGCCTACTCTTCAGAAGTTTGGGAAGTCATGTGTTACGTTTCAAAACGCACATTAAAGCGACCCAAACTCATCATGATCATGAGCTGCTCGCATGTAAGAAAGCAGTGCCACACTTCACTCTGAAAGACGCTGCAAGTTCCAAACCATGTGTGACTTTTTCTTCTGGGGAACATAAAAGATGAACTTCTGAAGAATGGTTTCTTCTGTCTTGATCTGTATATTAAACATCAATGAGATCCAAAAAATAGAATTGGTCACCATTTACTTTCATTGTACTGACAAAAAAAACAGTGAGGCATTTTTCTTTTTTCATTAATCTTTTTCAGTGAACTGTCCCTTTAAGCAACGCGAAGGCTCAAACACGCTCTCAGGAGTAAACCGTTCACGTTTAACTAAACATCTCCAAAGAGGTACACGGAAACAAGCATGTAAACCTACAATCATCCTCAATGTCCAATTGCATCCCAACGGCCATTTGGATTGTAAATGGTGTAAAACATGGCATTTCCCAATAACAATTATGTTTCATCAACAAACACCAGAGGCTGTGAGGGCAAATGCATTCTGACAAACTAAGACTCAACACTTGAACCGCGTCCAGACCACCCTGTACTAATTATTCCCAAAATAAGCAGTGGGGGAAGAGTTTCTGTGCTCCACACCCATAAAGCACGTACTCAAAATAAACCTGAGAGAACAAATCTGAGAATGGTGCGGTGGTCTGGAGGACTGCAGATTTATGAGCCTGACCCACTCAGGACGGCCTTGTTTGAGAGGTCAAGAGAGAGGGGTCACGTACCGTCAGCGCTCACGTTCTGCTCCTGTCTACACCTTCTCACCGAGCACAGATGCTGTCAGAACTGGACCTGTAGAAAGAGAAGAGCTTTTATTCAACCGCTCACTGAAGAAGAATAACACAAACACAGACAAGACACAAAAGTGCTGCATTCATGAAAATCTGTGCAATACATTGTCACAAATACATTTTGAAGTCTATCTCGGCATTATAAGTCACAGATAATAAACAAGGATTTCTGTTATAAGCAATTTAAAATGTTCAATCATAACTGGTAGAAAGTTGTTTATAAAGATAAAATAAAAGATTATATATGTAAAATTACACACACATACATACATACACATACACACACACAATAAGTTATACAGATAAAATGTATATACACATGTATAGAAATATTATATTAAAATATAATATACAAATAATATATTTTAATTTATATAAATATTTTATATATGAAAAAATACATAAGTTCATTTAAAGTTTATTTTTTATTTTTTTTCAAAAATGCTGTTTTTTTTCTAACTTTCTGTTCATCAAGGAATCCAAGGAATCACTTTCCTGTTTTCAACACTAATAATAAATCAGAAACATTTCTTGAGCAGCAAATCAAATGAATTCTGAAGGATCATGTGACACTGAAGACTGGAGTAATGATGCTGAAAATTCACAGAAATAAATTACATTTCACAATATATTCACATAGAAACGTTTTTTTAAATTGTAAAAATATTTTTTTCACAATATTGTTTTTATTCTAAATAAATGCATTATTATAAAATATTATTATTATTATTATAAATAAATGCAGCCTTGAGAAGCATAAGAGACTTTCAAAAACATTAAATATTACTGATCCCAAACATTTGAATGGCAAACTGTGTATTTATTTATTTGTCTGTCTGTCTGTGCAACAGTATTAGACGTTTCAATGCATGTTCAATGTTTTAATGTACTAAGCCACATGCCACACCACAAACCATTATCACACTAGAACATCCAGTTGAGGCTCTGGGCTGTGGTGTGAGAGAGTTAATAGCAGTGACAGTTTAATGCTCGCTGTGTTTGGATGCACAAGGTGGGCTGCTTTTCTCCATCACCTCAGCTCTCTGTGAATCACAGCTGATCCGGCCCAGTTCTACATCTACATCCTCGACGGGCTCCAGCGGGAGAACAACACCACCGCGCTCGCTTTATCTCACTGACCCGCCTCGGAGAGAGAAATACAGATAACAGGCGCAGTTCAGTATCACGCACCAGTCTACCGATGATCACTCAACTCCACGGCTGCGGGGGAGGAAATGACACGACCTCCCAGCTCTGTAAACAATAACCGCAGCCGTCATCATGAAATCACCATCCAGTGCTGCTGGTCACAGGGTAAATACATTTCCACTGGACCGCCACACACTGCACTGCTTCTCTATGATCCATATTTAGAGATGGAAGAAAAGATAAGCAGGAAAAACAAGAAAAGCAAGGTCCCTAACATGGCGCTGTAGTGCCATCACCTCAAAGAGTAATGGTTTCATTTTCAATTAAATCACGTGATGCAGAGAGTTGATGCGAATAACTGGCCATCAAAGCGAGACCACACAACATACGGCCTCTGGTGTTATAATAAAACAGCACTTGCAATGTGCAACACTTTACTGCTTTAATTCTCTAATCTCATTCAATCTCTCAGCAGCTGCCTTGTGTTTTTTTTTCCATGGAAATGTCCATCTTCTATGAATGTATGTAATGAACAAATGAAAGCTAGTGCTGTCATGATGAAGATATTTTGGCCAGCGATTATCATCAGGGGTTAATTTGGGAATTGCTATGTGGGGGGCTCTGTGATTTCAGGCTTTCGAGGGGCGCACGTGTATGCAAAGCCTACAAAATTGTTATATCAATTGACAAACTGTAAAATATTTCTTTTATTTAAAATAATATTATTTATAATAATAATAATAATAATGTTTATAGTTATTCAATCAACTCTTGAAAATTCCTTTAATTTTCCATATCAGAATATACTGCAGAAAAACATATTGCAGTCAGTTTTTTAGAAATCTTGAAGTCTCGTTCATGTCATTTTCTGTGCAAGCCTTTTAATTCATAGATTATAGAATTTAAAAGAAATGAAATGATTTTCTTTAAGGCTTTGAAAAATATTCCAGAGGGTCAGGTCAAATGATAGACACATCTAGAAAATACTAGGCTATTTAAAATATTAAAACCGTAAACAAAGACACTCATTTAAAAGCCCTTATCTGAAACAGCAACATGTGACTGGAATTTAAAGTGCTCAGTTATCACAGTCAAATAGCTGAGATAAGGTAATTACGTAATAATTTCAACTGGCCTGATGGAAGCGGTCAGCGAGCAGTTCCTGACAATGCATGAGTCAAGGATCAAGTGAGGAAAGTGACTATGAAAGCAGCTCTAGGTCATTCAGATCTACCCTTTATTAGTCCTGGATGCACAATGGATGAAAACAATCACTGTTAAACACCAGCTCTTTCCCTCCAATTCCAAAATTATAATTCAGTCTCTAGTGGGCACTCAACCGCTGTGTCTGAGCACTCTTGAAACTGACCGGCCGTGTGTTTCATGCTCCACCTCCGTCGATGGGCATCTTGCCAAGACTGAACTGGTAGTGGCGCAACTCTCCGTGTGCGCTTCAGTATCACTGCAGCACGCCTGATTGTGTGATGATAAATAAGGCGCTGAAAATTGTTTTTGCCAGGAGACGGGTGACAATGGGCCATCTCTAATCTATCCAATTGAAAAATTAATCTGCGTTCATGAGCCATGCAGCGACTTTTCATCCATGGACAGAAAATGGGGAGTATTTAGGTCACAAAGTCAAGAGTGGGAATAAAAAAAGGATAAGAGGAAAGCCAGGGAAATTAGGAAGCAAGGAGAAGAAAAATTAAAAACAAGGAATGCAATGAAGGAATAACAAAAAATAAGGAAACAAAAGAGACAAAAAAGGAACGAGAAAGAAAGATGTTATTCTAAAAAATTTTTAAGAATAACAGCAAAAAAGACAAATGGAGGAACATAAGAAAACAACAAAGAAGGAGGACAGGAAGGAAGCATAACAGACAGAAATCAAGAAAAAGTAAAGATGGAGGAACAGTTAGGAAGGAAGCATAAGAGAGAAAAAGTAGGAAAGGAAGGAAGGGAAAAGGGTTAATAAGAGAACTGGAAGGAAGCAAAAGAAATGGACAGGAAGGAAGCATCATAGACAGAAAAATAAGGAAGAGAAAAAAAGCTGGAAGTCAGACTTCAATATCATTAATATTACAATGAGCTGCAGAAGACCTAATGAGACACAAGAAATACAATGAAAACAGTGTTTATGACTAAATACTGTGAAGATATATGGAAGCACCACACAGTTGTTCTGGAAGACTGTATTGATGTGTTTCAACAACAAGTCCTAGTGCCACATTGATCAAGCTGCACTAAAATAGAGGCATTAGCAGAAGTGTGATCAATGCACAGAGCCTTAATTCAAACATCAATAATCACACTGTTACGTGAGCTGCTATCATACAAAGTGCTGCGCACTCAATTATCCAGCAAAGCAAATGTGAAGACAGAAGTGAATAATGGCTCCTTATGAAGATGAAGGCCATGGCAATTTATTTCAATTGCTTTCTGTCAAGATTATAAACTAATCAAGCTTTTTAAAAAACATAAAACAAAGAAATTAATAACAAAAAACAACTTCCTTGTCACCCTTTATGAATAAATAAACACTGTCAGTGTGCTACATTTCTGTCTAAATTAATTTGAAAATACTTCTTCATATTAATAAAAATGTAAATATAAAAATATATACAGAGTTTTAGAAAAAATTACAATCCTAAAAACAATAAAAATAAAGGAAATGTAAGGAATAAAGACAGGAAAAGAACAAGATAAAAAGCAAGCAAGAAAGGAAGAAAAAAGCATACAAGACTAAAAAAGAAATTAAAAACAAAACTAAACATTTTTGCTGCACTTTTATGAATAATTGTGAGAAAAACTACTAAAACTAGTATTTCAGTTATTTATCAACAAATAAAAAAAATCTAATTGTAACATTTATTGCATAAAATCATCATAACATGCTGTCAACAAGCTGCAGATTCCCTTCTAAATTAATTAAACACTCAATTACTAAAGAAATATAAACATATATACAGAGTATTAAAAAATAAAATCCTAAAAATACTTTTAAAAAAAAAAAGCTAAAAATGAAAGGAGACAGGAAAATGCATAAAAGAGAAAGAAAAAGAAATAAAGCAAAGTAAGGAAGCATAAAAGACCAAAAATAAATTAAAAAAACAAACACAGGCACATTTTTTCTTGTCCCACTTTATGAATAACTACATACAAAACCACAAAATCAACAAATATTTGGGTTGTTATAAACTATTATTTATTAACTATAAAATAAATTTAAATCAAAAAAAAAAATTAAAGTAACTAAATATTACATTTTTAATTATTAGCCTATTTAAAAAAAAAAAAAAAAAAAGTTAAAAAGTTAAAGTAAATAAAATTCTGAATATTATTCTAACATGCGTTTTTAACACAAGGACCCTGCTTGACTTAACTAGTCAAGCACCCTGCCCTGGATGCAGAACAGATTACGATATCCAATCATCTTTCCAAATAAAGTTTTGATAAGAAATAATCTCTGAAGGTATGAAAGCAATGCCAACATCTCCAGCACTCTGCTCAAAATGAGGTCTGTATATTTGTCACAATGAGGAGTGTTATTCCAGTGTCTAAATCCGTCTAACTCCACACATATGCAATGAGCCAAGTGGGATCGTCAGTAAAGAGGAGCGTGTGGTGATGATGGAAAGTGAAATTCAATTAGCGCTCTCAGAACAACGTCTCCCACACAGCGCTCCACTCTCAATGCTGGAGAAAAGGTCGCTTTCCAGATGAAGATAGCTCCACTGTGGGATACATGTCAAGCAGACGCTGTCTGTGCTAGAAATTTTAATTGGTAAAGGCCGATGTAATCTACAGACGCCTACGTGAGCTCCGCGATCAGATATCATATAAACGCCACCTTCTGCCATTCAGCCATAAAGCCCCGAATTATAAAACGGCACTGACGGAAAATCTAAACGATAGTCCTCTGACGGTTTTCCGGTTCATGACAGCATTTTGAGGACAAACTTGTTCCTTGTCAGATAACGTTCTTCCTGAAAAAAGGCCAACGCCCTTCTGAACGTGTTGTGTCAGAGCTTTGTATGAAAAATGATAACTTCTTCATTCCAAAGAATGAGTTTGAATGCCAATTGACAAACCAGGCATATCAAGAAGAAACTGCAGGCCGAACCCTAATTTTCTCTTGTCAGCAGCTGTAAAGGTCACGGATGCCATTATTATGAAGTACCAGTGGCCTTTAGCTTTCAGGAAATGCTGTCCCTTCAGCATTATTTAACATGTTTTATAGAGGAATTTAAAAGGACTTGCCATAAAATGTTGAAATAAAATAATTCAGCAGAAAATGTACATTTCCACAACACGTCTGTTAATTGTCCTTATTGCTTGAATTCAGTTAAAGCAGAAACAAAAGCATATCTATTGATATCAAATTAAAAGCAGTAATTATGGCAATATGAATCGCAGTGAAATCTGCTTGTGTCATGCGAATTGTATCTCAACGCAAAATAAAAAAAAAAAAAAAAAAAACTTAAGCTTCCTTAAAATAAGAAGGATTTCCTTTAATCAAAATATAATTGGTTTCTTTCTTTGGATTTGGAAATATGACCTGGACAAGTTTTGATGGGTTTTATGTTTTATGATTCCTCCATTAGTACAAAATCTGATTCAAAATCAAAGACTAGTAAACATTAACGCCAACAAAATTTTGGACACCCTACAACAGTGTTGCAAAGAACACAATCGCATATTCATTTTTGGCCAAGATTTGTTTCATTTCTGCCTTTTCAGAATTTTAATGGGTTTATAAATTCAACTGAACAGATTCTTTTCTGTGTTAATTCAAATGACCGTGAAAATCCATAAAGACTTCAGTGTGAACGGAGTGAGTGACTGCAGAGAGCCCTAATTAACAGTGCCAGGCTTAGACATCCAGATGTTCTCCTCAGAGAGTGAACGACTGCATCTGAACACAGACAGAGGGATAAGCACAGGGATAAAACATAAAAAGGATGAAAAAGAGAGTAAGGCCTAAACATACTCCATGCCAGCACATGAACAAAATCTCAAAATCCCTTCTGACTTTGGAAGGCAGCTCAGTTTTGTGTTCTTTTTTTTTTTTTTTTTTTGGAACGCAAATGTGCTGCATTTTCAAAGTGATGCAATGAAATTGACAACTAATAAATATTTGACCAAAACAGTAAATAAAAATGAATTTTCCAGAGAACTTTTGTCCCTGCCTAAAAATTTGGATTTTGATATTTTTTCTGGTCAAAGAAATAGATAAAGAAAGCCAAAACATTAAATGTCATGGACGTATATTTACAGAGTAATTTTGTAGAGTGGGGTCAAAATGACAATTTTCACCTGAGATTTGGAGCCAAATTACAGCAGGGTATAAAGGACTTTAGAAACCTGGCAGCACCATTATGTTATTTTTACACAGAGATCGGAAGGTCCATTAGTAAAATCGGTTGACTTTAGCAATCTTTTTTGCATTATAAGGTAACAGTTCAAAAATGGTAAAAAAGCTATTTTATTTTATTTATTTATTTTTTGCCTGCCTGCCTGTCTGTAATTCAAGAGGTATTAAAGATAACATTTGCTCATCAACCTTTGAATATGGGTAACAATTTGGACATGGAGCCGCATTGAAGCACCCATATCTCTGGAAATGAACATACCTAAAGAAATGTTTAATGAGGATTGTCTGAAAAACTAAATAAATGTTAAAACAAGAAATGAATCTTCTTTCCTTCTATTGACACAGTTGCATAAAACAGATCTGTCTGCATGCCATTTTCTTTTCAAAAGTTTGCATATGCTTGCAAGTCAAAGTATTCAAAATCTCAATACAATTTTAGGTTCTGGTTCTTAAAAGCAATAAAGTATCAGCTGTATGCAAAGTGGCCCACATTTGGTTTGGACCACTGAAAATGTGTAGTTACTCTTGGAGCCACACTGAGATCCCAATATCTCTGGAACTGAACCATACAGGGAAATAAAATGAAGATACCAATAAAAGAAGTGTTAAGAACCAAAATCTAAAAGACCTCTTTTTAATACTTTCTGAGTTACATGCATGCAAACTTTGGGGGAAAAAAAGAAAAGAAAAAAAAAAAAAACACTTGAAAAGCGCCTTTCCCCCATTTTTGAACTGACACCACTGGCTTATAATGCTACAAAGATTGCTTCCATCAACAGATTTTACTAACAGACCTACCAATCTCTTTGCAAATATAAAATAATGCTGCTGCCATCTTTCTATTATATCAGCACTTCAATATATTAATTTATATAAACATTATATCAGTTAATGAAATGTTTTTTACTTTAAATTTAAGCCAAATCTACCATATTTAGGCTAATTTATAGCTCTATAAAGTCATAGCAACCACAGCTTCCACTTTTTTTACTGTAAATTTCACAGATTATTTTTAGAGTGTACCTTTTTTAACACATCAATCATTAAAAAGCAGTGTTTCTAAACTGCATTTCTTGTGCTAAAAATAGCAGCGAGTTTCAGTGGTGTTGAAGCAAGGATTCAGTAGTCACATATGCACCTGCGCGTTCATTGTGGTTCGCCTACGAAAGGTCAGAGTCGTGCGGCTGACCTCTGATGTGAAAAGCTTGCTAACTCGCGAATGATGAAACCATTCTCCTCTGCCATTCAACAAATACAGCTTCTCACCAGGCTCCAAGCGCCTTCCATGAGACCAGACGCGTCCTGCAGAGATCTCGCGCAGAGCGTTCCAGCCCTGTTTGAGCAATAAGGCGGTAGTCTCCACTGCCAAAGCAGGATTGTTAGCCCCGACTCCCGCAGACAATGGCTTAGCAAAGCTATTATAGCAAAGAGCCAGATCTCTCCCTGCCCGAGAGGAAAATAATCCTCAACAGTCTGTTTTATCTGACAGATCGGGACTTTTGACCCTAGCTCAGCCACAACACTGTTTGAGTAGTATAGTAACGCTGGTTACTGAAGGTAGCAATTTGGTAAAGTGCGCCAAAAAGTTTTCACATGAAAATGGAGATTATCTGGCACAGGCGTCTGTAATAAAACCTCTTATCTTGCTGAACCATGTAACTGCCTTTGACTTTTAGTGTGGCAGCAGTATTCATTCATGATTTTTCCAGGGAAAATGGGAAGTGTGGGGATGACCAATCATTAAAATAATAATAAAAAAATATATAATTTTTTCCTGGAAAAATTATATATTTTTTATTTTTTTTTATATATACACTACATAATATGTAGTAGTATTGTTATTTTTTTTAATATAACGTCAATGCTTTTTAAAAAATAAAACATGAAAAGGTAAAACTTTATACTAAGATTCCATTTATTAACTATATTACGGTAATTATTATTAGGTATAGCAAAAACGTTGCAACATTATTAATACACTATTAAAAAAAAGTTGTCTCTGTTAATATTATTTAACAGACCCAAGTTAACATGAAGTAAAAAAGTATTTTTATTAACTAGTAATATTTATAAATCCTGTAACAAATGTATTGCTAATTTTTGGTAATGTTAGTTAATACATTAACTAACGTTAAATTAATGGGACCTTATTGTAAGGAGCTCCCCATTTTTACAACAGATTTTATTCATTAATGCATTATGTATTATGAACTAACAATGTACAATAATTAAGATATTATATAAATATACATCATTTATACAAATCCATTTACTGTATACTGTATAATTATTGTTAATTCAACTTTATGCATAAAACATTAATGTTCACATAAACATGAAATATTAAAAATGCCTAGTATATGAGATTAACATTAGCATAGATTAATATCTGCTACTAAATGCATGTAATAACTATTGTTCATTGTTAGAAACACAATGCATTACCGTAAATTTGATGTAAAACAATGTACAAAAGTTATTATATTGTTTTATTACATTATTTTAACTGTTCTGTTCAATAAAAACTCGATTTCTTGCGCTTGATATTTTATTTGAACCAATTATTATTGCCTCATTGCCATTATATGCATATTTTAAGTCATTTTAAAGTCTATTGTTCGCTTAGTTCTATTTTTATTACCACAATATATTATCAAATTACTCGATTAATAGTCAGAATAAATTGACCGATTACTCGATTAACAAAGTAATCAGTCAATCAGAGTCAAGGTTAAAAAATTAAATAAAAATCACAAAATTCAAATGTTTTAATGTGAAAAGTGATTGTAAAGACACTGAATTGTTTTAATAATAGATTAAATTCACAATTTGGAATTATGTGAAAGTATCAAGAATTTTTATTTTTTTACTTTTGATTTTTCCATTACAAGTGTTCAAGATGTCAGAACTGTCACTTCAAGGGGTTACAATGCATGTGACAAAACATAACTGATTTTTTTGATGAACTATCCCTTTTTAAGCTTTGCATTGTCCTAAAGATGAGGAAGTTAATTCAGTTAGTTCAACTTCTTGTTAGCGTGAGAGTTTAAACAACAGCTACTCAAGTCTGGCCTGAACAGCAACAGTGGACCTGAAATCGATAGACACCCCGTCTGAATGGGTCACAAAGAGCTCTCTGTTCACCGTTTAAAAACACGGCCCCCTGCTTAATATAGAGCTCAAACGAGGGCCATTCCAGCTTCAGCCATCCATTAAACAAGCCAACACTCGGCGTCTGGCTCTCATTTGCCCAAGAGCCAAAATATTTACCTTTGCATGTTCTCTCATCCTGCATTGCGTGCCAAAGAAATCGTACACTGGTTTAACACACACAAGTCAGGCAGAAAAGGGGGTGGGTGCAAAATTACGGATATTATGTGACTTGATTACTGAAATAAAGAAAAATTACCAAATTAAAAAGTGATGCAATAGCCACTAGTGAGCGTTAAGGCCATACAGATTACAGCGGTTAATCCAGTCATGTAGGACACATCTGTGATCTAGAAGTTTTTCACCTCGTACAAAAAAAAAAAAAAAAAACCCTCGCACATCTAGATATGCATTGCTCAAAGAAAGCAAGAGTTAGGAACAAAACAAGAGAAAAGGGGGAAGAAAAGCCCCTCTTCCATACATCACTCTTCACACAATCTGGGCCATGCCCAATTATTTTACTCCTGCAGTTACCATGGAGACTGGCTCCCTCCCACTCCCGGGTGTTAAGAGACATTGGAGGACGAGCCTGATGCGCGGTGCAGTTTGTGTTATCACCCCTCTTGTTTTTAACGCAGCTGCTGTCTCTTAACCGCTCCGCTTTACCGGCACAACAGGAAACAGCTGTGAACTCGCTAATAAGCAGAGGATGACTCGGTCAATGCCACCTCATTCCATCAGAAATCCATGAGAAGCTGAGCTCATCTCGAGGTGTATGGAGTGTGACCGACAGTGTTAATGGAAATCATGAAATCTGTTTCATTGTGTCCTGGAATTAACAGACACGCTGCATCGCTGTACCAATGCCTGTAACTTTGAAAGCTACAATTTTACAACGCAAAATTGAGTCAAATATATTCTCTTTAACAGAAAACACTCTTCAAGAACTACAACAAATGGCTTCTTAAGACTACAGCGGACTTCTTCTGGATATTGTGATATCACAAATTCACTCATTTAAAGGGATGCTCCAACCCAAAATAAAAATGTTGTCATTAATCACTTACCCCCATGTCGTTCCAAACCAATAAAAGCTTTGTTCGTCTTCAGAACACAATTTAAGATATTTTGGATGAAAACCGGAAGGTTTGTGACTGTCCCATTGACTGCCAAGTAAATTACACTGCCAAGGCACAGAAAACTATGAAACACATCGTCAAAATACTCCATCTGCCATCAGTGGTTCAATCATAACGTTATGAAGCGATGAGAATACTTTTTGTACGGAAATAAAACAAAAATAATGACTTTATTCAACAATTAGGCACCGTCCAGCCAATCCAGCTTGAATTGGTACGGCAAAGTTGCCACCATCGTTAATATTTAAACTTGTGGTAACAGTAGGAGGCGTGTCATTTCCGGAACACTAAACAATCAGAGCACATTTCTTGTTTCGGAAGGAGGGGTTTCATAGCAACAGAAACTAAACCGGTCATTTGAGACAGACTGGGAGGAGGGGTGCTGCAGTTAGGGATGCACGATAGTATCAGAATGTTATCAGAATTGGCCGATAATGGCTTAAAATGTAAACATCGGTATCGGCCTGATATGAAAAATTATGTTTTATTTACTTAGGGGGTGCTGTTGGCCTACTTGTAAGAAAATGAAAGTAAAATTCAGAAATAGCATTAAGATAGTTGTGTTTCTGATTAAATAAAGCAGTAATCAATGTCATAAAATCACAAGTATGCTTTGATTTAAAGATCAGAACTATAGCTTACACAAATAAAAATCACAAACATGTCACTTGTGAATTCAATAATTTATATGAACAGATTTGTTTAATAGTTGTTTTTTTTTCAAATGGATTATGAAAACAAACAAAAGGAGCTCTAAAAAACGTGAGTAATGGAAAAACATGTTGCCATTTTTTTTTTCAGGGAATATATTTTTACTAACTTGTATTGTTACTAACTACTTTTTCAACTAGGTATTTACATTTGAATGTAATTTGTGTAAATGTATCAGTTGAATTTCCTCATCATTTTTGTCCCAAATAAATGCTGCTGTTATTTTGAAAATAAGTATTTTTCACAACAACATTTATATTTATTTGGCACACACACACACACGCACACAAATGTAAAATATCTTAATTATGGTGACATTATTAGACTTAATTTACATTAAATAAAATCAATAATTAGAAACACGTTCTATTTATGTTTAAATGTATTATTTATTTAGATACATTTATATTTAAAAACACTGACATCAAGATTTAACTACACATTTCGCACCAAAAAGACGGCAAATAAATAAGTGGATTTTTAATTTTTTTAATTTTTTTTTTTTTTTAAATGCATGAATGTTTCAAATAAACAGTTTCACTAAAAAGAAACCAGTTTCTGAATTCTCTAATGCTAACTCTAACGCTACACCGCTACTTGTTGGGAAGATTTATTACGGGAAAAACTATACTTTTACAAAACCAATCAGTTAGTCACACTACAACTTGTTAATTAAGCAGCATCATTCACTATTTTTAGTTATGTATAAAAATGATTATATATATATATATATATATATATATATATATATATATATATAATCATTTTATAAGGCTTCTAGAAAGTGAGAGCGACTGTCTCTACCGGATACATTTTGCATGTTTCCACGACTCTGGTACTTGACACGGGCATTACCAGCAGAAAGCAGGAGATACCTAAAGCCTGTAATCAGCTTAACATTAAAGGCTTATAATCAGTGAGGTCTCTGTGTCCTAAGCCGCCGCTGAGACGCTTCCAAAGCCCGCACAGGACCGGAGGCATCTCAGGCCGCGTGCACACGGTCAAACTATTCTGATTTCTGCGGTGCACTGTTGTTCTGACCAATCGATTTATGCCGTCAGCACTCCACCGTCTGGCTGGGTATTCAAGTTAACAAAGTCGGTTATGTCTTAAATAAATGTAAACAGCCAGGAATAAAGATATAAAAATCGAATGCGTGTCAAAATATCAAATCTGTGCATTAGGCCTTCCAGTGTAAATGCAGCCCCCGTGACCTCTCGGTGAAAGAGGAGGTTAGTAATAACGATTGAGGTTTACATCAGTTCAGACTTGGATCTCCAGAGACTGCACCATCTACGAATATTGCTGAGAGAGCATCCGCTGACAAAGACAATTTGTTCACGCATGCGAATGTGTGTGCAAGCTCGCTTTTGCATGTGTGCTTATTGTCAGTGCATCTGATCAGTTACACTGCTATCTCGAATCGTCACGTGGAGCAATGTTTGTCACGTTGCAGGATGGCTGACAAAATACCAACACTTTAAAGTGGCATTTGACTCCCATTTACCTCAGAGCCGAGGTGTCTTGTTTTTGTTTTTTTATAGGTAACTAACTAGTCCTTGATCCATTCCCCATTCACCACCACCTCCTCATTCCCATACAAAATAGACAGTGACAAAAGTAAGAAAAGAGGAAAAAGTAAAAGCAAAGACATTGTGAGGACTGCCATTGTTTTATTCTTCTAATATGTAAAAATAACTCCAACCAAAAGGCAAAGTGGGTCAGAGAATTCCCAAGGCAGCGCAGAGAGGCAGCTAGTCGTTTCACGGCAGAAACAGAGCTCAGCCCATCCCAGCTCTAGGCTCACAGACCTGGGCAGCCAAATGAGCACAGAAACACATACATTGGTCATGCCAGCCATTCCTAAAGCTTCATTCAACTGATGTATTACCGTTTAAGGGGGCATATCTAGCTAACATAATTGTATTTCACATGAAGAATAAAAAATAAATAAATAAATCATGTTTTGCTTATTCAATTAAAATTAAGCAATTAAACAATTCTTGACGATTGTCCCAACTTAAAGGGATAGTTCACCCAAAAATGAAAATTCTGTCATTAATTACTCACCCTCATGTTATTTCAAACCCGTAAGACCTTTGTTCATCTTCGGAACACAAATTAAGATATTTTTGATGAAATCCGAGAGCTTTCTGACCCTGCATAGACAGCAACACAACTACCACGTTCAAGACCCAGAAAGGTAATAAAGACATCATTAAGATAGTCCATGTTAGAGGTCTGCGCGGGACTGTTTTTTAAGTCCCGCTCCCGCGAGGTTATATCCCGCACCCACCCGCTCCCGCGATATATTTACTCTTTGTTCACCCGCTGTCCGCTTTGAATAATTTTCTTCCCGACCCGACTGTTCCCGCTAAATTTAGATCTCGTTTCCAGAATCACACATTTAAATTTCCTCTACTGAAAGAAAGACAGATAGGCTAACAAATAAAAGTGTAGGCTGCACAAAACTGTATTTGTTATTTTATTCGTCTTGTCAAGAGTCTTTTGTTGACAGCAAAATGTTAAACGAATTTTGTGTCTTAAGACACGAAATTCTTTAACATTTTGCTGCCAACACAGTAGGAAAAAAAAAGTCACAGAGAAAATAAAAATGTACAAAAATTGTATTCCTTATTTTTATTCGTCTTGTCAGGATACAATTCGTTTAACCTTTACAACACAATAGGAACAAGTGTCGCAGAGGGAAACAAAATGTAGGTTGTACAAAAATGGCCTATTATAATTTTATTCGTCTTGCCAAAATACTAAATTCGTTTAACATCTTGCTGTAAACACAGTAGCCTAGGAAAAGTGTCGTGGAAGAAAAATAAATAAATAAATTCGACATCTGTCATTTAAAATTATAGGCTAAGCAAAATATAAACAAAACCGAGTTGAGCGTTCTTCAAGGACAGCGCATCCACACTTTGCTCCATCTTTATTCTGCTCTGTCACTCATCGACAACCTGCCTGTTCTGTCTGCGGGCCGTATATTCACCACTGGTAGGCATTGTTATGCACATCCTGCGCACAGACCTCGCAAATAAAACAAAGCACTGGTTCATGCGTGCAGTGCGTGCATAACAGTCTAGTGCAGGCTGTACCGGTGCTTGAATAAAGTGCAGATATGCTGTTCTGAAAAGACGTCGGGAACGGGATATTGTTAGACCGCCCGCTCCCGTTCAAACTGCACCAGAGTTACCGACCGCAACCGCGTTTTATTCGGGAATTTAATCCCGCGTCTCAAGAAATCTGGTCGGGACAGCCACGGGAATGCAGACCTCTAGTCCATGTAACAGTGGTTCAACTGTAATTTTATGTAGCTACAAAAATACTTTTTGTGCATGAAAAAAACAACAAAAATAACGACTTTATTCAACAATTTCTTCACTTCTGTGTCAGTCGACACGTGTTAGAGAGAGTACCACGACACGTGTGCGTATACCTCTGCTTGAAAACAAAGCGCAGTGCATCCAGATTCTACATCAGAATGCCGGCTCCTTCAACAGAAACATCGCACATGTATTTTTTTTTTGTGCACAAATAGCATTCTCGTAGCTTGATAAAATTAAGGATGAACCACTGATGTCACATGGACTATTTTAACGATGTCCTTATTAATTTTCTGGGCCTTGAACGTGTCAGTTGTGTTGCTGTCTGTCTATGGAGGGTCAGAAACCTCTCGGATTATATTAAAAATATCTTCTGAAGAGGAACGAAGGTCTTACGGCTGTGGAACAACATGAGGGTGATGACAATTTTCATTTTTGGGTGAATTAACTTAAAAATGTGCAATTCACTTACAGAAAGTGTACTTAAAAGTTGTAACTAAATTATAAATTTTTGCTGGCATTAATTGAAACAGGGCAGGGACTTTCTAGTTCCCATCATGCTCTGCATCGGACTGGATGGGGAAAGTAAATGTTAAAATGAAGAGATATCTTGTGTGTGTTTTAGCAGGATGAAAAAGGGAACTCAGTGTTTAATGTTCTTTTGGGATTACAAACAGTTTCTATTATATTGGCATTTTGGGGATTACTATTGTGCTGAAGAGTGAAGCTTGTACTTAAAGATGGTAGTATAAAGATTACACTGTATGTTGCTTTAATCAATAAGCAATTACTGTGCAAATCCCATCACAACACATTTAGTATGTTAGTGTGGCTCTTGCTTGCTAGTAATGAACGAAGATTTAGTTTTAGTTAATTTGACATCTCATTTTATGCATGGCAATTTCATGTTAAGAAAACTTATTTACAACTGAATCAAATTCAGCAAAGCCAAAGACTTAATAAATGTATAAACTAACATGAAAACATATTCAAGTTTGAGGGGACTAATTTAAGATTTAGCCTAAATGAACTAAAACTGTTTATGGCAGCTACGGATCTGGGTATCCACAAAAGCTGCCATCACATTGTTAAATCCTCTGCTCACCGCGAACCCAAAAGAATGGCTAACATGCGTATTTACCCTCTTAAATCAATTACAGGTGCAATAACAGAACTGCTGTTTATCTTGGCATTGCTGTTCACATCCAGCATGTTTGTTTATTTCCCTGAGAGTGACAGGCAGTTGAAGACTCTGCTCTGGTCCATAAATAGACAAGAGACTAGGAGCGGGTCAAAATTAGCAGCAGCTGACAAGCTATCCACTGTGACGCAATCAGGGTTCGACCTGGAAAAATGAAGGGCTGCAGCCAGGTTTACTGCTCTACATACAGTAAGCCTCCAGATGATTTAACATGCTAACAAAGCTAACCTGGCTACTGCCACCCACATTAAGTCTGATCAGTGAATACTAATCAGAAGAGACTTAAAAAGTAATCCAGCCAGGATATAACACATCCACCGCACAGATTAAAGGGTGTGCCTGTGGGGTCAGTCAGGTTCAGAGCGACCTATGCATATATAGTAGGAATGTACACATACATCTTATGGAAAAAAAAAAGAAACCAGCAAATGGTGTTTCTCTGTGTAAAGATGTAATTTACCACAGATAACACAATCATTAGATCCCTGTTGTTAGGGAGCACCCCTAGAGTCTTATGGGAGAGAGACATTCTGATCTCCTGATATAGAGAGAGAGAGAGAGAGAGAGAGAGAGAGAGAGAGGCAAGACTTGCCAATTCAGCCTAGATTTACAGTGTAACAACTGCAGTATTGCTGAGGAAGAGACACGGCTGTATCAATACATGGGACATGGAAAGAAGAGTATACACCTTAAATAGTTCAGATGGACAGAAATGTACAAGATCCATTTTGAGCAGGGTTGTCCAGTCCTGCTCCTGGTGGGCCAATGTCCTGCAAAATTCAGCTCCAAAACATCTCCCTGGAAGTTTCAAGTACTCTTGGTGACCTTTATAAGCTGGTTCAGGTGTGTTTATTTAGGGTTAGAGCTCTACACTGTAAAAGAAAAAAATAATAATAATTGAGTCAACTTAAAATTTTAAGGCAACCAGCTTCAGCAGATTCTTGAGTTTTCTCAACTTGTTATTTTACACCCCTGATTTTGAGAGGGGCTGTGTTTCCATTACCCTTCAAATTGCAAAAACTGAAATTACGAATTGAAAATATACCCAATGGAAACATGTCAATTTCACAAAAACTCTAATATATCACAAAAAAATGCATGAGGTGTTTTTTTCAGGCAATTCAAAAAAAAGGAGTATTTCCTAGTCAATGTTATACCAGCCACATTTCAGAAGTGTCCCAGAAGTAGCTCTCCGTGTTGCCTTGATAACCTACATGACCACTGTGTCTAATTGACAGTGGATCATTCCCAAAGGTAACTGTGATGCTGCTTCTTCAACTTTGTCACTCATGTCAGCAGAAATCGGCAACTGTCATTGAAAACAATTTCTTTAAAATCATCAATGCAATCATTAGAAGCCATCAAGTAGAAAGGTGCTAGTAGGTGATCAAAACTAAACGGCAGTATCCAACTGTATCAAATGACATATCACCTTCTGCACTCCCATTGGTAGTTAACAGCACTGAATCTGGGCCCTATGAAAACTTTTATTTTTTAAATTTTATTAATCAAAAGCATCTCTAATTAACTGATTTAATAAAAACAATACATTTTTTTTCCTGGTAAATAAATGAATGCATAAAACATTCATTTAGCTTTAATCAGTTGGCTAACAAAGTGCTGCACAACATAGGTTTATGGTTAAAACATTGAAGAAATTTTAATGATTATTCCTTGTTTTAATAATAATTTTGTTATTAGTAGTACTATTATATTGAGTAATATATTCCTTTCACAATTTATTCAAGTTATTCATATTTAAACAGTCATTTGCTGCTTAATATTTACAGATAATAGTCCATATCTCGTTTTGATTTAAGTGTACTGACCTACTTTTGGTTTATTCATTCAAAATTTGGCAAATTCCGTGACATTCTGCGTTATACAGTAAATTCCATTTTTATGACTGGATTCCGTGATTCTGTCCGCATTTTCCACATACTGGAAATCATAGGGCCCTATGTATCCTTAGAACAGTTACCGTCACTCATGTCGTAGTAAAATTGTCACCTCCCATTGAAATTTAATGACTTGGGGTCACCTTGACATTGCAAATCGCTGTCAGTACCTTCAATTTCCATCCCTCAAGACCCTTAGGCAGCGTTTGGCTCTTGCACTGCCCTCCAGTATCCCAGTTCACCTTGGCCTGAAAACATCCCTGCACAGAGGATCCACTCAAAGACCAGTGTATGCCTGCATATGTGTGAGAGGAAGCCAGTGAGAAATCCCTGGGATGTGTCAAACCCAGGAAAGGAAGAAAAGATATGCAGCACAGGGTGTCCCTTGGCGCAAGGGAGATTTCCAATTACTCACTGCTCCTGAGAGCTTAGCAGGTGGCCACAGCTATGAAGAGCCATGAGAGAGTTAAGAAATACAGTCTCTGAGAATGACACCCTCAGGATGGAAAATGCTTTTTGGAGAAAATCGATATTCAAGAGCCAAAAAAAGGAGTCCAGGTGAGAGATGGAAAGTAGAAATCATTATCGTAATGAAGAGCAGCAGGTGAGACTGTGTTCGGTGAAAAACGCTGGCTGGTGTTAATGAGCACTGTGGATAGTTCAGGCTGGACAGATGTTACAAGAGGTTCGTGATGTCATTAAAGAAGAATCATTTTGTGCATTCTCATTAAACTCACCCTTTTGTCCCTTCATTTTTCATTGACACATCTAAATGTTGTTACTTCAAGGAAGCAATTAAACAATAGGCCTAATTGCTTTATGACTAAGCTAAATGGACCTCACTATTTGCCTTGAGCTTGCTCTAAATCTAAATCTGTCTCGACCTGCGAGTCCAATAACTGTAGTCCAATATTTCATCTTCCAACACAAGTTTCCATCACTCTCCACTTTCGATAGAAAAAAAAAA
Source organism: Onychostoma macrolepis (assembly GCF_012432095.1). NCBI lineage: Eukaryota > Metazoa > Chordata > Actinopteri > Cypriniformes > Cyprinidae > Onychostoma > Onychostoma macrolepis. The sequence goes on along the minus strand of NC_081164.1, from coordinate 6,270,207 downwards.
AAACTATAAAAAAAAATAGGTTAGTGCATATGCTCTACATATATTAAACTGTGATGCTCAAGTGAGTGATGCAGGTTTGATATGTACAAAATACAAATCTTATTTTCCAACCCTACCAATCATTTTCAATCTCCAGAAGCAAAAACTCAAAAAGAACTGTTTAATTTTTTTTTTTAAAAAAGGGCAATTTTGTGTTTAGTTTTTTCGCCCTGCTGTACAGTCTGAAACCAAACCGAACCGTGACGTCAAAACATGTTTGTGTACCATTACATCCCTAGTAAGAATTCGTAAAATTGAGTCAATACAACCAGCTAGATTGGCTTGTGATTTAACATTCAAGCACTCAATGACCATCGCATTTACTGGTTTATTAAAAACAGGCTGCAAGTCATTCAGATATTACTAACAGTTTTTAATAATTAAGTTTTTAATTCTGCCACCTTACAGTGCACACACACACACACTTGCTTCATACTGGAATTTTTGTAATGGGTTGTTATATCACAAATACATCACTGAAAGCCTGGTCTTTATTTATAACTCATCCACTTATGACTTCAACACCCACATGCCACACAAATCCAGAACTGTGCAACATTACCAATTATCCTTAATGAACAGACCGACAGTCATTACAGGGCTTTCAACAGCCACCACGGCTGTTCTGAGAACAGTGAATAAGATCGCTGTCAGATAAGTGCAGTTCTGCCACAAAAGTACAATTCAGAACGAATCACTTCCTACAATTAAGTCTGGCAGCTTAATTCTCACTACCATAACTCACACACAGCACTGCGGGTTAAAAAGAACTACGCAGTACTGTATCATGGCACAAAAGGAACTAACATGGTGGGGCGAACGCAATAACCCTCGCTCGTCTTTATCAATATTCTGCTCACTCGTTTATAGGCTAAACAGAGGGCTCCTTTCATCTGTCTAATAGTGTGGCCGGCAAACACACCAGGCACAGTCTAATTGGTTAATTCTCCAAGGAGGCAAAGGGGTGACGACCATCAAGGCAGAACAAATCAAAGTATCCTACACCCCCTCCTTCTTCCTCTCCATCTACCCTTCCCTTTCTCTTCCATCACTTCGTCACTCATAAAAATCGGCCTGGCGATGCCACCGTGCTGGAAACCTCCCTTATTAAATTACGCACACTATCAGATGGGGAAGCACTCTGCCTTCCAGCCTTTAATTGAATATCTGTATCAACTTTGACAGATTTTTTTGACAAGGAGGTCAAATGGGGATTAATTGCTACATGCAATAACATTCAAGTGACCAGAGCTCTGAAAAAAAACAAAAAAAAACCTAGAAAGCAGCCTACCTAGACAGCAAAAATTAACCATAGTATGTATCCTTAACCATAATGCAATTCTACAATGCACTCCATCAAAAAAAAAAAAAAGCCATTAGTGGCTTTTTGAATCTGTTGTGCTCTAGCTGTTTTTAACGCAAAAGCGTAGATATTTGAGAGTGGGTTTTGGAAGAGATACTGTCACACCATACGAATCTTACAATCTGTAAAATCTTATCAGGCCAATAAAAACACAGGTGTTTGGAGAGCAGCAGTTAGTTTGTCTTACTGATAGAAACAAATGTGCATCCTGAAATACTCTGCTTTTGCTGAATAAGTTTAGACTAAATCCACGGAGGAATTTGTGTGTATTTCTGATAGTCCTGATGAGACAGACATTGTCCTTGAAGCCAAGTTCTGCCTCATTCATCACTTCACATTAAAATTAATTTACAGTACCTCACTATTACTACTGTAATTTAAACAAACGCCTAAGTGTTATGCTTTGCAGCAATTCACCCTGCTATGGGCATGAATGATATCTTAAAAATTGCACATCTTTCTTTTACAGCGATGAAACTAATGTGTAATAAAACCAGAAAAAGTTTTACAAAGGCAATGAGCAAGCACAATAAGCATGCACAATCTTGTTAAAATCTCTTAAAAATATCTCCTAAATACATTTTCTTATTCACAGGCTTTTGTTCCAAATAAAGTTATGATCTGCACAGTACGCCTCCAAAATTCAGACATTTTTGCTCACATAAGAAGGATTTAATGTGAGACAATATTTTCCATAAAAGATTAGATTTGGTACAATCAAATACAAGAGGAACTATTCCCAGGTCAACGTTTAATTACTACGTTTGCCAAACTCAATAAATCAAAAGCAGCAGCACATGGCTTCCTATAAACGCTAATCATCTTTGGTTTTAAATACCTTTATAATGCAAAATTGATAATTTTATAGCCTGTGTGGTGCAGATAATGATTTGTTTAGTTCAGAGTGTTTAGAAATGCTGCGGTTTCATTGAATGCATGTATGCGTGTGTCCGTCTTCAGGGAATGGCGACCCACTGTGTGTCTCTCTTTCTCGCTCTCTGACACTCAGATGCCTTACAAGGCCATTCCTTCCCCGTGCCTGTGTTAGATCTGGTTTCTGCTCATCCCTGGATCCATTTCCGCTGCTCCTGTCGCCACATCAGCTGCCTTAAAAACACAAGCGCACGCACATATACACAGACTGTTGACACAGCGCAGGGCACTTTTCCACTGCACACCCCCTCAGGAACTCCAGTCCCAGTGTGCCCTTGCACTCACGACCTAGTGTACACTTGTACCCTTGTGTTTCTGTGTGAATGAATGGCGCAGACGCACGGTTTCATTTACTACACATACTGAAGCATTCGCAGTGTTTTTCTCTCCAGCCTCAATATGAGTACATGAACACAAACAATCTCTAGAATTGCTCTGAGAGTCACTTCATAAGCAGTTTACCATTTCTTTTGAGAAAACCTATCATCACATCATTTACAAACAGAAACTTAAAAGGTCTTCACCGCAACCCGTCAAAATAAAAGTTCAGTTTAACTTGAAGAAACTGTGACAAATATAATCACTTAATGTAATAGTACTATAACTACTTACATTATTTTAAGGAACATTTGCCAGAAAATATTTACCAGAATTTATTTACAAGAAAAATGTAAATACACAACAGTATTTCTAAAATAAATAATAATAATAATAAAAATTTGTAAAATCAATTAATTAGAGATGCTTTTGATTATTAACATTTAATGAAACCATTCAAATGGAATCCAGAAAATAAATGGAAAACACAGAATTTGGTAATAAATAAATAAACTATGACAAGTATTTCATAGGGCCTTAATTTATTTTTTGTTAAAATTTTAATAAATTGCTATTAAATTCTATAATTTTTTTTAATGAATTAGACATGCTTTTTGATATTTAATTTAACCATTAAATCAGAGTCTAGAAAAATCTAAATGGAAAAAATGGGATCCAGAAAATAAATAAAATAGAATTTGGGGAAATAAAATCAAACTGATTTCATAGGGCCCTAAATTACCTAGCAAATTTAGCATGGACCAATGTTTCCTGAGCCTCTATTAGCGCTGCCACTAGATGTAAAGCGCCACAGCAAAATAAATTATTTTACGTTAAAACAATTTGCAACGTTGCAATCTGAATTCTATGCGATAAAAATGTGCTCATGGGGAACCGGGTTCAAGTCCAGCCTGGGTCATATCTTTTACTCACCCCCCTTTTCTGTCAATTCTCCACTATGCTGTCCAAAAATCTAAAAAAAAATAAATAAATAAATCTGCAGCTTTCTTTGTAGTTACTTTGCTGTTTGCTAGATTCTAAATTTGTGCTACACGCCAGTTCTTTTATGGGATTGTTCACCTCTCCTCATTAGTCAGACGGAGTTAAATTCAGCAGCCAAGATGCAACCAAGTCACGTGCCAAATTCAGTTGGCAAAGTGGGACGCAATGCCCATAACTGGTTGTTGTTCAGTTATTGCCAAACCTGTGATAATGTACAATTGATAATGCTGCTCGCAGAAGACCTCAAGTAGAGGGAACCTTGTTTAAAATACTTCTCTTTTTGTAAAAAAGGAGCGCTTCTTCCTTTCTGTTTGGTTCTCCCTTTCTCAAACACTCTCACCAGAAAGGCTGTCTTTGTCATGCAAACAGCAGACAGTAAATCAGATGTCCTGATGGCAGCGGTGGCAGACGGCAGAGGGGTGGATGGTGTCTGGTGCATGGGCTCAGGAGGAGGAAGTGGGCTTTGGCTTGAGTCGAGCTCAAATTCCCCCTCTGTTAGCAATGTCAGCTTTTCCCATCAGCTCAGAGAGCAAGCCAAGAATAGCTCCAATCGGTTAGAGAGCGATGGAGAGAAAAAAAGGTAGAAGAGTGAGAGAACAAGAGATACGGGTGAAGAAACACTTCATCAGGTGGATACCACCTCATTCTGTCAATACCCTGCAAATCTATATTAGGCACTATCTGCATTTTGTGAGATATAGCTACAGGCAATAATGATCTGGGGAAAAAAATTCAATGATATGTTCTCTATAATTTAGTAAGTGAAAACTATATGTTTAACAGATTTATTAAACTATGTTTAACACTGGAAATTAATGGTTTTATAAATAACAAATTACATTAATTCTTTCAGATTCTGACAACTCTTGCAGCTAAAAGGAACACATGTTCATTTATAACGGTTTTGCGGCCATAACTGCAGTATTTTGGCAAGTTACAGAGTTCCCACGCTTTTCAGTTTCCAAGATTTTTCAAATCATTTCTGTATGTGAAATTTTAAGTCATTTCATATAGACTGCAGCTATGTTTAACCCCTTTATTGTTGTCTAAACATGTATTTACTTTATGTTCAAATGTTTGGGGTCAGGTTTTTTTTAAACAAAAGTGACAGTAAAGACATTTACAGTATACTGATGTTGCAAAAGATTTCCACTTCAAATAAATGCTGTTCTTTTGAAAATTATGAAGCAGCACAACTGTTTTCAACATTCATAATCATCAGAAATGTTTCTTGAACAGCAAATCAGTGTATTAGAATGATTTCTGAAGGATCGTGTGACACTGAAGACTGGAGTAATGATGCTGAAAATTCAGCATTGCATCACAGAAATAAATTATTTTTGAAAACATATTCACATGGAAGACAGTTAATTTAAATTACAATAATATTTCACAATTTTACTGTATTTTTGCTCAAATAATAGCCACCTTGCTAAACATAAGAGACTTTTCATTATAAAAATCTGACCACAAACTTTGAGAATAAAAAAACTGCACTAAAAAGACTCCCACGTAAAACTCTAGAAATTAAATGTATTTACCCATATTAAATTAGATTTATTATTAAAGCAGAGAAAGTGTGCTTGAATGCACCTAGAGTCTGTGATATCAGCCAAAAAGGAAGGATGAGGCAGAGCGAGAGCGAGATTACAAAGACAAACAATTTTCTTTTTATTTGCATTAACATGCACCAATGAATCGTGTGCACAACGAGAACAGGAACATGCATTAAGAAATTAAACAAGGTCAGTTTTGATTTAATGTTGATTTTAAGATTAACCTAAGATTGAACAAGGAGGGATGTTAATAAAGCATCAAAGAAAGACGACAAATTCATAACCATGTTTATTTTTCCTCTCCAAATCCCTGCGGACGCCCAGCATGACCTAACGATGCTGAAAAGTCAGCTACATCTGCCACCGTCGGCTCCCTCTGCCCTCAGGACACGCAGCGCACAAAACTCTTTAATGATTATTCAAGCACTAAACCCCTGCAACAGACCGTGAGTCAAATTCAGGCCTTCTGGGAGCTCTACTGGACATAACGGAGAGACGAAGACAAGGAGTGACCAGAGACAGGACACATCCACCCTTTGACCTCCAGAGCATCTGTCATCGCTTCTCTGAGCACCTTCAGGACGATCAAAGATCAGTTTCACCGACTCTTGAGGGGAAAAGGCAAAGGCAGACTGCACAACATCAGTCTCCTATGTCACACTGCACAATAGAAATCTTTAGACTCTATAACCAACATTGTACGGTCAACACAATGAACATCACTAGGTAACACGCATTGCAGTTTATATCTGTGTTTTCATACTTTTGTTTTGGCACAAACAGCTTGGACCCGCACAGAAATGAAAAATAAATAAGTTTCAACTTGTCTCTCTCTCAAGGGAATTCGGTCCTTACAAACAAGTGCAATCTTTCGCATTTCAACCTGAGGCAATATGTGATAGCCACAAGCTATTTTCAGCCAACGTGCCAAGCAATTTCCAAAGCATTTCAGATGCTAGGCTCACAGCAGAGTGTGTCGCTGACAGAGAACAGTGTGTGTGTGTGTGTGTGTGTGTGTGTGTGTGAGAGAGACGGAAGCAAGAGCTGATCGCATGAGGAAACATGCATCACAGTTATGCTCTTTGTTCTTGTGAAAGGAAAGTGGATATTCAGGATTGCACAGATCACACACCAACATGATTATGAGAGTCATAACCTCACTTCATCATACCTATGTAACAAGTTAACCTCAGGTAGTTTCCAAAAAAAGTGTTACTGCAGTTATGAATTGTTATATATATATATATATATATATATATATATGTGTGTTTGTGTGTGCGTGTGTATTCGATTATATTATCTTTATACTTGTATCAATATATTCAGTAATGTCCATTAATTTTTCATTTTCATGTGTTTCCAAGCCTGGAAATTAAAATAAAAAGGATTTTCATGGTCGTGGGAATGCTGTGGTTACTATGGTAAACATTTTATGAAAAACATCAATAGTACATTTTTAGAGCGCATTTAATAACCAAAAAAATAACCAAACAGAGCGGACGATAGTTCCCACAAAACCCACAGGGGTAACATTTGCGCAACTAGTCTATTAAAGTAACTTTTCACTCAATCAATTCCTCGCTCACTCATCGCTTCTCGGATCATACGAGTCAATTATTCCCGAAAAAGACGATATGAGTTCAAAAGAGTCAGAACAGTTTTTGGACCGATTCAGTCCGAATCGCGGGTGAATAGCTCCAAATGCTTATGTGAACCAATTCAAACGATTCATTGGAAAGATCCGGCTCGCTAGAACGACTCGTTCACATCGCCAGTACAGTGTAGATGGGGTGTGAAACTGCGGAAGTCCCTCAACAAGACACCTGCTGCAAGATGATCATCAACCCCGACTAACCGACTCTACATATCGGAGTCTGTTAAAAAAAAATAACGAAACAAACCCACATCTTTAACACATAGCCTACATTCGCCATTGACACGTTAACTTAGACAAATAAAACAACAACGTTATTCTCTTTCTAATAATTCAAAAGAACAACCGTGCAGTTCATAAAACACCATGCAACATGTAACCGCAAACAAGTCTAAATTAGAGGGTGAGAAGCTCTTTATTAGCTCCAGAGAAACAGAAAGTAACTTTTTAAATGAAACTTAACGCAACCGCTGAGCCAAACGAGACTCTCAGGCGCGTTTGTGCGCGGACCTCCCAATCTCGCAGAGGAAAAGCCGCAAACACAAGCTCAGATAGACTCAAAAGCACTACTTACTGGTGAAAGAAGAAATGTTTAATAATCCAAACGTATCCTCAATGTGTACGAGTCGAGGTTCAGACCAATATTGTGGTGTCAGCAGGACTCACACTCCGCCTGCTGCCTCTCACTCACGCGCACCGAGATGAATGAGGAACGCGCAGACGCGTGCACGAGCTCAATTCATTATTCACGCGGAGGACAGTCGACTGTCCTCCGCAAGTTTCCCAACATCGATCTTGTGTGGTTATCACCTCAGTGTCTGTTTTATGTGAAATATTTACGGGATCATTTTAGTAGAGTTTGACTTGTAGGCTACACACACACACACCCACACACACACACACATATATATAGCTATATATATATATAGGCCTATATATATTTAAAAAATCTAAAATGTCTAAATTCCTTTCATTTTTTACAAAATAGTTTTTGGTGAAAATAAATTAATAACAAGTAGTAGGCCTATTAAAAATTCTAATGTTTTCTACAGCCTCACACGTTCTTTTACGAGGGTGCAAATATGACTAAATGTCCCTGGAGTATATTTAAAATATTACATAACAAAACCACTGTATCATTTTCCTAAACACTTTCACTCACACTTTTAATTAGTAAGAAATGGACTGGATGTAATTTCCATATTGATTAGGCTACTCCTGTCACAACAGAGATTTATTTGTGAAATCCATCCACCATCCAACATCCATGTACAGTGTCCATTAGCTACCTAAAAGCAGAATAATACAGATGTTATAAAAAATGTGTGGGATTTTATGAATCGCCAAACATAACTAATTGAATTAAATAGCCTAGAAAAATCAACACTTTTAGTTGTGCCCCAAAGTGCTCAAATTGTGTGAGCCTACTCCATTAAATTCAGTTTAGAACATATTTGTCCATATAAAAATGCACTTTAAGATTAATGAAAACAGGTTTTTATTTTATTTTTTAGAATAATCGCAGATTAATCGAGAATTTAATAATTCCTCAATATAGGTCAAATTTGCCCCAAAGAACACAGGTGGGTGCAGATTTTACAGGAAAATAGAGAGGGTTCATGCAAACAAACCACCGCTTCACACACTGGTCAATGCCACTGGTAGGCTATTGCACAAATTACACAAATGAACACAACCAAAGTTTACGTTGGCTAAGCGTTCCTTCCTTTCCTTCGCCTCAATTAAAACAGTCTCACGTAACAGCTGAGTGTTTGTTTCTCTCCTTCAGCCCCAGATACAGCATACTAAATTATTCAACTACAGCAGATGCACCAGCACAACCTCAATATGCCCAAATGCAGCATCTGAAAGCGCGAGGTGAAGTTAAATGCATGCGCGTGCATGTAATTCCTCCATCTGAAAGCCGATACTAAACCCATCGTCCGAGGAGCGCCAGAGAGCATTAAAAAAAAAAGCCACGACGGCATTTACAGGTAAAATTATGAACCGCTGTAGCTGATGGATGTGCTCGGATCCGCGGATACTGTACATTACCTAATAACAGCAGCACAGATGATGTCCTACATGAGCACATGACACAACGCGATACGCTTTAAACCCATCTGTGCGTCCCTTCCGCACAGCAGGATCTGAAAGGGTCCCGAAGGAGATGAATTACCGTGGTCTCGTTGGCCGTACTCCCCCGCTGGAGCGATATACCTCCAGTCAAGTGTTTCTTTCTCCGGCGGTCTCTCTATCTGCTTTCCAACTGTCTCAAGTATTTGGACCACGGGCGCGTTCACGTCATGATATGCGCGTGCTCTAATTGGAGGGCTGCTGCTCTGCAACAACTGATACAGTGTTACAGTGTTTCACCTGCCAAACTGCTATCTTTCCACTTCATAAGCCTTAAGACTAAGTTTATCTGTGGAAATGATCTAGATAGTTCTACATTTAAAGGCAAAGCCCAGTCCATTTTGTTTTTTTATTTGTTTTGTTATTTATTATTATCAGATATTATCAGCACGTTATTATAGAGATATATTATAGCTTGCTTATTAAGAATGTAGACGTAAACTGAAGTAAAATATGTTCTGAATGTTCTAAACAGATTGAGAGACAGATTCACAGATTGATAGATAGATAGATAGATAGATAGATAGATAGATAGATAGATAGATAGATAGATAGATAGATAGATGCATGGATGGATGGAAACTAAAACATTAATTGTACAACATGTTTTATGTACTTGCAAAGAATTAATTTGGATTTTCAACTGTTAAATGTGACCCTAGACCAACCAGTCATAAGGGTCAATTTTCTGAAATTGAGATTTATATATCATCTAAAAGCTGAATAAATAAACTTTCCATTGATGAAAATCTGGAATCTGAGGGTGCAAAAAAATAAAAATATTGAGAAAATCGCCTTTAAAATTGTTCAAATGAAGTACTTAGCAATGCATATTAAGTTTTGATATATTTATGGTAGGAAATTTACAAAATATCTTCATGGAACATGATCTTTACTTAATATCCTAATGATTTTTGGCATAAAAGAAAAATGGATAATTTTGACCCATACAATGTATTGTTGGCTATTGCTACAAATATACCCATGCTGCTTATGACTGCATGGTTTTGTGGTCCAGAGTCATACATTTGAAACAAGAACTTCAACTTCAATTCAATTAACCACAGTGTATTTCAATTCACAGTTTAAATGACTGAAATTAATTAATGTTAAGACACTTTCATCTTCTTGCAGCTTGCTCAGAGGTCTCAGATTCGCTGTTCTTTTAGTTGCATTGTTGACCATGTAGCACATCTTGTCAAATAGCTATATAACAATCCAGTAAGGTGAGTATGATTGACAAGATGCACAGTGACTTCAATGTTTATCAATCAGCTCCCAGACAAGCGCATGAATCCATTCCATCCAGAGCTCAACTGCATAATGAAATCAAGAGTATGAAAACAGGTATGTGTGCATTGAGAATAAATCAGTGATTGTTCAAGTACGGAAGGCCAGAAGGAATGCAGAGTAGTTCCTTTTGGAAAAACATCTCTTTGGCTGTTTCAAAGCAAGGCTGGTCTCTCCAGTAGAACAACATACCAATGACAGTCTCCACACACACACATGCACACCGCTTACAGTGTTTAAATTCCTGTTCATTTAAAGGGTGTGTTTCTGTGATACTAAGAGTCTCTGCTTACGCACAAGAACAAAAGAGCATACTGTCCTATATGGACAAAGACTTCTCTAAAAATACAGACACACAAACACAGCGGGATTTCATAGAATAAAATTAAACATAATATAACTCTCTATTAAACAGACACCCCTCCCCTCTAGAATAACATAATGCCCCCAGTCATCTATATAAGAGGTGACATAATCTAATAAGCATGCATGTTTTTGCATAAATGCATAAATTAGTGAGCTTCAACCTGCAATATTATAATTTGATTACACCAGATCCTCCCTCTGCGGTTTCTAAACTCAGCCTCATAATGTACTATGCGATAAAATGGAGACAACGAGTACCCAAATTATAGCTACCACTATCCTTCCACAAAAATGGAATGATGTAAAAATGATAAGAAGGAATATTCCCAGGATTTTGCCAAGCAGAATATGCTCCTGGAACAACATTCCCATGAACCAGATTTTAAAATCAGATTTTATTCCTTTCACTATCTTCAATATCTGATTGGATGACAATGTTGCTGGTAGCTTAGTGGTTACAAACTGGTACTAGTAGTAACCCATGCAAACTGGTCCTCTTGTAAGCTGCTTTGGATAATATAGCATTAGATAATAATCATCTCACAGTTATTACAAGCAGTGTGCATCAAGGTTTGAATGATTTTTCATTGGTTCCGCCCCCAACACAGTCTCATGGCAACTGTACAGGGACTGTGATGTAAACATAGGAGTGATTTTGGCATCCAAAAAGGTGTTTATTTAGGGCAGATGTGCAAAAATGTGCAAATAAATATGTTTAAGAGCATAAAAACAAAGGTTATTAATAAAAACAGTCTAAAACTAGAGCTGCAAGGTACTAAAACAGTAGCCTGTAATTCCAGTCTACAACAATGAGGCCAGAGTTTACTGTGCTTAAAGGGATAGTTCACTCAAAAATGAAAATTACGCAATGATTTACTCACCCTTAAGTCATTCTATATGACTTTCTTCTTTCAGACAAATACAATTGGAGTTATATTAAAAAATGTACTGTCTATTCCAAGCTTTATAATGACAGTGAATGGGGAGATTTTGAAGCAAAATGAAGTGCGTCCATCCATCATAAAAAGTGCTCCACACACAGCTCCGGGGGGTTAATAAAGGCCCTCTGAAGTGAATCGAAAAATAGTGAATCGTTTGTGTATAAGAAAAATATTCATATTTAAAACTTTATAAATCATAATCTAATCTATAAACAGCCATCTTATTTACTCATCTTTCCCGCTCTTACTGATTGGAACATAGCATTTTTTATAAAAACACTTGTCTAACCTTGATTAATAAGTATACGAGAATTAAGAACAAGAGTTGAACAAGTACATACAATAAAAGAACGATTAAACCAAAAACATATTTGCACAAACATTTCCATAATTAACTAAAATGAGTACTTCCCACAAGTTTGAGCTTCCATTAAGCCCATGGCCACGCAGCTAAAACAGGAAATATACACCAGCAAACCCCACGTAAATATTATAAAATGAACAAGAATATTAAGGATATGATAAAAAAAAGAAAGAAAAGTGGTTGACGACAGCTTCAAGGTCTTCCCATCACAGCAGTTTAAAGAAAAATTTGTATGACATGGCAAAAATGTACTGTAAGATATTGCATACATAAAAATATGAGTGCATTTTTTGTATGACCTAATGCATATATGGTAACACTTTACATTAAGGTTCTCTTTGTAAAGAGTTTATAAAGGTGCTCAAAAATGCCTCCTAATAACTCATTTACAAATGCATTATAAATTGTTAATGAGCAGCTATAACTGCCTATAAGGTTCGATTTCACAACGTTTATAACTCATTAATAAATGGTTCACAAGTGTTCACTTTACAATAAGATGCATTTTCACAGGTTACTGACATTTATAACTCATTAATAAATGTTCACAGGTGTTCACTTTAAGGTGCACTTTCACAGGTTATTACCATTTATAACTCATTAATAAATGTTCACAGGTGTTCACTAAGGTGCATTTTCACAGGTTATTCATGTTCATAGTTTAAGAATAAATGGTTCACCTGGTGTCCACTTTACATTAAGGTTCACAGGTAACTAATACTAATTATTCATTACTAATATCTCATCAAGTTATAGTTGTGCTCTTATTTATTTTTTATTTTTATACAAAAGATATCAGTTTTTATACATTGCTGTGAATAGGCATAATGAACTTTTACAGAGTATCATGGCTAAGATATAGAGTAGTGTCAAGCAACATAGTATGAAAACTTAAATGGCATAAATGGGAAAACCATAAATACAATACCCTTCAGTCATACTGTCATCATCTATTTTTGTTGCATCAAATAAATCAGGAATATGTTTTTTTTTTTTTTTTTTTGATAATTAAATCAGGAATTTGGTTTTGAGTGAAATAAGTATGAATAAATATATTTATTAAGCATTTACAACATTTGAGTAAAAATGGCTCACTGTTTTGCAGGTTTTGCTTTAAAATCACCCTTTTTATTCATGCAGTTATAATTGCTTATAAACGATTTATAATGCATGTGTAAGTCAGTTATTACCCTTTACAAATAGAAACTTAATGTAAAGTGTTAATCAACGCTTAACACCCATCAAACTCTTAACTCTCAGTATTTACCTTCAGTGTGTAACACTTCTTTTGTGTATATATTTTGTGCTACTGACGTACTGTGATTACTCAAATTGCATGACTTGTTGAGGAGAGGTGTGCTATTACTTTAAGATTAGACTAACAATGGACAAATTGATGGACAAAAATGAGAAGAAAAGGTCTGATAGACTTAAATAATTAAAGGAACCTGGGCCATATGGAGAATATCAAGGAGACTTGGGGGTTGATATGAACTAGTGAGCACCCACACAGTACATTCTAGCAATGCCCTAGCTACTGCCAAGAGCACCCCAGAAATGGCATAGCAATGCTCTGGCAACCACCCACAACACCTTGGCATTGTGGCAGCAGGTATTGCATCGGCAAGCACCACTCACATTTGTACAATGTAAAAATTCAGTTTCCTTTTCAAAGTTGAACAGTTGCCTGCAAGGAAGCTTCCAAAAAGCAGCCGACTGGTTATTTTGGAAGTCATGTGATTGTGTGTGAGTGTGTCTGTGTCCATATGTGACCAGCAGCGCTCCATGTCTGGATGCCCAAGACTGACAATCGGGTTGTCTGTCCCCATGGGGCTTCCATCCTGACCTGCCAAACCCAGAACATACAGTCCTCCTCTCGCCCCTACCTGAAACACAGCAGGACAAAAGCGGCACAGATGGCCAGCACTCTCTCCATCCCCCCCGCCCTTCCCAACCTCTCTCTCTTTCTCTCAATATGACCGCTTCCCTCTTCAATCGTATCACAACAAGCCTGACATTCAACACCGCCCTCAGGAGTTAGCTTTTATCTGTCCTTCTTGAGGAGGTTAGGATTTGAAAGCTAGGCGCTGGTGCACTTCCTGTCTGCCTGCTGACACCAGTTCAAGTAAATGCACTGAGAGGATTTCCACATAAGGGCCTTCTTCAATTCAGTCGAAGATCCGGCCAACCTTGCCAATTTTCCAGTTGCATCAGGACCATTGCAGATGACTGGCCCCTCGTAGCCTGGAAGTACTGGTGATGTTAGACCTTCACAGGAGGAGACAAATAGAGAGAGAGACCGGGAAACACTCTTAAAAAAAAAAGTGCTTCACGATGCCATAGAAGAACCTTTTTGTCTAAATGGTTCCATTAAGAACCTTTAACATCAGAAGAACCTTTCTGTTTCACAAAAGGTTCTTTGTAGCAAAAGAAGGCTCTTCATATTATAAAAAGGTAAGAAAGAGATGGTTCTTTAAAGAACCTTTGACTGAAAGGTTCTCTGAGGAACCAAAAATGGTGCTTCTATGGCATCGCTGTGAAGAACCTTTTAAGCACCTTTATTTTTAAGAGTGAAGGGGTAAGAGTGACAGCTGGGTTGCTGCATCCTGACCTAAATGACAGGTGGTCATTTCAAATCTGAGAGTCTGGGGAAGCTGCATGAAAATAACCAGGGGACTAGCTGGAAGAAGACGCACTTAAGAGGAATCAAGCCAATAAACTGGTGGGGAAAAAATAAGCTGAACAGAAGCATCATCTCATCCACAAATTATATGCTTTATCAACAAATCTGATGTTCATACACTTTACCCCACTGGAAAACATGAAAAATTTATCATTGGTAGTGTAAAAAACACCTTTTTACCCTGTCAAAAACACCTTTTTTCAGAGCAAGCCATATTGTGTCATTCTCCTTTAAATGTTGCTGAGCTCTGCTGACCCCGCCCCTCTCTTCCGAGCCGCTCTCTGAGGGACTGTTGACAGGCGTTTTAGCCGCATTCATCATGAAACTTGCTAATTAGCACATTATTAGGAAAGGCAATTTGCAAAGATCACGAATGATTTGCACGAACATAGACGCATTTAGGTAGATGGAGGGCGAATTCCCTTCAGAACCAAACATAATCCTCTTCAGCGGCTCAATGACTACTGCTATGTTCATTATTACATCCAACAACAAAACACCTCAATCGCTTAGGAGTCATTCTTGTCTACATCTGCTCCGGCGGTGAAACTGATGACAGCTCACTCAGGGCGGGTCTGAGGTAAGACGGTCTTGTCAGTCAAACAATCGTGGGAGCGGCCTTTCGTCCGTGTGACGTCACACAGAGATCGGCTCGATTTGAGAAAGGGGTAAAGATTTTAGTAGATTAAAAAAAAACACTGGGTGGATTTTTATCATTATAGGGTGGTTGTGTACACACTGCCAACACACATTTCAGTAGCATTATATGACCCCTTTAAAGAACCTGTTAACCAAAAGATGAAAATTTGGTTATCATTTAATCATGCCGTTCCAAACATCCCTTTTTTTCTTCCATGGAACACATATTCGATAAACCTAATCTTTTAGGAAGTGAAGCTGGTTTTGTATAATGGTTGCTATTTTTTGTCTTGTCCAATGTGGTTTACCATCCACCACCATGATCTCTAGCTAAAGGAACCTGTTAAGGAACAGGTTTGGACTCCCCTGCCCCAACCTTTTGTTTTAGCTGGATTTTCCAGCAGGGTATTGTGTCCCTTAGACATTTCTGCATTCAAACTTGCATACATTCAAGCAATGCTATTTTAAATTCAAGTCAGGTGTTATCAACCCATTTTACTTCTATAATGTGACATTTTTCCATGTGAAACAGGATATTCAACAAGACAAATGTAGAGTGGAACTTTTATCCATTAGGAATTGACCGGCTTGTGGTGTTCAAGCCAGTAATTAATGTGCATTTGCAGATACTCTCCTACTGAAACATCAGCAGCACCCATTGGTTGGAACTTAAAGAATAAGTCCACTTCCAAAATAAAAAATTCCTGATATTTTACTCACCCCCATGTCATCCAAGATGTTCATGTCTTTCTTTCTTCAGTCACAAAGTTTTTTGAGGAAAACATTCAAGGATTTTTCTCCATATAGTGGACTTCAATGGTGGCCAGCGATTTTAGCGTCCAAAATGCAGTTTCAATGCAGCTTCAAAGGTCTCTACACAATCCCAGCCGAGGAATAAGGGTCTTATCTAGTGAAATGATCAGTCATTTTCTGAAAAAAATTATATTTATACACTTTTTAACCACAAATGCTCGGCTTGCTCTAGCTCTGCGATGCGTATCTTCACACATTACATAATCCTGTTGGAAAGGTCACACACGGTTAGTTCTTCGTCTTTGTACTTCGTTTAAAAACTTTAGTTTTTTTCTAAAGGGAATTTAACTTTTTTTGCATGTTCGCTTTTTGTAAACACTGGGTTGGTACTTCCGCCTACGTCATGTGTGACCTTTCCAATATCACCCAATAAAGACGTGCATGCGCATCGCAGAGCTAATGCTAGTGTATAAATAGAATTTTTTAAGAAAATGACTGATCGTTTCGCTAGATAAGACCCTTATTCCTCGGCTGGGATCGTGTAGAGCCCTTTGAAGCTGCATTAAAACTGCATTTTGGACTTTCAAATCATTGGCCACCATTGAAGTCCACTAAATGGAGAAAAGTCCTGGAATGTTTTCATCAAAAAACTTAATTTCTTTGTGAATGCAGAAAGAAAGACATTAACATCTTGGATGACATGGGGGTAAGTAAAATATCAGGAATTTTTTATTCTGGAAGTGGACTTATCCTTTAAGTGTCCTTGGTGATGTCATCTGAAAGAAAAGTCGTTTCAAAGGTCGAGAACGTTATTTCATTTTGGTGAATGTTTACAGTGACAAATATTTTTTTGGAATAAGACCAGGAACATGCATTAAGAAAGTTAAAAGGGTCAGTTTTGATTTCATGATGACTTTAGAACCTACTTTAGTTATAGATGCTCAAGAGAAGTATAAACAAGTTTAAGGTGACTTTTAGGACAAGCCCTTAACCATATCTGCATTCTCGTAATCAGAAAGAGAGGATGTTGGGGGAGGGATGGCACACACACCACCTGGCCATCCACCCTGTGCCAGGGCGGTAGGAGTCACGCTGACATTCACCAGATGGTAGTGGCCAGCGTGGCACAAGCTGCGGGCACAAGCAGCGGAGAGGTGCCGACGAGCCCAGCAGGTGGCACAGAGATGGAGACAGGGGCGATGGGGAACGAAGGTCCGCCGGGCAGCACAGACAGACTGTATGCGTGAGAAAACAACAACACTCATCTGATCCCCTCATCAGTCTCTGTTTTTAATATCCAGCAGATGCACAGTGTCAACAACCTTCCCATTCAACAGGTCTGATATACAGTGTCAGCTGTCGGCAGTAAACGGACACTGTTTTGTCTCGGCATGATTGATGAATCTCTCGTCTCATAGGGCAGCAAGGCCAATAGGAAAAGAAAACTGAAAAGCGGGTGGGTTATTTGGTGCAGTTGCTGAGTTCCTGTGTGTGGGTGTTAGATGAGACATTTTTTGGATACCTGCTTTGTCTATGTTTTCTAATTTACTTCTCCTTTTTCTCACTGTCTCTGTCTGTTCTTCTTTCCTGTACACACTTTTACAAACACGGACACACATACACATCTGTCAACTACCTTACAAAAAGTCTGGTTACTGAGTAAACCTTCATAATGAACATCTGTCACCATTAATGGATGAAAGCGAGTTGAGAGTTCAGATCTTCAGACACAGGCATAATATTTCAGAATGTTCTCATTAGCTCCTCCCCATTGTCTATTAATGACCTCATTTGAGAGAGACATTTAAAATTGACCAATCCCGTTATTCTAAAAGAATAAGTAAGAAAATAAAAAACAAGCTATGTTCTAATTAACTGAGCCAATTTGTTGTCTACTGCCTACAAGGCTACACAGGCAACATCTTAACAGGAAACTGAATGAATAAGTGACTGATTCGGGATGCTCTATGCAAAGAGCAACACAAATAGCACTCCTTATGCAAAGTGCAAAACTCAGCTTAATGTCAATAGAGCTTGACGTTAGCATGTTGGTATGCTAACAATGTGATGCTCCAATTTACTTAAAAATACATTGTTCAGATTTAACAATACTTATTGAAGTATGTATTTTTTTTTTTCAACATTTCTCTCAATTCGTCTGACATCTTGGATAAATGTTTTCACCAAAAACTCGTTTCAATGCATTCTGGGATTTTAGCTTCTTGGAAACATTACAAATAGAAAAAATTTCAAAAGAACAAGACAATAATACCAGAAGGCAATCTCTGTAATCTGCACTTTCCTGTTGGGCCAGATCAGTTTCTGTTCAGATGAGGAAACAAACAGACCTGGAAAGAATGTGTAACGTAAGAAAAAACAGTCAAGCTACCACAAGATCCCTACCCTACCTACCCCAAATGCTTGGTTACAGTACAAGCTATTAGCAAAAAAGTACCTACTACACTATACTATACCATACTGTAAGTAACACTTTATTTTGACAGTCCATTTTAGACATTCTAATAACTATAAGTAACTTTAGCCCCTTCACACAGTAATACCAGTACATTGCCATAAAATTACCAGAACAACTTCACCAGTAAATACAGAAATGCACTGTTCGCACAGGCAATGAAGTTCCGTCTAGCACCCTTCACAAATCAGTTTCAAAATACCGGTAAATTCTGTGACATCATTAACTGGAAATGGCCTCTAAATGGCTGCGCCTCCTTGTCTGTGTTTTGTTGATGTTTTCGTATTTGTGTCAAATGTTCACATTCATGCAGATGACTTTGGCCCAGAGACATCATATTAGACGACTTCAGACCGAACTACACAGTGCGGGGTAAATGCGTCATCTGCGTCAGAATGTTATGATTGTCCCGGAATAGACATCTTACGTCAAAGCATTCTGAACTCGTACGTGCTTATACCGGTAATTGCCAGAATGAATTTTCTGGTATTTTTGAAAAGGTCCAGTTTGCACATGATCTCTTAATTGTAA
Source organism: Onychostoma macrolepis (assembly GCF_012432095.1). Taxonomy (NCBI): domain Eukaryota; kingdom Metazoa; phylum Chordata; class Actinopteri; order Cypriniformes; family Cyprinidae; genus Onychostoma; species Onychostoma macrolepis. The sequence goes on along the minus strand of NC_081164.1, from coordinate 6,251,166 downwards.
TTTACCAGTAATGACTGTATGTGTAAAAGGGGCTTTTGCAACTACATGTGAACTAGTCATTAGAGTATTAGTAGACTGTGTGCTTAAAGGGATAGTTCACCAAAAAATGAAAATTCTGTCATTATATATTTTTGATTAATTCTGAGAGCTCTCTGACTCTCCCATAGACAGCAAGGATCCTAACACGATCAAGGTCCAGAAACGTAGCAAGGACATCGGTAAAATAGTCCATGTGACATCAGTAATTCAACTGTAATTTTACGAAGCTACGAGAATACTTTTTGCGCGCAAAGAAAACAAAAATAGCGACTTTATTCAACAATTCGTCTCCTCCGCTTCACCCTGGCGCCATTTTGGAGAGTATCACATACGTAAACAACGTATGCAATGTACGTACGCAGATATGTTGTTGACGCTTTGATCTGAATGTAAACAACGTATTCAAGTACAAAGTTGTTTACGTATGTGATACTCTCCAAAATGGTGCTATAGGGTGACACGGAGGAGATGAATTGTTGAATAAAGTCATTATTTTTGTTTTCTTTGCACGCAAAAAGTATTCTCGTAGCTTTCTGGACCTCGATCGTGTTAGGACCCTTGCTGTCTATGGAGGGTCAGAGAGCTCACAGAATTCATCAAAAATATCTTAATTTGTGTTCCGAAGATGAACAAAGGTCTTACGGGTTTGGAACGACATGAGGGTGAGTAATTAATGACAGAATTTTCATTTTTGGGTGAACTATCCCTTTAATATCTGCTCACACTTGATTTTGATGGTCCACCAGCAGAACTTTTACTGATGTTAATTAACCTTGCAAGTACATCTCCACTTATTCTCTTAACCCTAATCAAAACCACAACAGTCAAATATACTCTAATGAGAGTATAAGTTACCCTTAAATACACTAACGTTCAAAAGTTTGCGATCAGTACGAAGTCTCTTATATACGTGGTTTAAAAAACATTGCTACTGGCAAAACTACACTATTAAAACAAGCTATTGTCATATTACAAAAAAAAAGTTTAGTAGTGTGTGATAAAGAGAAAGTTTGAATCTCTTCCTGCAGGAAGCTGTCCATCGATGGGACTGAGGAGCTCATAGCTTGACACTGAGGTTCTGCCTGAGCATGTCAGTATTTCCTTGACCTCCTTTGGCTTAGCTTACCCTTAACTGTCGAGGAACAAAAATATAAGACCACCGCCAAAACCCCCTCCACCCATCTCCCCTGTTCTACAAGACCGAAAGATCTTTTCATCTTTTCTTTTTCATCCTCCATTTCTGTCTTTCTCTCAGGAGTCACTTCGGCCCTCAAGCCCACACTCTATCACTTCAAAGGATTAGCAAACAGGAAGGAGAGAGAGGACGGGGGAGGGCGAGCAAGAGTGAGAGAGAAAGTGATTTTGATCTGACAGTCAAGCCGGAAATAAGACAATAAAAAACACACAACAAAAGCCCACTACTTCAGTTTCACAAACAGACTGAACTTGAAGAGTGGATGACACGTAACCTACACTTTATCCCAAGAAAACTATTTATCTGTTGTTTTACCAAAGCCAAACATGCAACGTCAACTAACTCTCATTAGAGTATTTATAGACTTTTGTGGTTTTGGTTAGGGTTAAGAGAATACGTTGACACTACAAGTGTGAATTTCACCATGAAACTACATTCACAACACATTTTACTTCTATAATGTGACATATTACTAATTCAAACTGAATTTTTATTAAGAATATCCAGTAAAAACACTTGAATATATTATCTGGGAATACTGGACTGTGAAAAGTATGCTAATGCATAGCAGAATAGAGCCTAAAATGAAAAAGGTTATGAAGAAAAAATGATAAACTAAATAATTCAAACAATGTAAAAATATTACATTATATATATATATATATATATATATATATATATATAATACATTATTATAATATGTAAACATCATTTAGAATATAAGAATATAAGAGAATTATTAGAATATTAGAATATGAGAGAAACATTTTCAATTCACATTTATTTGTAAAGGTTTTCAAATTATTTATTTATTTATGATATTAATATGATACAAATATTATCTTAAAAACATTTGTAAAAAAAAAAAAAAAAAAACTGGAATATTTATTTTATAATTTCTTAACTGCATATCTACCCAATAGAATATAAGAGAAACACTTTAAATACAAATGTATTTGTGTATCTTTTTCTTGATGTTGTTGTTTCAAAAACAAAACAAAACTGACATATAATTATTATGCAAGCTAATCAGGATACTGGCAAGGAAAATCTCCCTAAAAGAATAAAAACCAAAAGTATTCCAATTATTCATATGAATATTTCAAGGGTGGAGATGAACATTTACAAATAAATTAAAAATACTTTGTGATTTTTTCTATGAAGGTGGAGAATTTCTTTATTAGAGTTGTATATTGTTGCTTTGTTAATCAAGTAGGCTATTTAATGGGCTAGTTGAGGGCATGTTGTGGCCAGTGGTGAACCACAGTTTCTCTTTTATTCATCCCTTACACATTAGCCAAGGTCTTTAAACACTCGTAATCCATTAGCATCCTTAAATATAAATCTTTTCTGTTCAACTTAATTCATGATCTTTCCCAAACCAGTTTATACAACCACACTGATACAAACACTCATGTTCAAAATACTGTTTTTTTTTTCTCCACACGCACCAAATTAGGTCTCACACCTCAATGAAGCCATTGAGAGCATGAATCAGGCTCTCTGTGAATGTGAGTAAACCCAAACCCTGAATTGTGTGTGCCCTGGCATGAATCACAGCGCTTAGCATAGACCGCCACTTGGTGAAGTTAGCTGTTAGCATACAGAAGAGCACTTAATCTTCCCGTCTGTGAATATCCATCCTCCAGATACACACCAGACTCTCATCCAACCTACACAGAGAATTCTCTTCCAGAGAGACAGACTTTCACTCACAGGTCACGTTACGTTATACCTAGCCTCACCCTCAGATGGGACGCCTACGAGCCACCCGCGGACAGTTCACAGACTGTCTGATGCTTATAACACACAAAGTGCCAAGAGCCAAGTAAAATCACCAGATCTCATTGGCTGGATTCAGCAGGATGTGCGGTTTTCATCAGTCCATTGGGAAACGAAGTTGTGTTTTCTAGGTTGCTACAATCAGCATTTCTGTAAAAGAACTACTTGCTACTTTTTGATGTTGTATCTTCATGTAAAAGGATCATTATTCACATTATTCATACAAACTTAGGTACTCATTTGAGGCAGATCCAATAGGAAAGCGTGCATAAACTACAACCGAAACATATTTACCAAATAAAATTTTCAATGACAAAAAACAAACAACAACAACAACAAAAAACACACATGACTTCACTTCAACAGATCATGTGATCGGATAACTGGACTAACCAGCAAACCGATCTCATCACGCACCATCTCAGATGTTATTTGAATCATTTTGAAATGCCTGAGCTAAAGTCCCTCATCAAAATGATTTAGTACAATCACCTACCATAATGCCCTGTTTACACCTGGTATATTAAGATGTATTTTGGTCGATTGAATCACAAGTAGACAAGCGAGACACATTCCTGTTTACACCTGCCTATCTCTTTTGTCCACTTTCAGACACTTTCTTGATTTCTTTTAGGGGAAGGTCAATGGGTGGGTGTATGTATGGACTTTTTCTGATCTTTCAATGTAATATTGCGAAATAAGCTTGCACAATTTACTTACGAATACGAATGGAGAACATGCTTAAGGACAAGTAGCAGTAGAGCAGCAGAGAATGCTGTTGGATTGTGTTAGAATCAGGACAGGTAAGATAACATTGTGCCTTTCATAATTTTTCACCTTCAAACCAAACGTACGACCTAAGCTAAGCTAAAGTTTAAATGCTGTCTGGCTAGCGTACTGTAGGTCAATAGGAGGAAAAGAGGTGGTTTTTAGTGGCTGTTCGAATGCATTTGATCACATGAGCATCTACACTACTTTGATTGGCCATCTCTCATTTTGACACTGTCGAGCGCTGTTAGGCCGCTGAGGCAGAAAAGCCTAAATATTTAAACCTTTTTGTCATCCGGAAAATAAAAGCACAGAGTAATAAAGGGCAGCCACAGACTGTAAAAAAAGACGGACGAAGCATCTCCACTTCCTTCCATTATAGAAAAGTGAAACCAAAACATCCCAGTATGGCCACTGTCATCTTGCGAAAATGACGTTATTTGGAGCCTGAGTCTGCATAGTAGTCATTTGGAGATTGAGTCTGTGCAGTAGTGATCATGAGGTGGAGCCGCGGTATCAAAGTCCCGCCCAAACTCCCACAGACCCTTTTATAGCATCAAAGAATTCACTAAAAGCAAACTTATTTAAAAAAAAAAAAAAAAAAACGAACACTTGGACATAAATAATCATGATAAAAACTATACCTAAAATGATAGAAACCATCTTTGGGAAAATTTATTTGACATGTAATTTGATTACTTAGGTTGGCTCATGTCCCTCTGGTTTACATCTAGAAGGCGGGATTTAATGACCTTTACTGCAGCCAGCCACTAGATGGCGATCAAAATGTTTTGGCTTCACTTTGCAGGTCGTGTGTGGCACACTCGAAGGCAGCAGATCAGTGCAATAATTTTAAATATTGGCGACACAGTGTGTTATTATTGCATTTTGTCTGCACGCTCTGAGGCACAGGTCATTTATTGCGTAGGAAAAAAGAGTCACAGGCGTCCCTAGTTACAGCAACTTTCATTTTTATTATTAGAATTTTGCGGAAGTTTACCATGAAGTGACGATTTTGTTCTCTTGAACACATGCTACGGAAATGGTGCTTTATTCGCAAATGTTTTATGCGATATTCTAAATTTCTGCTTAAGTTAAATTGGCAACTTTGGATGAAAATATAGCTAGTGTATGGAGAAAAAAAATACAGACTTTTTTTTTCTTTTTGTGTGTTCCAAGTAATATGGGTTTGGCCGACATGAGTGAGTCAATGATTGCTCACTTGGTGCCAGTCTGATGGTAATTTCATAAGGTTCCAATAGGATATAGCACAATACTCTAAATATGGGAAGAAATTGCCCTCCTCCTACGTGTGCATATGCGTGACGTATGTGAATACCTATTTCACATCAAGAAAACAGGATGACAATGATTTGCACTCAAGGGGGTGGTTCATATAGGGATTATATAAGTGCGCCATGATTCATATTTCACTTCTGTGCTATATTCTGTTACATCTCTGCGTGTATTACAGGTTTGCTGTGAAGAGACCTGCTCTAATTGAGTGCTGGAGAGTATTTGTGTTTTGTGTGGCTGCTCAAATGAGGAGTGAATCCTGGGTTCCTCTGGGGCCAACTGCAGGTATTATTCAGCGATAGGAAGCTAAAATAGAAGTGAGAAAAGAAGAGAAAGAGAAAATTGGCACTTTTGGTGTGGAACATTCAACACTGTGTGTGAGTGTGGGTGTTTAACCTAATTAGACGAAAAATTTCTGGTCACAGAACCCTCAAAATGAAAAATTTGTTCATTAATTTTCATTAAAAAATAAAATTCTGTAGTCATATAAAAGCTTTGTATGCAGAACAGACTGACATTTAAGTATTTATTCACAGAAAACATTCCCTCAGACTGTAGCTTTCAAATACTTGTGCATGTTTAAATAAGCAAGGCACATTTGATTCAATGGTGTTTGACACCTTTGGCGTCAAAAAAGGCACGTTCCGTCTTGATGGCATAACTGAATACACACAAAACATTTTCTTTTATGGCTAATGTTTAAGTTAGTGTTAGTCTGTTGCCACTATAATTGGGTGAATCTCATTAAGCTTGCCAAGAACATGTCTGGGTCAATCAATCAATAAGGAACAATGTTGTATAAATAAAACTGAGCCTAGTTGTGTAAATTTTTAAATTAACAGCTATAAACTGTTATCCACTTTTAGATCTGCAATATGAAATTATTTTCACAATAAGTAAATAAATAAGTACATTAAAAAAAGAAACAATATGATGTATTAAGTAAATTCAGTCTATTTGTGTACCTTTTTAAATAAATTACTATAAATTATTATTATAAATGATAAAAATTTTATTTTATTTAATTTTATGACAGTTAAGTACTTTTTCCCTCCAAAGTCTCATTACCGTAATGTCTGAATATTTTGCTAGTTTTTATCGCTTTTTAAATGCAGTAATGAGAACTTTCTGGGGAAAAAATAAAAAATAACAAAATTATGTGGCAATGGAAAAAAATATTAATGGTGCTAAAATAGTTCATATGCATTATGCTAAATATTATTTAAAATATGACCAGGACAAGGCTTCTGACAGGTTTTATAAGATTAACCCAATTAATTTTATTTGAAAACAATACTAGACTTAGATAATTGTGTTCAGGGTTATTAATGTTTGGACTGCATTCATTCTTTCAATCAGCATTTGCTCTATTGAGAATTGAGAATGATTTCTAGCAATTTCATGCCAAAGCAATATCTCAGCACTTATTTACCCAGCCCCCCCCCCCTCCCCCCACACACCTGAGCTCCCTAATGGCAGCTCTGGCTTTGGATCTCTTACACTTTGATGAAAATGAGCATGGATATTTACATATGCAAGATAATCCACTTTTAATGTGGCTGGGCCTTTAATCGGCTAGCTTTATTCGTGCGACTTGCTTGCCTTGTTTAAACGTGCTAATTAGCGCCACATTTAGAATGGCATGTGCCGATCCTCTACTGACGATGATGGAAAAACGGAGGAAGACACGCATTAAATGAGCAAGGCACGAATCCAAAATAAAATGCACGCTTCAGAAGACAGCTTGTTTGTCAGGTTTCACATTCACACAGGTAAGACAGGTGAGTGAGTGGGTGTCTATAAACACACACACACACACACACACACACAAAGAAAACGTGCACCTCTGTATTAAGTCTCTTTCAGCATTTGTTTACTCCAGTAGCGCGGCTTTGTAACGTTAGCTTTGGCTGCCATTATGCAAAACCCTCAAGGCCGCTCGCTTTCGCAGCTCATTCTTCACCCCGGATTTGAATATGATTTTCATTCAAATGGGATTCTTCTCTTTTTTTCCTCTTCCACACACTCTTTCCCTTCCTCTTATACCCTCTGCTACTCTCTCATTCTCTCATCCTCTGCTTCTTTCAAGTGTCTGCGCCACAGAAAGAAATAAACAAATGAACTCCCATCAGTCAAACGCTCTCTGCGAACAGAAGGATGCTGGCGTGCGTGTCTGTCTGTGAGCATGTCGTGCCATATTAGCAAATGATGAGATTTCTCCATCATAACCTGCAAGCAATGCTCTCACCCCATTCCCAGACTCATTTGAATTCCCAGATGAGCATCGGGAATCAACTGTAATCCCACTAACACACGCTCTCAGGCGTGTGCCTATCTTCTCCATTATCCACAGGACCTGACGTGTGTCTGGAAGCTAAACATAGCTGCCCTCCGGCCTGCCGCTGTCTGCCTGGCAGTCTCACTCCTGTCTGACCCCTCTGTCCGTGCCGCTGCCATAATCACACCAGATGAAAGAGTCCACATGTACTGTACTTGGTTTCGGGCTTTTTCATAATGTTTTGTTATTTTGGAACAGTGATGCATGAAAATGTATAGATTTTCAGGGTCCCAAACAGGTTTAAAGGAATAAAAAAATTAAATTTGCTGAAAATTTACTCACCCTCAGGCCATCCAAGATGTAGTTTGTTTCTTCATTGGAACAGACTTGAAGAAATGTAGCATTACATCACTTGCTCACCAATGGATCCTCTGCAGTGAATGGGTGCCGTCAGAATGAGAGTCTAAACAGCTGATAAAAACATCACAATAATCCACAAGTAATCCACACCACTCCAGTCCAACAATTAACATCTCGTGAAGTGAAAAACTGTGTGTTTGTAAGAAACAAATCCAGCATTAAAGTGTTTTAACTTAAACAGTTTACTTCTGGCCAAAATGCAAGTCCATGATCCATAATAACACTTCATCCAGAAAGCAAAATTATGGATTTATAATTTAAGACAGAAACAATTGTTTAAAGTTAAAGGGGTCGTGAAGTGCTTTTTTTAATTATTATATTGAACTATTAAAAATTATATTATATCGAACCCTGTTTGCGCAGACATGATACGTCATCAGCACGTCCATTACACTATTGCAGACCTTTTATTTCAGTACTACAGTACATTATCTGCAAGTACAGTTTTTATAAAATACACATTTAAGATTTGAAGTGAACACAAACTGACACACATTTTAATGTTCAGTTTATAAACAGTTCAAAATGGACCAATCAAAGGTCACTAAAAGTATTCAAATAATCTCACAAATCAATCAACAGATGCTCCACCTGCTTAGCTTGTTTATTCTGACATCCTTCAGCTCCACCTTTTCTCTCCGCAGTTCAGTCTAGCGGGACCTCTGAGCTTGACGTAATGTCTCATGCTTGATAAACTCATCTCCCCATTCCCTTGTCCCTCTTATGGATGATTTGAGCATGTAAATTAAGTGAGATGTTTGGTGAAAGAATTATGGGTAAATCAATTAAGACTCAGACTAATGGGGAAGGGCAGTAACCCACTTAGCTCAGCTGTTGCAACTGAAAACTACGGAAATCTGATATCGAGTTTGACAAGGGCAACATCTGGTCTGCTGCACCGCAACAGATGCAAGAGTGAGTCGGTACGAGAGAGGGAGAAGGGGAGGACTGGGAGGAGAGAGAGAGAGAAATGGAGATGGATATTGAGAAAGCAAAGCAAGCGAGGAGCGAAACACAGCATATATGGGGTGGTATATCAGTGATCGACAGACACTCTGGCTGAGGTTCAATTCACACCTCCTGGTGATGATTCTATCTGAAGCTGACACTGAGATGTGTTACCTCATCAGCTCCTGTCTCTCTTCTTCACTGCTCTTCCTCTCTCTCACTCTGATAGAGTTTTGTCTTGTTTCCCAGTTAAAAAAAGAAAAGAAAAGAAAATGAAACATTCCTTAAACAAGACAAATTTACCTGTGAAGCACAGTTGTCAGATGAGCCGTTTTAGAAAACATAGCCTATCTTAAAGGAGACCTATTATGCCCCTTTTTACAAGATGTAATATAAGTCTCAGGTGTCCCCAGAATGTGTCTGTGAAGTGTCAGCTCAAAGTACCCCACATATCATGTATTATATCATTTTGAAAATGCCTATTTTGAGTGGAAGCAGAAACATGCTGTTTTAGTGCATGTCTCTTTAAATGCAAATTAGCTGCTGCTCCCCGCCCCTTTTCCAGAACAGGGCTGTGCCTTTACAGCTCCTACCTCAGAACCTCCGCTAAAAAACATCTGTTTGGTTTTGATTATCATGTCTATCGCACTGAAATCATGTGTTTTGAACCATATTAGTTTAAACTTCTGATATACGGTTTTCTGAGAGCACACATCTGAGCACGTGCACAGAAAGCACGGCATGTGAGTACTAAACTAAGTTCTCTTTCATGTCTGATTGTGCTTAAACTGTCAAATACATACAAGTTTATGTTAAAACAGACAAGTTACAAAAATAGTCGGTTATGTCTGTGAAGATAAACACCTGGAAAAGAAATTGCATGTTTATATTAGATCTGTGTGGCAGCAGCGTAATATACAGTAAATAAATCAATAAATCCACCACTCTCTCGTCTCCTCTGAGGCTGGTACTCTAAACAGTGTTCTGTGCTCGTCAGTGCAGCCAAAGACAGAACAGTTAGCATGCTTTGCTCAAACTTTCACCATGGTGTTAGAACTGTTACACCGTTGTCGCTTGCAAAAACACAATGGCGTTACCGTAATTACTAGGTTGTTCTTTTTCACGTTTTCTGAGTTGGTAGAAGCACCAGGGACTTGATTATAGCACTTAAACACGGAAAAAGTCAGATTTTCATGATATGTCACCTTTAATTTCCTCTTTGTAAAAAAGAGCTGTTGTACATACTCTACATATGATTTTGTGTTACTGTGAGAGTAACAAAATTCAGTAATCAAAGGAACGTTTCTTAGCAGTTTCTTAAACAATCACTTAGCAGCCACTCAGTACAACCTAGCAACACCTCAGCTAGCACACAGAACACCCTAGCAACCAATCTTGCTACTACATAGCAATACACCAAAACCACTCTGAGCATGTTAGCAACTACATAGAAAAGCACTAAAAACACTCTGAGTATGCTAACAAGCACCTAGCAATGCTTTAACAACTGCTGAGCAGATGGCTAAAGCACTTTAGCAACTGCATAACAACACCCTGCCAACCACCCACAACACCCTTACCACTGAAAGGCAACACTAACTTTAAGTTACCACTCTTTTTCCTCTTTGTCTTTCTTAAAATATACAATCATGTATAGCATGAATGTCAGTAAGACTGGCCCTCTGTCAGTCTCGACAATATTGTGAGGTGCTGGTGTTCCTGCGGAGAGACAGAAACACTCGCACACTTCAGAGCAGAGCTACTGATATGACAGGCTGAAGTTGAGAATAAGAGCGGGAGGGTGAGATGAGAAAGGAAAGATAACATCTGAAGTGCTGAGCACTGCATCTGTGCTGGCCACTGAAGAAGAGCCCACACATATTGTCATTAAACACAAGAGACAGGCCACTGAGGTCAGAGTACTGGCCCCTAATGAGAGACAGCAGAGAACAGACTGACAGACTCGCCTGTACTGAGACCAGCTTATGGTACACACACACACACACACACACACACACACTCACACATGCACTGCAGTACACAGAGGAGAGCTTTACTGCGCTGTGGTTGCTCTTTCTAAGCCATAAGAGATCTCGGTTGTTTCACTGAAGTATCCATTTTCTCTGAAAATAATCCCATAAAAAAATTTCAAATAGTTCCCATGGGACAAGTAGATTATAAAACTATAAAATGAGAGTCAGCATGAAACTAAAATAAAAAAATCCCATATTTACTTTTTTTTTGCGATGTTTCCTTGCACTCACTGGTTGGTAGTCACATGGCTTTATAAAGCATATGACTTACCACATCTTTATCACAAACGACAATGCTTCCATTAGTGGCTATGCAGCATTACAAAGCATAACAGCATGACATGACGTAAATCAAAAGGTAATATATATTGAGCAACTATGAAATATAAAAAACTAGTATGTTCACATATTTTAGCATTATATAATCTATTACAGTATTTAAGAATATTTTGATTTAGCTTTTATTTTTACATTTTTTAGTTAAATTTTTATTTTAGTTTAAGTTTTAAGTGTTTCTCTGCCAGCGGTTTTAAAAGTTGACAGCCGCCACCAGCATTTTTTTTTTTTTTTCACAAGATTTTCATGGCCCCAGAATATTTAGTTGTATGAATATCTGAACCTTCAATATGTCAAATATGTAAAAGAAAGAACTGAGCCTCTGATTTTAAACAAAACAAAACAAAAAAACTAAAAAATCATTCTAGCTTCATGCATTCTTTTTTTTTTTATCAACATTTGTGGGAATGTGGGTAAGTTTCTTAAAAAAGTATTTTGAACCAAAAGCTGAGTAAATCGGGGTTTTTTTGTCAGCGACTACCTCTGGATATCACTTCCATCAACACTCCCAAAGCTTCACAGTCCTGAGCCACTTCCTGGGTCAGCATTTCATTCGGTAATGTTAGGCAGTTTTGATTTGCTGTTTAATGCTTGATGATCACGTTATTTTACATATGCATCCGCGATCGCTTGTTTCTGCTTCGTCTTCACCGTGTTTTGATACGGAGAATAAGGTACCCTTTCAGAAGATGTGTAATAGCACCCCCTACTGTATAACAGTAAAAAGATGGAAAGCCAAAAAATTCCGTCAATGGCGGGGAAAGAGTTTTATGGCAAGGCAATATTTTTAATGTTGTCTAAGTTTTTCTATCTAACATTTAATTTTTATTTCAGGTTTATTTCAATTAGCGAAAATGGTTCTGAATAGTTTTAAGGGCAACCAATAGATGCAGATGCAAATGTTTCTTTACTTAAGTGACAACAAACCAGAACACTTTGATTAGCAATGACATCTGCAAAAGACAACCTGACATGGTAAAATGCAACGCAACAATGTGATTTGACCACCAGAATTCTCCAGCATACAGCAAAGTAACAAATTAGCTACAATTAGTAACGTCACGTGTGAAAAACAAAACATTGTCACCCAACAAAAGAGAACTGAATACTGAGCAACGCAACAAACTAGAATGTTTTGATTAGCAATGCTACGTGGAAAAAACGAAAGGTATGTCCAAAATCGCAGACTGAGTAGATGCTACGTTTGACGAGTAACAAACTTTGAGATCATTAAAAGTACGTTATACAGTATATAGTGTGAATACTGTATGCGTAGTATAAATAAAATCTGGATGCACAACATACATTTTTCGTTTTGTAAAACATTCAAACAATAAAAACCATTTTGTGGCTCTTTAATATGTTGTGACAGATCACTGTAGAGCCTCAGTTCAAGCAGCACGTGAATCAACGATCATCTTATATTTATTTAAAGCACGAAATAAAAGTTAATCTACTCTCCTGTCTGATATGTTAGTTGGAAAAAATGGCGGATTTTGTGTTATGATTGGTCAGATCACCTGTCAATCAAACTCCCACTGAAGGGTCAATTGTGTCCTGACAAAATAAAATGCTGCCTCAGCAAAGAAAAAGTACTAGCATGCTGCAATTAGAAATGCTACATGCAAACAACATAGAAAATTCTTTTTTGGTGGAAGAAAATTATAATGTAGTATGATATACACATTTTTAAAAAGCTTTTTTTGAATACCTTCTGACTAAAATGCAACCTCTTTCCAAATGTTGAGTCAGTTTCTCTTTCAAAACTGCTGTGCCACATACAAATTTAAAATATACTGTAAACAACAGTTGGTGTGAAAATATTCATTTATATTCTAAGACCTTTCAAAAGATATTCAGGAAGCAAATACAATATTTAAAGTATTCAAAACATGCAAACGAACAAAGCAAAGCAATGATGCATTTAACAACAAAATGGCTAATAGCAGTTTAGGAACTATTAGCTCTGCGCTACCCTCAAAAAAGCAGGATGTGCTTTTTTAAGAGCAGCACACTCATACACAGGAAGCCATCAGCATGAACACATGCTTTTACTGAAAGTGATAATGAGGAAATTCTTTTATTAGACCAAATCGACAAGGCAAGTTTTACATATACCCTCAAGGGAGAGCAGAGCGGCCAGAATATCGTCACATGGAAAGCCAAAGAATGTTCTCTCATAAACATCAATGATACACAGGAATGGCAGGAATCCACAGCCGAGACAGCAAGCGCGAGACCTGCAGTGGTTCCTAAGAAGGACAAAGCCAGAAATAAATTACACCTTCTTTGCTGCCATTTTCATGGCTAAATAATGACAGTGAACAGTCTCAGTGACACCTCTGCTAAACGCCTCTCACACACTTCTGTCACACTCTTAAAGTGCTGATTAGCCATAACATGTCCAGTCTGCACAGCCTGTCAGCACCACTTGTTTAGATCACAAAGGGTGAAAAGGTGTTAAGTGTGTTTTCTGACACTTGTGGACAGTATCCACATTAGCTTTCTATTGTAAGTGGTGTTTGCTAATTCAAGCATCACTCTTACTATTACTCATATTTAGCTTTTGTGGACCTCGAGAACAGCAACTAAAATGTTCACCATGAAAATTTTCGCATGCTTCAGAACAATGCATAAAAATGGCAGACAAATATCATATTCTTATATATTCTTGTAGCTCAAACATTAGAGCATGATGCCTGCAACGTCAAGATCCTGGGTTTGATTCAATGCCATGTCGCTTTGGATAAAAGCATCTGCAAAATGCAGAAATGTAAATGCAATGAAGCATCACCTCTTTGTAAAAAACAACAACAACAACAAAAACTTCTGGATTGTAGATCTAAACAGACACGTTAACAGCTGTTCTTTCAAATAAAAATATATTTTTGAACCAAATAGTCATATTAGTGCAATTAGGCTTTTAGGATAGGCTCTTTCTTTGGCAAGTAAGCAAACACACTATCCAGTGTACCCTAACCAGTGCATAGCAATGAGCTAAAAACTACTTAAACAATATTAGTACCTTCTAAACCACCAAGGACACACTAGAAACTGTTTAACTAAACTCAACCGCCTAGCAACACTTTTTTTTTTTTTTTTTAAGAAAATGTGAACATCTAGTCAAGACACACAGGCAAAAACACTTTTTTTTTTTTTTTCATGCATCTGTCAATTTTGAGATTTTGGGCTTTTTGGCTTTTCATACAAAAAATGTATAGACTAGTGGAATGAAAACATCCAAAACTTTTTTACACTTTTAAGTGTTTCTTTTATTGCATTTTATCTGTTTGTGTCTGTAGATTTCAAATACAACAAATATCTCTAAAGGCCATTTTCTCAAAATCAGAACCAGAAATCTCCACTTCAGCAGCACTTACATACACCAAACAACAAATCACTTCCTTTCTATATTAAGAATGTTTTTACAGATGAATCTTTTCATCAGCCTGTAAGTTTCAGAACTCTAAACTTTCTTGTTATTCAAAAAACAGCTTATATTGAAGGCAGTCTGTCAAAACAACAGCTTGTGGAATGTGCCACTTTATGATGTAATAGTGTGGATAAGCACTGTCCCACCCACCAATCCGCGCATGTAGTGTTTACGAGAGAGGCGAACGCGCAGGTCTATGCAGAAACCAAACAATAAAGATGGCTCTGAAGACAACAAGATGCTGTGCAGTGCCAAGTTGTGGAAAAACCGTCTTTGCATTCTGATCCCAACATTAGGAAAGAATGAATGGACTTTATTTTTAATGAAGATCCAGACCGCGTCAGTAAGAACTTTGTACTTTGTTCACTTCATTGTACCACAGATTCATTTCGACGCGGTATTTTCAGAAATATTGAAACTAAAAGATGATGCTGTGCTGACGATATTGGATCTGACAGTAATGTTGCACCACACAAGTGTGAGTAACTGTTTTCATTACGTGGTCTCTATTGCTTTGTCTGTTAAACAGATTGTTTGATATGTACGGATTATTTATGCGTTTTTGACCTAAATCCCAGCAGCGTCGATCTATGAAGGATGTAGGCTGTCAAACATACAGAAGTGTTAGCCAATCATAACATTGGATGTTTACAATCTCCAATCTCACAATCCTACAATCCTCCACGCCTATTCTAACAGAGCGTTCTGATGAGGGGGGTCAAAAACAGGACAGAAAATAGCCTATTACTTTTAAATTATGATGGGTTTTTTTTTCATGTTAATCAAAAATAACATTATAAGGGGACCTCCGAGAACAGTACAAAATAAAAAAAACAAAGGCTGTTCATGACCCCTTTACTTTATAAAGCATCTAGTGCTCATTATAGGTGCTTTAGGGTTCAAATCCTGAGATTATATGACGTGATAAATGATACTAATTGAACAAGTTATTTCTGATTCTCATTACTCAGCACCAATGAATCTCTGTAAGCTGAAAACACTTGAGAACAGAGTGCATACTATTGTTTACAAAGATTATATGCTTAATGTAAACAAACAGTGAGAACATAAGCACAGGACACATGGCTGTCATATTAATTATGCCGTACACCTGATATCACATATAAACACACAACCAGCATCAAAGACTACATAAAATGACCACAGGAAAGAAAAACATAAATTAGACATATTTAATAGCTCAGTTGTTTCTGCTGTAAGGCAATGAGATGCAATGGAGAGCAAATTAAGACTTTCACTCATATTTCACGCAGTATTTGGTCAAACTCTCTCTCAAATGGATAGTTCACCCAAAAATTCTGTCATTAATTACTGCATATCAAAGCACGTGCATGCGCCGTGATACTCTCCAAAACAGTGCTAGGGTGATGCAGAGTTCAAGAATTGTTGAATAAAGTCATTATTTTATATTTATTATTATTTTTTTTTTTTGCACACAGAAAGTATTCTTGCAGCTTCATAACATTATGGTTGAACCACTGATGTCACATGACTATTTTAATGATGTCCTTTCTACCTTTCTGGGCCTCGAACGTGTTAGGACCCTTGCTGTCTATCGAGGGTCAGAGAGCTCTCGGATTTCATCAAAAATATATAAAATTATTTGTGTTCTGAAGATGAACAAAGGTCTTACAGGTTTGGAAGGACATGAGGGTGAGTAATTAATGGCATAATTTTCATTTTTGGGTGAACTATGCCTTTAAATCTTCTGCTTTTCTTTTCTTGGGCGGAGAACATGTGAAAATATCGCATGAGCAGAAACGCTCATGTGAAAAAAAAATGGTGCTATATAGCACTAAAAGTGGTTCTTTGGCTCGTAATCATAGGGGAACCACTTTTGGTGCTATATAGCACCACTGCTGTACAAAGAACCTGTTAAGCCCCTTTAAAGGTTCTTTACGAGCCAAAGAACCACTGTTGGTACTGTTTAGCACCATTTTTGTTGAAGAAATACAATGCAATATGGCACCTCTTATGGTTCTACATAGCACCATTTGACAAAGGTGTTGTATAGCACCTTTAAAGATATGGCTCTATACAGCACCAAAAGTGGTTCCCCTATGATTACGAGCCAAGAATTTAGAAAGAAAAAATGGTAAAGAACTGAAAGGAACAATTAACCCAAAAATGAAAATTGTGTAATCATTTACTCACCCTCATGTCGTTCCAAACCTCTATAAGTTTCTTTCTTATGTTGAACACAAAAGAAGATACTTTGAAGAATTTTGAAGAACCGAACAGTTGTTGGTCCCCTTTAACTTCCATAGTAGGGAAAGAAAAACTATAGAAATCAATGGGGGCCATCAACTGTTTAATTACCAGCATTCTTCAAAATATCCTCTTTTATCTTCAACATAAAAAAGAAACTCATACAAGTTATCCTTTGAAGGTGAGACTAATGTTCTGATATTTATTATGTTGTAATCTAGTGGTTAGAGCTATGATAGATATGAGCTGGTAACCGAGAGGTTGTAGGTTCTAAGCCATTTTAGAGGGGAAAAAAATTGAGCGATAACATTTGCTAAAGGTGAGACTAAATACATTGTTTAAATCTGGGGACTTGTGTAAAGTGTCATGATACTTAATGTGTTGTAATCTAGTGATTAAAGATCTGATCTGGTAACCAAAAGGTTATAGGTTCAAAACCATTTTAGGGGAAGAAAACATTTTGAGCAATAACGTTTGTTCAAGGTGAGACTAAATACATTCTTTCAGCTCTGGGACTTTGTGTAGAGTGTCCTGAAATTTAATGTGTTGTAATCTAGTGGTTAAAGATCTGAGCTGGTAACCGAAAGGTTGTAGGTTCAAAACCCACAAGGAATGATTAATGAACGAGCATCAGAGTGTCCTTCAGCAAGACACCTACAATGTGTTCGTTTCTGAAGTGACTGTGTCAGTGCCATATTCCATGCTTCATCCTTCACAGGAGCATCATTGATGAATGTTGTGAGGGTCAAAACTAATGGTTATTTGGAACAAACTTTAAAAGTCATCTTTCCTTTAAAAGTCACTGTTACCTTCACAACTACATGCAGCACTCACAATTTCTGATGCAGCGCCCTATAGCCTGGGAGTGAAGTGTTTGTTAGTTTATTTATTCATTTGCATTTCTTTCTGCTATAATTGCTCCTGTGTTGGCATCATTCATGACGTCTGAACTAGATTGTCAGATCTCAGGTTCTCCAGAGGGACTGCTGCTACAAAAAGTGCTTAAATAAAAGTGTCAATGGCCAATTAATCAATTAAGGGGCTGTTAGGCATAATTTTTCAGAATTAAACCAATTAAACCATCCATGCACATGAAATGGTCCATAGCCATAGCTCTCCGCAGTCACATGAGGACCCTCAAGGTGCTTTCACATAGACGGTGATTAAATCGCTGTGCTGCTGGTTGCTAGTAGGCGTTCTTACTCGACTGTCTCTTTTCACCCTCAGGACCTCTCAGACAGCTCATAATCACTACACCTCCAGAAACACACTACAGCCCTCCATCAAAGAGAAACACACACAAAATGTGGCACAGAGATGAAGACAGTGTTGAAGAGAAGATTTATGTGTTGCAGTGAATGACATCCATGTGCATTGTGTTATACAGGGAGTTCAGTTTCTCTTAACATCACTCCACTGCTGGCTCTGACAACTGATCAAAACCCGATCTCAGACCTGCGCTCGCATGTAGAAATGATGTTACTTACTCTAATCACCTAGTAACAACAGTAAAAGTGTATTAAAATAGTCAAGTATTTGAATTTCAGATAAGACACAGGCAAATTTGTAGAAATGTCACTGCATAATTGCACTGAAACATACAGCGCTTATACAGAACTGTGAAACAATGGGTGAAACCTCACACAGCAGTTTTGGTCCTACAATAATGCACATTGTGGTTAGGAGTTTAGTAGCCGCCTTAAATAGCCTATGTGTTGTTAACCAGGCAAGTGAAACAGCAGAGCTTGTGACTCACATCACTACATGCAAGTATTCAATTACTGTATCTAAAAATCACTCACTCATTCACTGTTCCCTACATAGTGAATGCAACATTTGCTGAGTAGACCTATAAATAGTTAACTAGCTACCCTAGTGAAAAAATAAATATGCTAAAATATATTTGAAATCCATTTATTTCATGCTAAGTATACTACAAATACATTTACATATTTATGTACTTAATAAAAATACCCTGCAATTGTACCTACTTTTAGTATTCTGACCACTTCTTTAGCTGGTCAGGCTGGGAGAAAACCAGCCCTTATCTTTAGGATTATCCTTAGTTATTTTTATCAGCAGGGATATTGCTGAAATATTGTCAAGAAAAATCTAACATCCTTTCATCTGACAATGCTATGCTGCTACTTGATCAAATTGGTTTGCCTCTGAACAGCTACTTATGAAGCTATGCTACAAACTTGCTACAGAGAAATGTAGCTTTGACGCTTTTAGCAACAATGCTGTCCTACACAACAACGGTTAATTACAATCGTACTTTGTCCACTTTGTGGTTTCATGGATGATGACAACTCGGTAGACTAGTAAATAGTTAACTATAGGCTTACTAAAATATTGGAAAAGTTGTTAAATTGTAGCTAGCTATGCTACAAAATTACGTAATCAGAAAGATTAACAATAGCATTTAGAAAAACACTAAAAACACAGCTTAGCTAAGCTAAATGCTATTGTTTAAAGGCAATAGTTACTTTACAACCTGGAAAACAAAGAAAATATGTTTATGTATAGACACATCTACACACATGCCTTTGTTGCTAAAATATTGTCCAGAGATATCTAACATAAAACTTTGATTCATCAACATATAAACAAGCATACACTAATTAGCAAGCATCACCAAGGGTTAGTGATTTGAACAAACCCCTAACACTGAATAGTAACAAGTATAATAAAACAATAAAATATAAAACACTGAAAAACAATTCATATACTTACATTGAGCTACCAAGAACTTTTTACACAGACATGCTCACTTTTTTTTTTGTGAATCTTGAAACCTGTTAAGCAGTGCTTGTGCACTATACACTATAACCACTTTAAAATGCCTGACACCACATTTAGTACACTATATAGGGAATAGAGAGTAATTTGCTGCTACACCCAAGACACCATAACCATCTGCTTGAAATCAACATATTGATTGAATTCCTAGGCATTAAATGTTCAACATGCATCCAGTGCTTTCTACATTTACAAGTGCATGATGTGTTTCTGACCAATGACACACTCCGGTTTCCATAAATATAATACTGATAGTCAACAGTGCCACAAACCAGACCTCACTGTGCAAAATGTCACACAGCAAGCTACGTCAGAACTGACAGTATACGGGAAGTGTGAGCAAGTCCAATATTATTTTTACAGCTTTTGCTATCACACCACAGCAGCAAGCGGCCGTCTTGTTTCACATGATCTGTTCAGATAGACAAGAAGCAGGACAGTAAAGTCATTTTAGCTATCGCCTAATATAAGCGACACATAGAAGTAAAATCTTTATTGTGTTTTGACAGTCTGAAGCATCCAAATGTAAATCACTATACACAAGCTGTTCATGTGGTGAGAATAAATTGTCATATGCAGATGTCTTTGTGATTGCAATATTATAACCACCATTACAAATGCCTACTATCGTTTCTATTAATTCAAATTAAGGCAGTGTTGTAATGAGTATTACATACTGTTGTAAATAACACAGTAAATTATATATTTTCAGATAAAAATAATATGCAAAAATGGCCAAAAATGTATAGATTTTAAATGATAATTTCTAATGTATAATTTATATATTTATCTAAATTATAAATTACATAAATATATTTCCAATTTAAAATACAATTATTGTATTTTAGTTCGGGTGTACCAGTTATTTAAATTAATTTATATATATTGTGACGGGGTGGAAGAATCACGCGGCAAGGAGAGCTCAAATAAATACCCCGGAGGGTGGATTTATTGAATAAAGAGTGGCGTGATAGGTGTGGAGTGGTTGAAGGCTGTGGTGCGGTGCTCTCCGTGCGTGGTTCGTGCCGTGCGGTGACAATTCGGAGCTCCCTTCTTTAGGGCTGGGTCGGTCGGTCATTCGCTGGCGTCTGCAAAGAGAGAAGAGAAAGAGGCACATTAAGCCTTACTCGGACTGTAGTCTCTTCTCCTCTCACCCAGCCGCAACTGGCTTATATGGGTGAGGCTTGATTGGCTTCAGGTGCGACCGGCCCAGCCCTGATGAGGTGGTGCAGGTGTTCCGCCTTTGTTTCCAGGGCAACGCTGATGAGAGATCGGGATACCCGTCACACTCCCCCCCCCTAAGCGTTGTCCTGGTCCTGGAGGAAAAATGAGATAACAGTAAGGGGGAAACTGGGGGAGGGCGGGGAGTGACCCCTGACAGACCTGCATAAGCTGACCAGATCCGGGAGAGTCCGTCGGCGTTGGCGTTGGAGGCTCCGGCTCGGTGACGGATGGTGAAGCAAAAGTCCTGGAGCGCGAGGAACCACCGCGTCACCCTGGCGTTGGTGTCCTTTGCTTTCGCCATCCATTGTAGGGGAGCGTGGTCCGTGAGCAAGGTGAATCTTCTGCCTAACAGGTAGTAACGCAGCTCCAGGACTGCCCATTTAATGGCCAGAGCCTCCCTCTCGACGGTCGCATAGTTTCTCTCGGCCTTTGTCAGCTTCCTGCTGATGTAGAGGACAGGGTGTTCCTCGCCTTCCTGGACTTGGGACAGGACGGCTCCCAACCCTGTCTCTGACGCGTCCGTCTGCAGCAAGAAGGGGCAGCCGAAGTCCGGTGCTCGCAGGACGGGTCCCTCGGTTAGAGCGTGTTTGATTTGCTGGAAGGCTTTTTCTGTCACTGGGCTCCAGGTGACACGCTCAGGCTGCCCCTTCTTGGTCAGGTCTGTCAAGGGGCGGCTATGGAGGAAAAGTTGGGGATGAAGCAGCGGTAGTAGCCCGCCAAGCCCAGGAACGCCGTACCTGGGTCTTCGTGAGTGGGTCGCGGAGCGTTGCGGACCGCCTCCACCTTCTTTTCCTGGGGTCTGATCAGGCCCGTCCGACTCGGAAGCCCAGGTACTTGGCCTCGGAGGCGCTAGGTGACATTTGCCTGGGTTGGCGGTGAGTCCAGCCCTCCGTAGTTCCGTCAGCACCCTCCGCAGACGGTCTAGATGGTCCTCCCAACGCCCGAGTGGATCACCACGTCATCTAGGTATGCGGCCGCATACTGTTGGTGTGGCCAAGAACGATGTCCATGAGCCGCTGGAATGTTGCGGGGCCCGTGAAGGCCGAAGGAAGGGTCCGGTACTGCCAGTGCCCGGCGGGGTGGAGAAGGCTGTCTTTGGCTTGGCCCGGCGGAGAGGGGACTTGCCAATAGCCCTTGGTCAGGTCCAGGGTGGATATGTACCGGGCCCTTCCCAGGCGGTCCAGTAGTTCATCCACTCGGGGCATTGGGTATCCGTCGAACTCCGATATTTCGTTGAGGCGCGAAAGTCGTTGCAGAAGCGGAGGGTGCCGTCGGTCTTGGGACCAGGGCGATGGGGCTGGACCATGGGCTGCGGGATGGTTCAATCACCCCAACTTTAGCATTTGTTGGACTTCCTCCTCGATAGCCTGCCGACGGGCCTCTGGGATCCGATAGGGCCGTTGCTTTATGACTACTCCTGGTGGTGTACGAATGTCATGTTGGACCAGCTGGGTTTTCCCGGGGACAGAGGAGAACACATCCAAAAACTGACCGACCAGGTGCTGCAGCTCAGCCTTCTGGGTTGCCGACAGATCGGGGTTGGTATCTACCAAGACGGGTGTTACGGCGGCCAGGGCTACGGTTTCTTCTCTGGTCCCCACCCATTTTTTCAACAAGTTGACGTGGTATAATTGTTGGGGGCTTCGTTTTCCTGGCTGTCGTACCCGATAGGTCACTGGTCCGACCTTTTCCGTTATGGTGTAGGGCCCTTGCCAGGTGGCCAGGAATTTGCAGGCTGAGGTGGGGACCAGTACCATAACCCGGTCGCCCGTCTGGAATTCCCGGGGCTGAGCTGGCCTGTTGTAGTGGCGAGCTTGGGCCTGTTGGGCTTTGGCCAGGTGTTCCCGGACTAATGGCATGACGCGGTCTATCCGGTGCCTCATCTCGGAGACGTGCTCGACAAGGGACCGGTGCGGGGTGGGTTGCTGGTGTTCCCAAGCCTCCTTAGCGACGTCGAGCAGTCCCCGAGGTTGCCTTCCGAAGAGGAGCTCGAACGGAGTGAAGCCGGTGGACGCCTGTGGGACTTCCCGGATCCCGAAGAGGACGTAGGGCAGCATTTGATCCCAATCTCGTCTGTCTTCGGCGGCCACTCGCCGCAGCATTTGCTTCAGGGTTTGGTTAAACCTCTCCACTAGGCCATCAGTCTGGGGATGGTACACAGTCGTCCGTACCTGCTTCACCCGGAGCAGGCGGCAAAGGTCAGCCATTAGCCGGGACATGAATGGTGTTCCCTGGTCGGTCAGGATCTCCGAAGGGATGCCAACCCGGCTGAACAACAAGAAGAGCTCCTGTGCTATGGCCTTGGCGGTGGCTTTCCTGAGGGGACGGCCGGGATACCGGGTGGCGTAATCCACGATGACTAGGATGTGTTCGTGTCCCCGGGCCGACTTAGGCAACGGCCCCACCAGGTCCATCCCGATGCGCTCGAAGGGCACCTCTATGATGGGCAGTGGAATGAGCGGAGAGGGGGGAGGGTGATGTGGCGACGTCTTTTGGCATTCAGGGCAGGCTTGACAATACCGTCGGACCTCGGCCTCCAGGCCGGGCCAGTGGAACCGGTCCCGGATCCTTTGGATGGTGTTGCCTGCCCCGAGATGGCCAGCTAGTGGGTGGGCGTGAGCCAGATGCAGGACCGCCTCTGTCTTCGACCTGGGGACCACCAGGAGTTTTTTTATCTCCCCCCTTCGCTCGGCGACACAGTAGAGCAGGCCGTTCTCCACAAGGAAGTGGGGGAGAGGATGGGGCTTGGGCTGGTTGTCCTTCCCCTCCAGGACACGTACCTGGGTCCAACAGTGTTTTAGCCTCTCATCCTCTCGTTGGGCCCGGCCAAATGAGCCCCCTCCCGAAACCTGCTGGAAAACATCATAAAAGAGATTAGTGGGGGAGGGGGACTCACCATCTCGCCCACTGTCGGAGGCCAGGAGAACGGGGCGGCCGCTGATTTTCCGGGGAGCGCGCCGTCCACGGCGACCCCCGGGTGGGCAGGCAGGCTGTGTAGCAGCGGAGCAGGGCCTCGAACCCGGCCAGTCTCGTCCCAGCAGAACCGTCACGGGAAGGTCCTTGACCAATCCAACCTCCACTGGCCACGCACCTGGGGCCGCGGTGATGGTGATGCGGCGGACGGAACCTCCAGCGTGTCCCGTGGACACAGGTAATGGGTAGGGTGGCTTTGGTTTCGTGCGGTGGGGGCAGTATTCCTGGCTGGACGAGGCTGACGGTACTTCCGGAATCTAGAACTGCTTTATAATGCCGGTTGCCAATCCTAACCGTGGCCGTCGGAGCCCCTTTTGGGAGTTCCTGATGGACTACACAGCCTGCCCACCAGGTCCGAGCTTTGGGAGAAGAGGGCGCCGTAGGCATCGACTCATCTTGAGGCTCGGGGGCCGCCGTCCTGTCTACCGGCCGCGAGGTGCCCTCCGGCGCGCGCTGCTCTGGAACCACCCTCCGGGGAAAGGGTGGTACTCGCTCCCCCGCCTCGCGTCGATGGGCCGCCTCAGCCAGCTCGATCGCCTCTACTAACTCTGCGGTGGTGGTCGGGTTCCTCATGCCTACGGCGGGGCGGACGCTACGGGGCAGGGCTCGGAGGAGGCGGTCGACAACCACGCGTTCCGTTACCTGGGCGGCGGTGGGGTTGCCTACCATTAACCAATGCTGGGCTAGGCGAGACAATTCGGCGACTTGGATCCGCGCGGGCCGCCGGGGTTGGTAAGACCACTCGAAGAAGGCCTGGGCCGCACACATCGGGGAGAGCCCCACGCGGGCGAGAATCTCCTTCTTCACTTCCTCATAGTTTTCCGCCGTTTCCGCTGGTAGGCTGAAGAAGGTGCGCTGAGCTTCACCCGTGAGGAGGGGGGCCAGCGCCCGCGCCCAGTCGTCGGGATCCCATCTCTCCGTGACGGCCGTGGTCTCGAACATTTGTAGATAGGATTCGACGTCATCATGTGCGGTCATCTTCGGCAGAAGCTGAGGGGCTTGTGTGCGCGGGTCAGGTAACGGAACGCGCTGGCGGGCGGCCGTACGGAGAGCGGCGATTTCCTGGTCAACCTGGCCTTGGCGCGTGGCCAGGTGTTCAACAATCTGTTGTTGGCGCAGGCTGACGTCGGTCAGTTGCCGGAGCAGTTCTTCCATCCTGGGGGAGGAGTACCAACCGTTCTAAAGTGCACAGGAGAAAAAGAAAAAACACGCTGATTAGGAGGTGGAGTTCACTTGCCGGTGAAATCTTCCATTCATGCCCGCATTCTCCACCACTGTGACGGGGTGGAAGAATCACGCGGCAAGGAGAGCTCAAATAAATACCCCGGAGGGTGGATTTATTGAATAAAGAGTGGCGTGATAGGTGTGGAGTGGTTGAAGGCTGTGGTGCGGTGCTCTCCGTGCGTGGTTCGTGCCGTGCGGTGACAATTCCGGAGCTCCCTTCTTTAGGGCTGGGTCGGTCGGTCATTCGCTGGCGTCTGCAAAGAGAGAAGAGAAAGAGGCGCACATTAAGCCTTACTCGGACTGTAGTCTCTTCTCCTCTCACCCAGCCGCAACTGGCTTATATGGGTGAGGCTTGATTGGCTTCAGGTGCGACCGGCCCAGCCCTGATGAGGTGGTGCAGGTGTTCCGCCTTTGTTTCCAGGGCAACGCTGATGAGAGATCGGGATACCCGTCACACTCCCCCCCCCTAAGCGTTGTCCTGGTCCTGGAGGAAAAATGAGATAACAGTAAGGGGGAAACTGGGGGAGGGCGGGGAGTGACCCCTGACAGACCTGCATAAGCTGACCAGATCCGGGAGAGTCCGTCGGCGTTGGCGTTGGAGGCTCCGGCTCGGTGACGGATGGTGAAGCAAAGTCCTGAGCGCGAGGAACCACCGCGTCACCCTGGCGTTGGTGTCCTTTGCTTTCGCCATCCATTGTAGGGGAGCGTGGTCCGTGAGCAAGGTGAATCTTCTGCCTAACAGGTAGTAACGCAGCTCCAGGACTGCCCATTTAATGGCCAGAGCCTCCCTCTCGACGGTCGCATAGTTTCTCTCGGCCTTTGTCAGCTTCCTGCTGATGTAGAGGACAGGGTGTTCCTCGCCTTCCTGGACTTGGGACAGGACGGCTCCCAACCCTGTCTCTGACGCGTCCGTCTGCAGCAAGAAGGGGCAGCCGAAGTCCGGTGCTCGCAGGACGGGTCCCTCGGTTAGAGCGTGTTTGATTTGCTGGAAGGCTTTTTCTGTCACTGGGCTCCAGGTGACACGCTCAGGCTGCCCCTTCTTGGTCAGGTCTGTCAAGGGGGCGGCTATGGAGGAAAAGTTGGGGATGAAGCAGCGGTAGTAGCCCGCCAAGCCCAGGAACGCTCGTACCTGGGTCTTCGTAGTGGGTCGCGGAGCGTTGCGGACCGCCTCCACCTTCTTTTCCTGGGGTCTGATCAGGCCCCGTCCGACTCGGAAGCCCAGGTACTTGGCCTCGGAGAGCGCTAGGTGACATTTGCCTGGGTTGGCGGTGAGTCCAGCCCTCCGTAGTTCCGTCAGCACCCTCCGCAGACGGTCTAGATGGTCCTCCCAACGCTCCGAGTGGATCACCACGTCATCTAGGTATGCGCCGCATACTGTTGGTGTGGCCAAGAACGATGTCCATGAGCCGCTGGAATGTTGCGGGGGCCCCGTGAAGGCCGAAGGGAAGGGTCCGGTACTGCCAGTGCCCCGACGGGGTGGAGAAGGCTGTCTTTGGCTTGGCTTCGGCGGAGAGGGGGACTTGCCAATAGCCCTTGGTCAGGTCCAGGGTGGATATGTACCGGGCCCTTCCCAGGCGGTCCAGTAGTTCATCCACTCGGGGCATTGGGTATCCGTCGAACTCCGATATTTCGTTGAGGCGCCGAAAGTCGTTGCAGAAGCGGAGGGTGCCGTCGGTCTTCGGGACCAGGACGATGGGGCTGGACCATGGGCTGCGGGATGGTTCAATCACCCCCAACTTTAGCATTTGTTGGACTTCCTCCTCGATAGCCTGCCGACGGGCCTCTGGGATCCGATAGGGCCGTTGCTTTATGACTACTCCTGGTGGTGTACGAATGTCATGTTGGACCAGCTGGGTTTTCCCGGGGACAGAGGAGAACACATCCAAAAACTGACCGACCAGGTGCTGCAGCTCAGCCTTCTGGGTTGCCGACAGATCGGGGTTGGTATCTACCAAGACGGGTGTTACGGCGGCCAGGGCTACGGTTTCTTCTCTGGTCCCCACCCATTTTTTCAACAAGTTGACGTGGTATAATTGTTGGGGGCTTCGTTTTCCTGGCTGTCGTACCCGATAGGTCACTGGTCCGACCTTTTCCGTTATGGTGTAGGGCCCTTGCCAGGTGGCCAGGAATTTGCAGGCTGAGGTGGGGACCAGTACCATAACCCGGTCGCCCGTCTGGAATTCCCGGGGCTGAGCTGGCCTGTTGTAGTGGCGAGCTTGGGCCTGTTGGGCTTTGGCCAGGTGTTCCCGGACTAATGGCATGACGCGGTCTATCCGGTGCCTCATCTCGGAGACGTGCTCGACAAGGGACCGGTGCGGGGTGGGTTGCTGGTGTTCCCAAGCCTCCTTAGCGACGTCGAGCAGTCCCCGAGGTTGCCTTCCGAAGAGGAGCTCGAACGGAGTGAAGCCGGTGGACGCCTGTGGGACTTCCCGGATCCCGAAGAGGACGTAGGGCAGCATTTGATCCCAATCTCGTCTGTCTTCGGCGGCCACTCGCCGCAGCATTTGCTTCAGGGTTTGGTTAAACCTCTCCACTAGGCCATCAGTCTGGGGATGGTACACAGTCGTCCGTACCTGCTTCACCCGGAGCAGGCGGCAAAGGTCAGCCATTAGCCGGGACATGAATGGTGTTCCCTGGTCGGTCAGGATCTCCGAAGGGATGCCAACCCGGCTGAACAACAAGAAGAGCTCCTGTGCTATGGCCTTGGCGGTGGCTTTCCTGAGGGGGACGGCTTCGGGATACCGGGTGGCGTAATCCACGATGACTAGGATGTGTTCGTGTCCCCGGGCCGACTTAGGCAACGGCCCCACCAGGTCCATCCCGATGCGCTCGAAGGGCACCTCTATGATGGGCAGTGGAATGAGCGGAGAGGGGGGAGGGTGATGTGGCGACGTCTTTTGGCATTCAGGGCAGGCTTGACAATACCGTCGGACCTCGGCCTCCAGGCCGGGCCAGTGGAACCGGTCCCGGATCCTTTGGATGGTGTTGCCTGCCCCGAGATGGCCAGCTAGTGGGTGGGCGTGAGCCAGATGCAGGACCGCCTCTGTCTTCGACCTGGGGACCACCAGGAGTTTTTTTATCTCCCCTTCGCCGGGCGACACAGTAGAGCAGGCCGTTCTCCACAAGGAAGTGGGGAGAGGATGGGGCTTGGGCTGGTTGTCCTTCCCCTCCAGGACACGTACCTGGGTCCAACAGTGTTTTAGCCTCTCATCCTCTCGTTGGGCCCGGCCAAATGAGCCCCCTCCCGAAACCTGCTGGAAAACATCATAAAAGAGATTAGTGGGGGAAGGGGACTCACCATCTCGCCCACTGTCGGAGGCCAGGAGAACGGGCGGCCGCTGATTTTCCGGGAGCGCGCCGTCCACGGCGACCCCGGTGGGCAGGCAGGCTGTGTAGCAGCGGAGCAGGGCCTCGAACCCCGCCAGTCTCGCCCCAGCAGAACCGCCACGGGAAGGTCCTTGACCAATCCAACCTCCACTGGCCACGCACCTGGGGCCGCGGTGATGGTGATGCGGCGGACGGGAACCTCCCGCGTGTCCCCGTGGACACAGGTAATGGGTAGGGTGGCTTTGGTTTCGTGCGGTGGGGCAGTATTCCTGGCTGGACGAGGCTGACGGTACTTCCGGAATCTAGAACTGCTTTATAATGCCGGTTGCCAATCCTAACCGTGGCCGCCGGAGCCCCTTTTGGGAGTTCCTGATGGACTACACAGCCTGCCCACCAGGTCCGAGCTTTGGGAGAAGAGGCGCCGTGAGCATCGACTCATCTTGAGGCTCGGGGCCGCCGTCCTGTCTACCGGCCGCGAGGTGCCCTCCGGCGCGCTGCTCTGGAACCACCCTCCGGGAAAGGGTGGTACTCGCTCCCCGCCTCGCGTCGATGGGCCGCCTCAGCCAGCTCGATCGCCTCTACTAACTCTGCGGTGGTGGTCGGGTTCCTCATGCCTCACGGCGGGCGGACGCCACGGGCAGGGCTCGGAGGAGGCGGTCGACAACCACGCGTTCCGTTACCTGGGCGGCGGTGGGGTTGCCTACCATTAACCAATGCTGGGCTAGGCGAGACAATTCGGCGACTTGGATCCGCTGGCCGCCGGGTTGGTAAGACCACTCGAAGAAGGCCTGGGCCGCACATCGGGAGAGCCCCACGCGGCGAGAATCTCCTTCTTCACTTCCTCATAGTTTTCCGCCGTTTCCGCTGGTAGGCTGAAGAAGGTGCGCTGAGCTTCACCCGTGAGGAGGGGCCAGCGCCCGCGCCAGTCGCCGGGATCCCATCTCTCCGTGACGGCCGTGGTCTCGAACATTTGTAGATAGGATTCGACGTCATCATGTGCGGTCATCTTCGGCAGAAGCTGAGGGGCTTGTGTGCGGGTCAGGTAACGGAACGCGCTGGCGGGCGGCCGACGGAGAGCGGCGATTTCCTGGTCAACCTGGCCTTGGCGCGTGGCCAGGTGTTCAACAATCTGTTGTTGGCGCAGGCTGACGTCGGTCAGTTGCCGGAGCAGTTCTTCCATCCTGGGGGAGGAGTACCAACCGTTCTAAAGTGCACAGGAGAAAAAGAAAAAACACGCTGATTAGGAGGTGGAGTTCACTTGCCGGTGAAATCTTCCATTCATGCCCGCATTCTCCACCACTGTGACGGGGTGGAAGAATCACGCGGCAAGGAGAGCTCAAATAAATACCCCGGAGGGTGGATTTATTGAATAAAGAGTGGCGTGATAGGTGTGGAGTGGTTGAAGGCTGTGGTGCGGTGCTCTCCGTGCGTGGTTCGTGCCGTGCGGTGACAATTCCGGAGCTCCCTTCTTTAGGGCTGGGTCGGTCGGTCATTCGCTGGCGTCTGCAAAAGAGAGAAGAGAAAGAGGCGCACATTAAGCCTTACTCGGACTGTAGTCTCTTCTCCTCTCACCCAGCCGCAACTGGCTTATATGGGTGAGGCTTGATTGGCTTCAGGTGCGACCGGCCCAGCCCTGATGAGGTGGTGCAGGTGTTCCGCCTTTGTTTCCAGGGCAACGCTGATGAGAGATCGATACCGTCACAATATATATATATATATATATATATATAAAGGGTGTTCAGTACAACTTCCAAGTAGGAAAAAATAACACATGATTTGTCTCCAAAAGTGTGAGAAGGAAGAGAGAGTGGAAGGGAGGATGAGACACAGACACAGCTGTTAAACACATTAAACAGTGAAAGAAAGACAGAATGAAGAAACAAACTCACCGAGTGGCATGTATATCATAGATACTGTACTCATATTACTTTCACAGGTGAGAGAGGCCGTTTTACAGATTGGCATCATGGGAAATAATCAGCTTCGCTGAAAATAATGGAGTGACTGTGTAGCGCAGTGATGTTACCAAGAGGAATGTGAGGATGATGAGGTCAGATACATACAGTTGGCAGCTGAGACTCACAAAGAAATGTCTGGGTTATATATTTCAAGAAATTATATTTTTATAATTAATTAAAAAATAAATACATATTTTGAATCAGTAATTGGACATATATTTATGTAAATTATAATTTATCTAAATATGTAACCAATAAATTATAAATAATAATTTAAAATCTATTTTAGCCATATATGTTTGTCCATTTTGTATATTTTGTTTATCTGAAAATAATTAACTGTGTTATTTACTGTAGACAACATATTAGCCAAAGTATGTAATACTCATAACAGCATTATAGCACAGCCTTAATTTGAATTAATAGAAATGATAGCAGACCTTTAGGCTTGGCGTTTCTAATATTGCTATATATAAGTTATGATATTTATATTTTGATAAATCTGATAACTGTAATGCAAAAATAAATAAATGGCAAAAAAAGTTAATTAAATACTGCAATTATTATTATTATTATTAATAATAATAATAAATTGTCCCAGTGCATATAGATTAGTTCGTCAATGTTGTGTTTTTTTATTACATTTATAAGTATATAAAATTATATATTTATTTCAATGTTAGTTTTAGTTTTAATTTATTTAATTTCCAGTTAGTAATTTTAGTGTTCAACTTGACAATTAGAAATGCTGCCTTGGCAAGTAACTGAAATAAGTTCATCTATCTTTATATTATATTTTATTTCAATAAAAAAAAAAAAAAAATGTTATATACTTTTGGTTTTTGGTAACGATGATAACCCTTGTTCAAGCTTGTTCATGATATGAAATTGAAAAAGTACCATTTCCTCTGAGGCAATACGATAACTTTGTGTGAGGAACAAACCATAAATGATGTTGTTATTTACTGAAAAATCTTCCCCTCTGCCACAGCCCTCATATTCTTTCATTTAAATTAAATATGTGCATATGTGCACACCATTCCCAGTTAAGAGAACCAATGACAGTGGCCAATGGCATTATTAACAACACTTGGCATTACAACTTATTAATGCCTTGACATGCCACATGAATGAGACCTGCGAGCTAAAAAAGATCATTTTTATGGTGCTTTTTGTCATTTTTCAAGTCTTCATTCACTTTTTTTGTTCAGCTTAATCTCACCTTTCGGTCTCCATGGAAGAAATAATGAGAGAATTTTATTTTTGGCTGAAGTATTCCTCTCCCGAGCTGTAGGGGAGACGGAGTGAAGAGAGCAGTCAGAGGCCGGCCGCTGGCCGCCTGCTGCCGTGTGCTTTTGTTCATCCAGTCTGAGAGCAGCTGTGCCCTCCTTATCGCGCTGTTTCTCCCTGAGTGGGAAGAGAGAGGTGAGACGGCTAATTATAGCCCCGCACAACACATTATTCACACATTAAAGTGTGAGCCAATGGAACAGCAGATGATATTTTGCTTTAAAATCATTAGGTTTATTTCAACATCAGCACTCAGCAGAATCTTGCACCTTTTGCGATTCTCATTTGCGCTTTCGACGGGAGTTTCTTTCCCATTTTCTTTTCTGCAAGTCTGAGGCTTCATTGCTCTCTGCCAATGTTATCACTCTCACACAATTAGCATCGATTGGATTGATTCGGCCAAGGTCTTGGATGCGATTGAGCTGGAGTTCATAAAACACAAAGTGAAAAATCTGTGAAGAGGCATGACAAAAAATCTAGAGAGAGAAATGAAGTAAACAGACAGACATTTGATGTGCAACACTATCCTCCCACGTCGCTTCCTGCCTGGTTTGCTAGTCATTTTCCCATTCATAGTCTCTCTATTCATATTCTCCAAAATATTCTTTAATAAAAACAGTTCAAAGCTGTGAACCAAAACAACAAGCTCTGTTGTCAACAAACTTTGATTTGAAATATTTCAAAATCTTGAAAAAAACGCATTTAACTTCCTTTATGCAGAATCATGTGAATGACTGAATAACAAGTGATGAAACTACTAATTCTCAGATATTGATTATGAATATAAAACAATATATTGCAAAGATGGATCATAATAAAAGCTAATGCTAAAAGCTAATTTTGGTGTCATTTCTCAATATACCAGTATATAGATGTTAGCCTCTAAGCTCACAAACATTGATTAAAAGCCACAAACTCAAATGTTATTTCATAAAATGTGAATATATTCAGATTTCCAACTATGCAAGTAGTTTAAGAGTGATATTTTCCATGGTAACAGCGACTTCTCTGATTGGTGGATCTCTCTTCAGGATTATGGGTAGTGTAGTTATACACTAGAAATTCAACAATTACACCATAAAAATAATCTGAAATCATTCTGATTTGAGGCTTCTATAGAAGCAAATATTGTCGCTAAACAAATTAAAATTTTACTTCAAGAATGTAAAATGTTCAGATATCTACAGCTATGCAAGTAGTTTGAAAGTGTAGGTCCAAAACGTTTGTGGACAGTTCTTGTTTCCAACAGCTCCTTCTTTGATTGGTGAATTTCAGCTATTAAAGGAATTAATTCATAATTGGCCAAAAATTTTATATTTGGCAGTACTGGCAGACACACAAACAAAACATACACACATTATTACCTCAACCACATTTTATTTCAAGATGTATAATACATACACGTGTCATATCATTATTGGGTGCTTTAATTATATAATTGTGTATGTGTTATGTCATTGCATAATTACGTACATGAACTATTTCATTGTTATTTTAATCAGTTCATTAAAACAAACTGTCTGAAAGAACCAGTTCACAGAGAAGATTCAGATTTCCCCGTTTGTCTGAGACAAACAGGCACATACAGGTAATACATACAGGTAATAATGTGAATAATGTTCAGTTTCTTGCACAGACCGATCACTTCACTTCGTAAGACCTCTATATTTTCATGAGTCACAGGTATTAATTTTGTGTTGCCTGATATACTTTTTTTTACTCAAATTTGACCATAGTTTCAGCAAAAAATTTTCTTTACTGTTCTACTGAAGATATGGCCTGAGGGTGAGTAAATTAACAGCAACTTTTCATTTTTGGATGAACTATCTCTAAACATCTGAAGCTGAAATGACACCAACTTATTGCTTCTACAGAATGTATTGTGTTGAAAGGTGTATACGTTATCTTTTAAATCAATTTCTTTATGGAGATAATGAATGGCATTTTTACTTTCAGAACCACCCTATAGGCGCATGACTGTTTTTTCCTGCTTACCATGCAAAGGGTGTAAAAAACTTGCTTTCCTAGTGCTTGTATTTCTGACAGTCTCATGTAAAATGCATTAGACTGGAGGATTTGATTTCTGTTCCACTGTTCTTCCACCTTCTCTGCCAAACCCTGTCTCCTTCTGTTATGTGTTGGTTATCTCTTTATATCAACCTCGTCAGGGCTTGACCTTGACCGATTCCTCAAGGTTTCGGCGCATCTCCAGAGAGTCATTAGTGCCTGCTGCTCATCTTGAGAAAATGAAACCGAGAGAGAGAGAGAGAGAGAGAGAGAGAGAGAGAGATAATATAGACAAGCAGCTTTTAAATTTTTTATGACTGACATTGTAACCATGTTTCTGACACTTACTGTTTTACAGCTACACATGATAAATCTCTAATCTTTATTATTTCCTTGTTTAATGCCCTTTTTTTATTTGGAGCTCATGAATTTTTAATCACGAGTTTCAGAACACAATTCATGGTTGTGTTTTCTTCCAGGTAGAAACTGAATATATTATTACCATGACATTGCAGGTGACTTTGGAATAAGCACTTAATGAGAAATATTTGAATAAAAATAACTATACTGTATGAACTCAAATAGTTAATCCCAAAATAAAAGTTGTCTTCATTTACTCACCCTCACGTTGTCAAACCTGTATGACTTTCTGTCTTCTGTGAGACATAAAAACAGGATCATTAGATCTCAAATCTTTATCAAAATCTGCCTAAATTTATCTGGTGTAACACAGATTCCCACAATATTTCCACAGATTAAGAAAGATTGCAAAAATGCATTAAGGAGGAGGCCTGTTTTGACAAATATTTTTTTTTTCTTTTGGTTTAACAGCTGCAGAATATTAAAACCTAGCATGGGCTCCATTAAAACTACTCTAGATGTGCTGTTAAATGTGCTTTGCGCATAGTTAATTGAATGAATGAATTATTAAACCACTAAAACAGACTGACTGTTGGGAGGCACTGGTGCACACACAGCCGCCTTCAGAGCTAAATATGTTGATGATGAAGACTGAAGTGGGAAAAACTGGGGCAGAGAGGGAGGGAGGGTGAGGAAGAGACAGATGAGGTGATATGGAGAGTAAAAAAGGGCACAAGGCAGACTGTTCTGGAAGGTGTCAACAGGGAACGTCTTCCCATCTTCATTTTCACCTCTAACACACTTTCTGTGAGTGATCGATGCCATGCGACAAACTCCAATGCTCCCATTATAAACGAAGCTGTCTACACTTGAGGTACGTTCACACTGATAGCGATTTAATCCATGCAGTCACAATGTCACTGCACTGTTGGTTGCTATTAAACGTTCCTGAATCAAACAGGGCAGTAGATAACATCGGATGCACAGTTATTAAAATTCTGATCGAGCAAGATCATTTTAAATTATGATTAAAATGAACAGTGTATCAATTTTGAATTAAATATTATTTTTTCAACATTAAAAATAGAGCACTAGAAACTCCAACACACCATTTTATTGGGAAATTAGAATACACAATAACATTTGATTAAATTATGGTTAATTAACTGAATTACATTAAAGCAAATGTTTTTTTGTTTTTTTTTATTCTGCAAGGATGTATTAAATTGATCAAAAGTGACAGTAAAAACATCTGCAAAGGATTCTGTTTCAAATAATGTTGTTCCTCAAACTTTCTGTTCCTCAAACTTTTATCAAAGAACCCTGAAAAATATAAAGTTTTCCTAAAAATAAAAATAATAATATGAAGCAGCACAATTGTTTTCAACATTCATATTAATAATACATGTTTCTTGAGCAGCAAATCAGCATATTAGAATGATTTTCTGAAGGATCATGTGACACTGAAGCCTGGAGTAATGATGCTGAAAATTCAACTTTACATCACAGGAATAAATTACAATATATTCACATAGAAAACAGTTATTTTTAACTGAAATAAACAAAAACAAACTATATTATATGTATATATAAACATGCAATCAACAGCTACGTTACTTCCGTTATAATCAACAAAGCTGGTTATGTTACAAGTGAGTGTTCGATTACTCGTAGCGCTTGATTGATTGTAACGCACATGTAGACAGTTGCACATATAGTACTATCTCTCACTGATATATCACTTCCTGTCTTCTAGTTTCAGTTATATGCATGCACACAATTGCTTAACATGGCAGGCTTATCTATTCGGCCCTTACAGATAACACCGGATGCCCCACAGACACTTTACTGCACAGATCCTATTTATCTGCATTGAAATTCAATAAAAGAGCAAGGACACATTAGAAGACTGAGAGAAAGGACAGTGAATCATCACTGGTGCATAATAAATGTGCTGGACACTTACACTACACACACACACACACATACATACATAGGATATTACTGACAGAGCAGATCGTCAGTGCAGCAATGCAATGATGGCAATAGTGTGTGTCAGAATTTGTGTTTATCATTAGCTTTGTTCCAAAACCTAATGAGCTGTCTAGTGCCTAAATAGGCAGCTATCTCCTAAAGGCCAAAGTATACTTCATTTTTTATGTGTATGTGAGGATCCGTGTACAATGTGAGTGATGCAAACTTTGTCATTTGAATAGTACACACGTACTGTATTCGCGCCATCCAATTTTTTTTGCATGCGCATGTTACACATGCTTTGCACAGTTGTTGTTTCACAGTAGAAAACAAAACCAAAGAGATGGAACAACAACAAATTTTCCCAAGCGCTTGTGTGAGAGGGTTATGAGATAGTCTCAACTTTAGTTTAGAAGAGCACAAAGACACTTTTATCGGTCATAACTTTTTAAGTTTTTATTAAATTTTCTTCCTGAAACAGCAGTAACAAACAAAAAGCAACTGTGCAAGTCCAGACCCCACCCCAACCCACAACAAAACCATTTTCACAAGGATTCCAGAAAAGATGACACAACATCAAAAGCGGAACACCACAAACTTACAGTTTCCACACTAGATCCATGCACACGAGAAGTTGAGAGTTCCATCGAGACAATGACCAACAAATACACAGTCCAGGTTCGTCTGTCCATTGTGTGAGGAGGACTCCAACGGTTGACTAGCAATTTTTTTGCTACTGTAAGAGCAGCTAACAGTAAACATCTTTGTTGGATGGACAAGGTGAAGTCCCAAAAGTCATTCATGAAAAAATGGCGCGGAATCAAACATATCTCAGTACCCAACAAATATAACAGGTCCTGTGAGTGCTGAGACCAAAAAAGTGAGAGAGAGGGGCACTCCAAAAAAAAACAATGCGAAAACATGCCTAAAGATCCTTGCGAACAGATTACACTTAGGAGAAGATGACAGATTCATATTCAGGAAAAAAAAAAAACATGAGAGTGTGATTCCTTTGGTTCAGATCTATCTAGGATATGTGACATTACAGAATTCGTATCTGCAGCCAATACAATTTCAAAATCCGAAAATTTCAAGAGATAGGTTGACAAAACAGAGAAAAAGTAGGGTTAGGAGTACAATGGGCATTACCTGAAAGAAATACAATATTCCTATTCTCCACTATTGTTTTTATATGTGTTATTCTACCGTCTGTATCACAACCTTTATTTAAAATAGTAATATTTAAAGTCTTCCGCACCAATATTAGCACACCCTTGGTTTTAGTATCCGAAGATGAGTGAGATACCTCTTCATAAAACGTGTTATTACACCTGTGTATATCCTCCTCTTTCAAATGGGATTCTTGAACTAACACTATATCAATCTTTCTTCTTCGCAAAAAATCCAGAAAACCTGTACGTTTGTGAGGGCTAGAGGCTGACATTTTTTCGGGAATCCCACGGGATGGGAAACAAAATCGCTACGAATCACGTGATTGGGACGGAACAGGAAAAAAATGTCATCGGGAGTGGGCGGGACCGGGAATAGTAATGATACCCAACTTTATACACAAATATACCTTTTATATAAATAAACTATAAACTGTATATTTTAATTCTGAACTCAATTGTAGTTGCCCTGTCTCGCTCTCCTCCTGTTTGCTTTGGTGTGGCTGCGTGAATGACGCAGTCCGTGACGGACAGATCTTTAACGGCTGGTCTATGTGGTAATACACACTATCATTCATCAACCTCAAATATGGCTTTTCATCTGAAAGATGTATGTAGTAGCAACTTTACATGGCCGCTCAACAGGGCCGGGTCTAAGGGGGGGCTGGGGGGGCAATGCCCCCAGATTCTCCTTGTGCCACTGGATACTTAAAAAAAACAAAAAATCTAAACATTAAATTAGTTACATATTAAAATGACCAGAGATATATCGCAGCTGTATTTTTCTTCCACGCCTTACGGCGCGCGTTCTACAGCTCCCCCACACTGACAGAATTTCATGTGAAATGTTCAAAGCCTATGGACAGGTTATTGCTGACAGGGTACGGCATTCAGTAAGGGAATATCATGATATTATCTGTCGGAAACATTATCAACACTGTCAAAAACAGTATTTAACACTACACAGATCTGTACAACAGGTTACATAATGAAATGAAATGAAATACGCAAACACTATCGCCATGAAGAAGTCTATGCTATGTCGTAGTTAAATATTCACAAATCATGTTATAAACATTCATAAGAGCACTAGACAAAGTTATCAGCTATATAGCAATGGTTATTAATAAAAACTATAACAGTAATACATTGTTGCATGAATAATAAACAACTGATAAAATTATCCACCCCAAACTATAGTACAGTAGGCCTATTAACAAATTTTGAATAGGGTATGATTTAAAAACGATCATCCTCCAAAACAGAGAAAACATCTTCCACAAACATAATAATAATAATAATTCCTTACATTTATATAGTGCTTTTCTAGGCACTCAAAGCGCTTTACAGTGTGTGTGTGGGGGGGGGGGTCTCCTCATCCATCACCTGTGTGTAGCATCCACCTGGATGATGCGACGGCAGCCATAGTGTGCCAGAACGCCCACCACACACCAGCTTACTGGTGGAGAGGAGACAGAGTGATGAAGCCAATCAGCAGATATGGGGATAGTTAGGAGGCCATGATGGTCAGAGGCCAATGGGCGAATTTGGCCAGGATGCCGAGGTCACACCTCTACTCTTTTCAAAAGACATACTGGGATTTTTAACGACCACAGAGAGTCAGGACCTCGGTTTAACGTCTCATCCAAAGGATGGTGCTTTTTACAGTATAGTGTCCCCATCACTATACTGGGGCACTAGGACCCACACAGACCACAGGGTGAGCACCCCCTGCTGGTCTCACTAGCACCTCTTCCAGCAGCAACCTAGTTTTCTCAGGAGGTCTCCCATCCAGGTACTGACCAGGCTCAACCCTGCTTAGCTTCAGTGAGTAACCAGTCTTGGGCTACAGGGTGACATGGCTGCCGGCTACATGTCTGCATCTTTTAAAGTATTTATAGTGTACAGGTGCTGGTCATATAATTAGAATATCATCAAAAAGTTGATTTATTTCACTAATTCCATTCAAAAAGTGAAACTTGTATATTATATTCATTCATTACACACAGACTGATATATTTCAAATGTTTATTTCTTTTAATTTTGATGATTAGAGCTTACAGCTCATGAAAGTCAAAAATCAGTATCTCAAAATATTAGAATATTACTTAAGACCAATACAAAGAAAGGATTTTTAGAAATCTTGGCCAACTGAAAAGTATGAAAATGAAAAGTATGAGCATGTACAGCAGTCAATACTTAGTTGGGGCTCCTTTTGCCTGAATTACTGCAGCAATGCGGCGTGGCATGGAGTCGATCAGTCTGTGGCACTGCTCAGGTGATATGAGAGCCCAGGTTGCTCTGATAGTGGCCTTCAGCTCATCTGCATTGTTGGGTCTGGTGTCTCTCATCTTTCTCTTGACAATACCCCATAGATTCTCTATGGGGTTCAGGTCAGGCGAGTTTGCTGGCCAATCAAGCACAGTAACACTATGGTCATTGAACCAGCTTTTGGTACCTTTGGCAGTGTGGGCAGGTGCCAAGTCCTGCTGGAAAATGAAATCAGCATCTCCATAAAGCTTGTCAACAGAAGGAAGCATGAAGTGCTCTAAAATGTCCTGGTAGATGGCTGCGTTGACTGTGGACATCAGAAAACACAGTGGACCAACACCAGCAGATGACATGGCAGCCCAAATCATCACTGACTGTGGAAACTTCACACTGGACTTCAAGCAACATGGATTCTGTGCCTCTCCACTCTTCCTTCAGACTCTGGGACCTTGATTTCCAAATGAAATGTAAAATTTACTTTCATCTGAAAAGAGGACTTTGGACCACTGAGCAACAGTCCAGTTCTTTTTCTCCACAGCCCAGTTAAGATGCTTCTGACGTTTTCTGTGTTTCAGAAGTGGCTTGGTAGCCCTTTTCCTGAAGACGTCTGAGCGTGGTGACTCTTGATGCACTGACTCCAGCTTCAGTTCTCTCCTTGTGAAGCTCTCCCAAGTGTTTGAATCAGCTTTGCTTGACTGTATTGTCAAGCTTGCGGTCATCCCTGTTGCTTGTGCACCTTTTCCTACCCAAATTCTTCCTTCCAGTCAACTTTGCATTTAATATGCTTTGATACAGCACTCTGTAAACAGCCACACCTTTCAGTAATGACCTTCTGTGACTTACCCTCTTTGTGGAGGGTGTCAATGTTCGTCTTCTGGATCAGTGCCAAGTCAGCAGTCTTCCCTATTATTGTGGTTTCAAAGAACAAGAGATACCCAGAATTTATACTGTAGGGATGGTCATTTATTCAAACTCAAATGTAAATATTCTAATATTTTGAGATACTGATTTTTGACTTTCATGAGCTGTAAGCTCTAATCATCAAAATTAAAAGAAATAAACATTTGAAATATATCAGTCTGTGTGTAATGAATGAATATAATATACAAGTTTCACTTTTTGAATGGAATTAGTGAAATAAATCAACTTTTTGATGATATTCTAATTATATGACCAGCACCTGTATATAATGAGTTGTATTTGTTTGTCATTATAGCAACCCCCCCCCCCAAACACACACACACACACACACTGTAAAATAATGCTTCCCCATCAAGTTCTCTCATTTCCTTCCTAATTGGCGCAAATGCACGTCTTCTTTTTGCGGTGATTGGAGAAAAATCTGGAAAGAACGACAGCTTTGCTCCATTGGATGTTTTCACCGGGGCGTGAAGTCTGGCGGCCCGCAGAATGAGCTCCCTGTCCGTGTACCACAAGAGTTTAAAGATGAAAACCCGTGGTTTAGCACGATCTGAGGAGAGCCTTATGTACACGCAATGTGCTCGCTCCACTTCAATCTCTTTGCCCGCCAGAGACGGGGCCAGCGATCTTTTCAAAAAGCCCATAGGGTCATCCTTTTCGGAACCTTCAGGCAATCCAACCAGACGCAGATTGCTGTGCCTATTGCGATCCTGTAAGTCCACAGCCTGTTGCTTGAGCACGGCTACACACCTATCGTGATCTGCGACAACTTTCTTTTGTTCTCTCATCTCCCTGTAAGAAGATCCAATTTAGAGCATAGAGACTGAACAACTGACATGTGAGAAGCGAACTCGTTCTGCATCGCCGTCAACTCTGTTCTTAGAATGTCCTCAAAGTGTGTTACAGTGTTCGCCATCTTGTCCACCATATCACTCGCGGTCGGTAGCTTGGATTTCTTCTTAATCGTATTGTGTAATTTTACTATATATTATGTTATTTACTCAATATAGTATTATCTTACTTAAAATATTATGTATGGTTATAAAAGTAATCAATAGACTGATCAATATGCTGATTATTACAATACTGGATGTCTTAATACAGATTGTGAGTCTTAAGGGGCCATCCAGTGGACAGTACTGGTGTCTTCCATTAGATTGTACCAGTGAACTTAAATAACCCAATGAACTTTGAGTGATTTCCAGGATATGACCACCTCCAACCAGTAGGATGCCATAGAATAAAAGTTTTTAAGAAATGGCGGATCTGGCCAAATTCCACCATCAAAAATGGACCAGGTGGGCTGATAATAAATTGTGGCAAACCAGACAGGCATAACCAATAAAAAACCGGAACTACCAAATATGGTTAGCTCAGATAGATATAAAAGTGGATGCCCCGACGGACAGAGATTAGATGCGGCGGCCGTCATCTCGGCTTTGTTGCTGTGGTCAATAAAGTCTTATTTTGACATCTGGAACTCTGCTTCTTGAGCTTTATTGACACATTTAGAAGACCATTGTTTGTTTCCACAACAATCGGAGAAGCCGATGGAGACAACTCTTGCTGTTTCTGATTGTATCCCATCAGGGAAAGTATTATTAATGAATAAAACTTAAAATAAAATGAAAAAAACTGCAAAAAGGGGCAAAACGTACAGAGGTCTACTCAAGTGCGACTAGGTTCATGAGCACGTCACATGACCTATCAGTCATAACTTCTTAAGAAAAAAAAAAGCAGACGCTGGACAAAGGTGAAGCTTTCTAGAGTGCATGTGTCGACCACCTGCGTTCACATACACCTCAAATGGACTATACTTTGAAAGGCTACAAATACGAGTGCACACTAGCGTATGCATAAATAAACAAAGTATACTTGAGCCTTAAAGGTCCCATGACATGCTGCTTTTTGGATGCTTTTATATAGGCCTAAGTGGTCCCTAGTACTGTATCTGAAGTCTGTTTCCCGAAATTCAGCCTTGGTGCAGAATTTCAGCCACTACGAGCCAGTCTCACAATGAGCTTTTCTTAGGACGTGCCATTCCTGTGTCTGTAGCTTTAAGGACGAGAGAGGCGGGGCAAGGTGGAGGGTGGGTGTGTGGCCTTAACCAGCTTGCGCTACCATCCGCTAATGTTGACAGTGGATGTATCGCAATGGCTCATAGACACGCAGTCATTTAAGCTTTTCAGTTTGACCCAGAATCTGATCCGGATGGAGAAGCACCGGATGAAGAAGTTGCAACTCAGCAGCTACAGCAGGACGTCTTCGAATGGTTAGTTTAAAATATTGTGTCTGGATACGGTACTTTAGTTGGTTTGTTTATGTATGCTGTTACAGTTATTATCATGTAGCTAATGCTAGCCATATGCTCGGATGAAGGAACTAAAAAAATACTTCAGTGTTCATTTGTACATCCAAACACTGAGCAACTATCATGCTTCGCTCGTTTGCAAGCCATGATGTCTCTCGAGGAAAAAAAAATATTGCGCTCACCTCACACGGTAGTATCTAATTTTCTCATGGGCGGGCAAAGCAGAGAAAGGGGAGGTAACCTTTCCCCGTATGACAACATAAAGGGAAGATTCCAGATTGGGCATCTGAGCTTTCATTTTCTCAAAGGCGAACCAGGATACCCAGGGCTCGGTTTACACCGATCGCCATTTCTAGCCACTGGGGGACCATAGGCAGGCTAGGGGAACTCATATTAATGTAAAAAAAAAACTCATAAAGTGACATTTTCATGCCATGGGACCTTTAAGGCAGCATTGTAAGAGTCAGGGAACCTCATTAGTGAGTGATTTGAGTTTGACATTAGCATGTTGCTAAGCTAACAACACTAATAAGCATAACAAACAAATACTGTGGCACACACAAATATTTGCTAATTAAAGCTAGTCAAGATCAGATTAAACATTTATGATCAACCTTTCTCTTGACTTTGTAATACGGAACCTGTTGCAATGCACTTTGGGAAGACTACATGTGATTGAGATCACTGAATTATTAATTCAAACAATTCTGCAGAGTTTAACTCCAACCAGCTCCAAATCACACCTGCTTGGAAGTTTCTAGTGATCCTGAAGACCTTGATTAGCTGGATCAGGTGTGTTTGATTAGGGTTGGAGCTAAACTGTGCAGAGCTGTGGCCCTCCAGGAATGCTCTAGATCAGGGGTGCCCAATCCTGCTCCTGGTGATCGACTGTCCTGCAAAGTTCAGCTCCAACTCTAATCAAACACACCTGCCTTTAATTTTCAAGCAATCCTGAAGACCTTATATAGTTGCTTCAGGTGTGTTTGATTAGAGTTGGAGCTGAACTTTGCAGGACAGTCGATCGCCCGGAGCAGGATTGGGCACCCCTGCTCTAGATGGTGCAGTCCAATAAATACTAACTCAATCTGATATAATGACATCATTATCACATGGCGCAGATGATTGGTTCTTTTCACATCAGCAGCCAATGAGCTTGCTGCTCAACATTCAAATACTTGGCCAGTGTTTGCTGTAGCAGTTGCAGTGCACTTCAGAAACCCTCCAGCTCCACCTGTTATCTGCTATGGGTTAATTTCATGTGTTATATATTGGGGTTATTTCATATATGTTATATGTGCAAAAGCAGCATGTCTGTGAATGTATTGGCAGTAGCAAGTCTCTGCACTTGCTCTGCAGCAGCAGCAGCAGCATAGCACAATGGTTCTC
Organism: Onychostoma macrolepis; assembly: GCF_012432095.1. NCBI lineage: Eukaryota > Metazoa > Chordata > Actinopteri > Cypriniformes > Cyprinidae > Onychostoma > Onychostoma macrolepis. The sequence goes on along the minus strand of NC_081164.1, from coordinate 6,207,212 downwards.
AATTTCAGTCCAGTGTTGCTCTGAGATGCACAAATGTTCTGCTCCAGCTTTATTTGGAACAAGCCTGTTTTCATTGATGAAAAACAGATAAAATTGTGTTTAACATGTTGCCTACTCAATATTAACTTGTTTGTAAAAACCAATATCAGATTTCCATGCTCATGCGCTGATATTCAGGAAAACAACATTCTTGCTTGTGTGTTTTTACTATAGCATATCTTATATAAAATACAAAAACCCATACAGGGTTAGAATATTACTTTCATAACTTGGATTATAAGGGCATTCTAATCGTATTCTAATAGGCTTCATCATGCAGTGAATGCTTTTGTACTCTCAAAACGTGTTTTTGTTTGTTTTTGCAAAATGAGTGACATAATCAATAGAGTCAGCTTGCACATTGTTAAAACAACAATTACAATATTATCATAGATGATAAATATCACACATCCCTATGTAATAATGCCCTAAAACCTGACAAAAAACAAGTTACTTTAAGTCCAAAGTATACATGAACACTTAGCATATGTGTACAGCCGAACACAGTATGAATTTAAAAATGCTTCACTTTAGTCAGTATTTGTAGCAGTTTTTGTTACCATTTCTGAACTGCATATGGCAGACATTTAAACCTTTTTCTTAAGGTTTTACACTTTATTTGGTGTAAATGTTTTTCCATTCACTGTTAAAACTGAAATAACAGTCACCGCAGGTCTGCTGTAATTGTTTGCCAGAAGTGAGTGGCAATTTACTGCTGAAGAGCTGCAAGCTTCTACCAAACACTTGCAGCAAAACGTTTCATTAGTCATAAATTTGCCACAAATTAACTGCAAGTTTGCCTCAAATAAACAGTTTTTACAAGGGCATTGTTGTGCTCTGATAATCACATTGATTTGTCCTTTAGTAATTCTATCTTCTGCAAGCTGTTTATGTGTGTCTGCTTGGCTGTTTTCCTGATCTCAGCAGGCTTCCTGTGGCTACATTCCTGCATACATTTACTTGGTCATTATATTGACATTATATCGCTGTTCCAAAATCTACTGAGTTGCTGTTTTGTGCCTACACAGACTGTAATGAACCTCCAAAGTGACTAATTTAAAACTAGACACACAACTGATTCCAATAGTTTGACATTAGCATGTTGCTAAGCTTATAATGTGATACTCTAATAAGCATAAAAAACAACCAACATTTGTAGGAGCTATGGATGACCCAAGTTGAAATCCTGGCTTGTGGTTTCTCACGGCCTTTCTGATGGGTGGGTCCCAGGCCCCTGGTTGAGAACCACTGATCTACACTCTCTGAATCCACTTGTCTGAGTAAATGCAAAAAAGCACTTATATATTGGGTAAAATGGTCCATATTTAGTTAGGTTTGTCAGTAAAAATTGCAGTAAATGTAAATCAAAATGTCTCTGGATATTTTTTCATGTCACACAAAGATGTTGTGATCACACTGATTTCTCCTTCAGTATTTCTATCTTTTGCAAGCTGTTTGTGTGTGTGTGTGTGTGTGTGTTTTCCTGATCTCGGCAGACTTCCTGTGGCTCCCGATGGCTGCACTCCTGCATACATTTCTTATGTACATAATGTCAGGCTGTTATAAATGACACCAGCCTTTATAAACTAACAAATAAAGATTTATATGTTTATGACTAAATATTTGTGTTTAAACTTACAGTAAGTATAACTTACACAGAGAACACGTAGACAGGCAGACAGATAGACCACATACACGCTACAAAATTGTAGGAATGTCAACCGCATTTCAATTTGGAAGTTCATTTATTAAATGTATATACAATGTGTGTGTGTGTATATCAAAAGTTGGGGTTGGTAAGATATTTTAATATTTTTTGAAGACTCTCATGCTCAACAAGGCCCTTGTGCTTACAGTAATAATACAACAAAAGCAGAAATATTGTGATATATTACTATAACTTAAAATAACTATTTTCCTATGTAACTATTTTAAAATGTAATTTATTCCTGTGATGCAAAGTTTAAATTTCAGCATCATTACTCCAGTCTTCAGTGTCACATGATCCTTCAGAAATCATTCTAATGTGCTGATTTGCTGATTTGAAACTTTTCTTAATATTAATATTTAATTTTTTTGTGTGTGTGTGTGTGGAAACAGTGTGGATTTTTTTGATGAACAGAAAGTTCAAAAGAACAGCATTTATTTGAAATTAAATTGAAATTGAAAAACCTGTCACTTCAATTTAATGCATCATTGCTAAAGGTTAAAAAATTGTAAAGTAAAAATTTGATCAAAGAGGGCAGCTTTTTTTCCTACATTGACATACTTACAGAAACAGGAACTTTGTGCACGCATATCAAAAAGATCATTTAGCTATTTTATTCACTAATCAAACTGAAAAGGCATTCTCAAGTCAATTCTAAATGGCATACAACACTGCCATGCAAATTACATGCACACAAATCCAACTAATGCACAAATGTCAAAAAAGGCACAAACACACACACACACACACACACACACACAGGGCTTCTAATGAGGGCCCAAGAAAACTCCTCTCACCACAAGGCAATCAAACCACAGAGTAAATACGACCATCTGACTGCATGATGTTTAATTAAGAATCAGCAGGCGACACCACAAACAGCGACATTCATCACTCCCCAGTGTCTGCACCGCTTGGCCAGGGGGAGGGAGAGAATCACTCAGCCCAAAATCGAAGGCTTTCAACCCCAAAGAACAGCACTGCACCTTCCTGTATCCACTTTAACCCCATAGCAAACCTTATTGATCATCAGACTGCAAATGCAAGGTTGTCCTGCAAGCAGGAACATGCATGCAACAAAGCAAAATTCAAAACAAAAAGTTTGAAAATTATCAATATGCCATGAATTTGCATTTAATACTGTATCAATTTGAACAGTACTAAAACATTTTGTTAATCATTAAATGCATAAAATGCATTTCTTATATCCATCAGAAATTATATACATTTTAATTAGCCTATTTTGAACTTCAAAAACTAGACAATAGCTCATATTCTTTTTTCCTTTATTTTCTTTATTATTATTATTTTATTTTTTATTTTTTGGATGTGAACTGTCTCTTTAACAATGTGACCATGATGGTTCACCAGCTATACCAGCACTAACCAACAACCATCATGCTTCCTTCCCCTTTCAAGAAGCACAACCTACATGCCCACATTTAGCATATGTTTAACAAGCAGTCCAGAAAATATTGCACCCTCCACAACAGGACTTTCCCACTACCAATTCACAATTAAGATCACTTAACATTAAGCTGAGATCAGCATGAGCTCCCCAATGCAGCTCCGCCATGAGGCCCCTTGGTCCTATAGGCAGAGCTGTATGAGCAACCCTTGTGATTGTACAGCAATGGCCAAAATTGATGTAAAGAGAGGACATGTGCACAATATTTGCTTTTAATGACCCTACAAGTTCAATAAAGCCATCAAAATATAAAGAACATGTTAGATTAGGAACAGGGGAACTCTAATCCTGTTTAAGGTATTTAACTGATAAAACAATTTGCCAATAAAGTCAAACTACAGCTTATCATGCAATATAGGTTTTATTTAACTATGCAAAAATGCACAAAAAACTAAATCTCACAAGACTACAATATAATCAGTCAATAAAATTGAATTTCCTGTGCATTGATCAATAAGCATGTTTCCTTGCATAATCACAAAAGAAACAATTAAAACACAGAGCACATACAAACGTTTCACACTCTCCAAGCTAAATGCAATATGCTAAGAAAATCTACATCAATATGTTTAAATAAAGGGTGAAAATATCAATTTTACTAGGCCTGACATACGTTTTAGCCACTACTGTACTTCCTTTCCCTTTCCTGTAGTGCATCCCATTGGGCAAATGTTTAACAACACTCTCCTAGCCTAGAAATGTCTCTCATAGGTCCTGCCATCCATCCACAGCTAAGATCACTTAACACAGAGCTGAGATCAGCATGTGCTCCCTGGTGCAGCTCCACCATGAGACCCCCTGGTCCCAGAAGCAGAGCTGCATGACCAGCCTCAGTAAATATACTTCTTTTCTCTCTCCTCATCTAAAAACTATCGTTGTACCCTCCAAAGCAGGACTTTTCAGCTCTCATAGGTAGGGATGCAACGATTATAGACTTTGTTGGTACGATTATAGTCTGAGGAATAATCACGGTTACACGATTATTGTCCCGGTTATTATGCATGTATTCATTTCACAACATAAAATCACATAAACACTTTTTAGATATTAAAGTGTTATTGATTGCTGCTTTTTGAAACAGAAATAACACAGTAACCAATAATACAGCACAAAAAAAAAGTACATCTCTCCTATTGGAATTAAAAAACGTGACCTCTGCTCTGTAAACATCCATGTCAGTATTTCCCTTTTGAAAATAACGAATGGAAATAGATCACAAATGTATTTGGTGTTTTCATTTTGTATATTCTTTCTACATTTCTTTTGGACCTGAGGTACAGAACTTGGAAAGATGGTGAAAAATCAATTGACTTATGAATAATACTATAACAGGGATGATAAATCTAAATATAAAATGATGATAAAATATAAGACTAATATTAACTTTATCCCACAGAGGGCACTGTTACTAATGAGGGGAATAAACTAAACTATTACTGTAATCAACTGTCATCCATACTTATTCATTTTAATAATCTTTATTCATCTGATTTCACATATGGCCTGAGAAAATATCTATTATTTTGGTGAGATCGAGATCAAGCTGCCCACACAAACATTTAGGAGGACAGAAACATGTTGTCAACGCTGCCCAGCGACTTTCATTAATAAAATAGCTTAGATACTGGATCGCTACATTATATTAATCAGCAAAGAGGGGGTAAAATGACTGTTTAAATAACTAAACTCAAATCTTCATTGCTTAAAGTGACGAGCAGATGCAGGTAGGCTAATTCACACACTCTCTCTCACCGCACTATTTCATCTCTGATGCGAGCAGAATGTTAGAGCTAACGAACTTCGCGTCAGGTGGTCCTTGCCTTCACGTCGTGCATTAAAATCGTTTATTGCACAACGAGAACAGGTTGGTGAGCTGTGCATTATCCCTTATGTATTCGCTCTTTAGCAATTTTTACGGCAATATTTAAATGACACCCTGGTCATTCTTGGTGTACCCGAAATGGTCCCACACTATCGACTTCAGTCATTTCTCTGGTGGAAATAAAGGATCGCTGTTTGGTTCCTTTGTCATAGTTAATCTAGCCTCCATGTCTCTGATAAGCACGGCATTTTAAGATGGTGCACCGCTAGTGTAACTTTGTTTTCGTTTTGAGCAAGTTTCAACAGTCCCATTCCGTGCAACAGAAACACTCGGTGTAGCAGAGCCTTTACGATTAATTAACCGTGACGTTTTGAAGCGCGGTTAATCGTAAAGCCGGTTAATCGCTGCATCCCTACTCATAGGTACTGCCATCCATCCACAGCTAAGATTACTTAACATAGAGCTGAGATCAGAATGTGCTCCTTGGTGCAGCTCCACCGTGAGACCCCCTGGTCCCGGAGGCAGAGCTGCACGACCAGCCCCAGTAAATATAGTTCCTTTCTCTCTCCTTATCTATAAACCATCGTTGTATCCTTCAAAGCAGGACTTTACAGCTAGACCAGCACTAACCACCATAATTCAAACTGGACTTTTCAGTAGTGATACCTTCCTTTATTCACTTTAATCCGAGAGCAAAACATACTGATCATCAGGAAAATAAATGCAAGAAAGCAAAATTCAACTCAAAGCAAGTTTGAAAATGATCAATATACCATCAGTTTACATTAGATGTTGTAAAATATCAATTTGAACAGGCCTTAAACAAACATTTTCTTCATAATGCATCAATGAACCATAAAAAAACCTAATCTTTTGTAGCCTAACACATAATGCAAAATCAAAAAACATCCGTGGCCTTATTGATCAATTCTTCACATGATATCTCTCAGGTCTTTTATAAGAGACAATTTGCCGCCACGGTATAATTTTTGCAAGCGGCGGAAAGATGGTGGAATAATGCGGGCCCATTGATTGACGGATTGATTTAGTGAGAGAGGGGGCGGGGCCTGGCTTCTGCTGAGCTGCGGTTTCACGATCAAGCTTCACGCCAGCCCTCTGAACCTCAGTGTGCTTATTAGATTTGCACATTAATGTTTGATGACTTTGCTCATCCGCACCAGCACAAGCCAATCGGTTGCAGCCAAAGGCACTCAAGGTCAGATGACGACGCATCACTTCCCCCCATGGAGGTGGGGGCAGGGGCGAGGGTGGAAAGGGCGAAGTGTCACCTTTACAACCCATCAGCCAATTAGAAACCCGGCAGGGTGCATTGTGGGAGTATGCAGGGCTCATGTGATCGTGATATATGATATATGCACCAACTCTACTGCTAGTCTGGAAAGGAGATTATGTGTTCGGGAGGATGGGCGGCAAAACAAATGGCTCTATTTGTCCAGTTGATTAAGACAACACATTTCACGTTGCGTTCTGAAGTGAATGCTCTTCATCTTTATCCTGAGGTGAGAGAAAAGAGAGAGATGGATGAATCTTTGGTGGATATAAAGGAAGACAGAGAGCAGGAATTGGACAATAGTGACACACTGAAAATGCTGAGAAATATATCTGTACTTAAAAGACCAGCTTGAATTTCCATGCTGGATTCTGCTGGTCTACCTGGGAGACCATCATGGCTCAAAAATGTTACAGCAACTTTACCTGTATATAATTGGATCTCTGCCAGGGGTTCAGGGCCCACTAGGAGGCCTCAGCAAGTTTCCATAGGGGCCTCGAGATGACTTGAAATAAACAAAATAAGCATTAAAATAAGCTAAAATAACTACAAATCTAAATATTTTCTATTGTAATTTTCCCTCTCGACAACAGTTTTTTTTTCTTTGAAAAACCCATATTGACATATTTCAATTTCTAGAAAAAAATTATGTAAGTTATGTAAAATATTAAAATGGCAATGGACATTTTCATACTAAATAAAATGCTTGTAGTTATGCCAAACAGTGTTATATTATGTAGGGTAGAAATTGCCAGTAAATTTTTATTTTTTTTAATCCTTATCCAGTAAATTATGAATGATTGGAAAAGCCATTTAAATTAATTTGTTGAAATAAGTAGGATCCCTGAAGAACAAATTCATTTTAATTTTTAAACTAATTATTTTAGTTAGGGTGAAGTCAGCTAAAATGGGCCACATTTTGGTAAATGACTTATAATGCCATCAAATAAGCTATGCATGAGATCTAATGATATTCTTATAAATTAGCATGGGTCTCTTTAAATATTTTTATATTTTTTAAATGTGAAAAAGTATAAAAGTTTTAAAATGATGAGAGTTAGAGTATCAGCAGGTACCTTCTTGAGCCACGGCACAACATTCAGGTAAAATGGTCCAGCTGTTCAGTTAAAATTGCCCTATATAAAAAGAGAACAGCACAGGTAATTTCAGCTTAAATCATTTTATTTTTAACAGTAAATTGACACTATTGTCTTTAGTGTGCCATAGCAACACCATAAATGTATTTTATTAAATAAAAAGTTGAATGAATATTTAATTAAACAATGCAATTAAAAATGAACTGATCATGTTGTATAGGTGTGTGTGTTGTTTCTGTGCATTGGTGTCTTTTGTGTGCATGTATGCATGTATGCTTGTGTTTTTTTTAAAGACTGTTAAGATTTTGTATGGATACATATCTACAGTAAGCCTTCAAACCTATTTTCACCCTCAATTTCTGTGTAAAAGTGTGTGTGTGTATATGCAGCCCATTTTACTGACATCTTCCTTTCTATCCCTTTCTCTTCTCTTCTCTCCGTTTCCTTTCTTTGCTCGTCCTCCTACCATAATGTCTACAATGCAATTTTTTTTTAAAAGACTGCAAAGATTTTGTATGGATACATATCTAGGCCTATAAACCTATTTTCACCCTCAATTTCTGTGTAAAAGTGTGTGTGTGTATGCAACCCATTTTAGCTTAACCAGCCATTTCTACCTAAAATGACCTTTTTCAGTTTCTTTTATAAATTAAACTTTTTTATTTGAAAGAGTATGTCAAAACATGGTTCATAAACCTTTGCTTTGTTAGTAAGCTTACTTATAATTGCTTTAGTGCCCTTATTAGTGATGAATGAAATTTTCTATGTCAGGCTCAATTACCTTAATGTAACACTCTGCCCTGCCTGCCTTAAAAAACTCAGACCAATAAAAATTATTGTTACATGTCAACAAGTGTTGAAGCAACAATGCAAGATCAGTTATTGTGGTTTTCTGTAAAAATTGAAAGAGATATGATGCTACAAGCTTATTTGGCCCATTTTACCTGATAGCCCATTTTAGCTGACTTCACCCTACTTACTGTAATCCATGGACTCCTAGCTTGAGAATAGAAGAAAAAAAAAAGATAAATATTTTTCAGTAGATGTACAGTATATCAGTAATGCATTTTATGGATTTAATGATGGATTTTATTATTTATTTTATTTTATTGGTAACATAGGGAAACAATAGGGAACAAGCATAGGGAACAATTCTCACCATTAACTACTTGTTTATTAGCATAACTATTATTAACATATTGGCTTTATTAGTACTTATAAAGCACATATTCTGTATGACCATATTCTACATCCCTAATCCTACCCAATACCTAAACTTAACAACTGCCTTTCTAACTATTAATAAGCAGCAAATTAGGAGTTTATTGAGGAAAAAGTTGTAGTTAATCGTTTGTTAATAGCAAGAATTGACCATTTTTATTTCATTTTTTTTATTATGTCAGTACTTAAAATATTAAAAATGAATACCAAAGAACAATGCTAAAAACCAATGCTTTATAACACTCAACATCAGTGTAACAACATCAGTGTACACTAACAGCTAGCTATATAAAGTCTAATAAAATTGTCTCCTATAGTGTAACTGAGCCAAATGTGGTTATTTTTGTTTTTGTTTTTTTGAGGACAGTTCTTCAAAGCAATAATGTGGGTTTGTTACCCAGAGGCAACGCTGTGCAATTAAAATCAGGGTTAAAGAAGCCTGGTGGGGACACCAGCATTCCAAAAACAACATATGCTGTTGACCGGCCATGCTGGTCTTTTTTAGCTGGGACTTGACTTGGACGAGATGAAAGTGTTTAAGAGAAGAAGAGACAGAACGAGGTATCCATTTGGAGTGTGCCGCACTGGCATCTGTGTCTTCAGTCTCCTGGCACTAGAAGTGTTTGGAGATGGAGATTTTCCTTGAAGTCGTCTGTCGGCGCTCGCCAAGAATAAAGCCTCCATCTGACACTCAAAGGTAAAATGTAATGCCAAAATGCTCCTGCAGACCGAGTCCTCAAAAACTTTAACACCACCCTGCTGCGTGGAGCTTTATAAAACTCAGACCATCTGTTTCACCTTTCTATAGCTGTCCCTTCTCCACAGCAGGACTTTTCAGCTCTCAAAGGTTCTGCCATCCATCTAAAACTAAGATCACTTAACAAAAAGCTGAGATCAGCATGTGCTCCCTGATGCAGCTCCACTGTGAGACCTTCTGGTCCCAGAGGCGGAGCTCCTTGTAAATATACTTCCACCCCTTTTCAAATAGCTCAACCCACATATTCCCCATTGAGCAAAAGTTTAACAACACTCTCCTAGCCTAGAAACTAACATTGCCTCCTCCACAGCAGGACTTTCCCATTCTCAGAGGTCCTGCCATCAATCCAAACTAAGATCATTTCACAAAAAGCTGAGATCAGCATAAGCTCCCTGATGTAGCTCCACTGTGAGGTCCACTGCTCCCAGAGGCGGAGCTCCCTGTAAATGTACCTACTTCCCTTTTCAAGAAACTCGACCTACAAATCCCCCATTGGGCAAATGTTAACAACAATTTCCTAGCCTAGAAACTAACATTGCCTCCTCCACAGCAGCGCTTTTCGGCTCTCAGAGGTCTTGCCATCTATCCAAAACGAAGATCATGTAACAAAAAGCTGAGATCAGCATGTGCTCCCTCATGCAGCTCCATCATGAGGCATCCTGGTCCAAGAGGCGGAGCTCCCTGTAAATATACATCCTTCCCCTTTTGAGAAGCTTAACCTACAAATCCCCCATTGGGCAAATTTTTAACAACACTCTCCTAGCCTAAAAACGTTGCCTCCTCCACAATAGGACTTTCCAGTCATCTAAAACTAAGATGACTTAAAAGGCTAAGATCAGCATGAGCTCCCCTGTTGCAGTTCCATCATGAGACTCTCTGGTCCCAGAGGCAAAGAGTACAGTGCAAATATACTTCCTTCCCCTTTCAAGAAGCTCAGTTTAACAACACTCTCCTAGAAACTTCGCACCCTCCACAGCAGGAATTTCCAGCTCTCACAGGTCCTGCCATCCATCCCCTTGGTCCCAGAGGCGGAGCTGCACGACCAGTCCCTGTAAATATACTTCCTTACTCATTTAAGGGGCTCGATTTACAAATCCCCCAGTGGATCCTATTGGGCAAATGATTAACAACACACTCTAGCCCCGTAATGTCACCACCTCCACACACACACATACCAAATTCACACCCCATAAATCCTTCATCCCTGTTGCCCGGCTGACAGGTAGCATCACCTAGGGAGGGCAGAGGCAGCAGAGCGAAAGAGAAATAAAACGGCTGCAGCTGCTTTCCACAGCCTCATCATGCACAATTACAACAACTGGCACCACAAAAAGGAACATGAGCTCTGAAATGTCAGCAGGCATCATAAATTACAGGACACACCGGAGAGGCAGTTACTCACGAGTGCCTGCGTGCAGATGAGAAAAAAATAGAGTGTTAATGGGAGAATGATCTACTGCAGTACTTGCTTGTGTTTATGTTGAATTTGAAGAAGCAGCTGATTAATGTCAATTAATACAGACAGTTGATTGGCTAATTTAAATATACATGGTGTAGAAATCGATATGTACAATGTAAAAATTACAATGATTTTTGTTATGTTCCAGTAAAATATATGAATATGGCAAAAGCATTATAAATTTGAGAAAAATTATGTAAAATGTACACTTGTTTACACATAATATATCTTGAATTATTGTTTTACCTAATAGGCAAATAGCCCCCCCCCCCTTAAGCGTAAACACTACATTTTATTAAACTTATTACATAAAGGCACAGAGGAGCGATAACGCAATAAAACACAAGCAATAAAAAACACTGACAGCCTCGAGAATTTAAAGTGGCAGACAAAACTGCAGTATGTGCTTATAAAAAAAAAAAAGGAACAATATTGCACGTTGGTATGGATGCTAATATAGTTATGATTATAGTTATCTTTATCATTACCAGTATGCAAAAATAATCAGTATGCAAATATTACAATAACATCAATGTTAGTTGTCATCATTTACTCAACACAAAAGAAGATATTTTGAAGAATGTTGGCAACTAAACAGTTACCAACAGCTACCAGCAACTGTTTGATTGTCACAATTCTTCAAAATATATAGAAAGAGATTCATACAGATTTGGAACAACATGGGGGTGAGTAAATGATGACAAAATTAGCATTTGCTAAAAAGTATAAATGATAACACACAGAGTCAGTAAGCTTGAACAGCTTGAGCTAGATCAATGGCAGAAATGTAAAAGTGTAGAGTTAAACCCCTAATGAGAATGTTTGAGAAATATCAATACATTGTAGCCTTGCAAGCATTGTAATTAAAGTCTATTTGTCTTACCTCTGGCACCGAACCCAATGCATCTCTCTTACTCGTGTGGCTTTTGACCTTTGAGTTACAGTGTCCTCTCCTGAGAAATCATTTGCTCTTCCACGTGTTCCTGCTCATGGCACTCCAGGGACAAAGACACGACTCTGTCAACACATCTACACTCCCTTAAGAGTCTCCCTTCATCTTTTACAAGGCAAATAATAACAACTTCTACATATGCTGCGGTTTTTCCCAAACATCATAGACCTAAGCCTAAGGCTTTTTTTTTTTCATCAAGCAGGTAAAAATTGTCTAGACATTTAGAAAAGTAACAGCACACCTTGTATGATTTAAGCTATCATATAAATAGCACAAACAGTAGTTGAATTATGCACCAAGCTTGAACTGAAAAAACCCTCAAGTATGATCAACAGTAATAGTCATGCTTGCCAAAATTACTGTGAGTGCATGTATTACTAATTTCTAAGTTATGAGGGTTTTTGTAATTGGACAGCTGTGTTAATTTGCAAAAAGCAATATTGAACAGAGCTATAAACAAAGTTGATGCAGTGGCAAGGGTGTAATTAACAGAAAGAGCTCCATCATGTGGTAAGCACTGCGATACTGCAGAGAGGAAAACCAGTACACTGCATACTGTACACTGCATACTTACGCCTCTCGCTGTTGCTAAAAACAAACATTATGTTACTAATATGTTGCATAATGAAACAAATAGGCTATTTCTTTATGCAGTGATAATTGCTTCAGAAACTACATACTAGTATATCATTGTCACATGACCTTGTTACATTGTGTATAGGTGCTATATGTGCATTTTTATGGAATTTCTAGCAAGAAAACTCAAATGAGGTGTCTCATATTGCACCTGGCTAGGCTCTGCAAACAGCATCCGACTATATATGGAAATCCAATATATATATATATATATATATATATATATATATATATATAAAGAGTTCATTCGCAAAAACAGATAACTCCATTTTTAACAATTTTCAAAAAGCTTGTTTTTTCATTGTGCATTCCAATTATATATACGGAAAACAAAAAAAAACAAATTTAATAATAATAATAATAATAATAGTAATAGTAATAGTAGTAACTAACTTGCATTGTGGGACAAAGCGCTAATGCCATGTGCAGTTTGTGTATTGTTTGCATCAAATTTTGTCAAAATGAATAAATCACCAGTATTCCAGCCATACAAATTACAATACACCTTATACATACTATATACTAAAAATAGTTAAGGTAGTCTGCCAGTGTGCCTACGCAAACACACCCACCCACCCACACACACACACACACACACACACACACACGGAGTGCAGAGCAGAGCTGTTGTAGGTAGAGTGAGTAATCTGAAAGTCAATAAAGCTTGTCCTAGATATCATATAATTGTCTCTGCTCTGCAATCAGAGCTCATTTTCATCAAGTGCCCCTCACTACAGTGTTCATCGCCTAGTGGTTTACGATTGGAGCCTTTAGCTAAAAGGTTAGAGTTTTGATCATGAGGCTGATGAGAAATGGGAATTAACCAGCGAATAAACTAATCTAAGATCTGTGTTTCCTGTATTAGCAGTCAGAGGCATGTGTGCGCCGAGAGACCCATGGCTCTAACATTAGTTTAAATGTCTCTCAAATGAATCATCCGACCCCTTACGTGCTGCAGCTTTTACACACACACACACACACACACACACACACACACACACACAGGAGTGAGTCTCGTTCTCTGGATGAGCTGTCTGCCCTGCAGAGAAAGTAAATGGAGAAACGTGTAGGTGGGCAACGAAGACATTGGGGGAAGAGACCTTTGTGAGGCATGAAGGTAATTTCTAATGTCACAATTATTTGCATGTAGTGTGACATAATTATGTGAATGTGTGTTTGGTAACAGAGCTATATTTAGTGTGTTTATTTGTCAAAGCATGCATTCTGGGACAAAAACACAGTAAAAAAACTTTTGTGTTTCAGCTCTTTACATCAGAATAAAGTTTCACGGAGAAAAATACTAATGTTGTCAAGCACAAATAGCAAGCGTGAGTCACAGCAAAATAAATGTTTTTTTGTTTGTTTGTTTTTTTGGTCAATTTACATCTGATCTGTCTCTGTTAAAAAGCCCAAAACAATTACATTTTGAATAGTGTATAATATTGTAAATGCAGACAAATCAGATATTTTTAAAGCTTTGAAGCTAACTACAACCAAACTAAACAACAACAAAAAAAGCTCTATCCTTTAAATGTGTGTAGACAGATTAGCCGTTTCATTCACACTAGGGGTTGAACGACTTCTGATTTTTTAAAGTCGACTTTTATGTGAAGAAAGTCGATTCGAAGTCGACTAGTCGCTGATGACGTCATTAATGAACAAATAAGTCTGGAGCTGTGACAAACACCTTGTGCACAGCTATGGCATATGACACAGTGCTGCCCACATGGCTATTGCTCCTCTAACAGCTTATTTTTATCAGTTCTTTTGTCTTTATATTCGTTATATTTCTCACAGATTTCTGCTCGTTCTAAATCACATACAGATAAAGTTGCACAGTAAAGATTACATTCATATGAATGCATTAGTGAGAGCGATTGCGTGTGTGAATTAATTCTACCTGGCAGCTACTGTCTACTAGTAATGAAGCTGTGGGATTTAGTTAATAAGAAATATATGCTTGAACGTTTCAGTTTCTAAGCTATTTTATTGAGAAATCGCAGAACGGTGTTGACAATACATTTCCGCGCTGAACGATTCTGTGCTCATCGCGCGCGATGTATGTGTGTGCGTTACAGAGCAGCAGCGCATTATATTAGAATGGCGATTAACTGACCTGTACTATAAGCTGTTTAAAACGTGCATTCTCCCGTTCAGTTTTGAGCATCCAGTAATATAATCACACATGTCTTGTGGAGCGCTTTCAGAGTATGCATTTATTTGTTATTTTAACTGTTTGGAAACGGAGCGTAAATGTGGAAGTCCTTCAGAGATTTATTATATTGTTGCGTCCTCTATAGGGCCAGCGACTATTCCACGTCAAGTTTAAAGCGTCATGGCAGAGCATTAAAGTCGACTAGTCGATTAGTTGGTGCAAGTACCCCTAATTCACACAAACAGGAACAACATTAGGCCTAAAAATTCAGCTTTTTGATTTGATTTGATTGTAAATGCAATTACAACTCTTAAACAGAATAGTTCACCCAAATCCACCATTAAGGCATTTTAACTTATATTTTAACCATTGCTTCTGGCCAAACTTTGGTTCATAATTCATAATAACACTTCCTTCATCTAGTTTTGGGTCAACTTTTCCTCTAAGTTGTCTTTGCTAGAACATAATCACACAAATACTACTAGTACTACAATAGAGTTAGTGTTTGAAAATTAGTTACTTGTAATTATACATAATTCACTGTTACTACTATAGTAAATACATATAACATGCAACAAGGCCACTATAAAATAAAGTGTTAGCAATGTACCTTGTTTTAATGCTATGACTGTTGAGAGCACATTTTGCATTTGTACAGATGTTACATTTATCACGTTCTCCCAGACATTGTCAAGAATATTCAATAACCAAGAATCAAATGAGAAATCTGAAGAAATTTGCTAAGAAATAGCACGTGCTACAATCAATGCATTTATTAAGACAATATATGAAAATGTACTACAGTGTCTAAAGTAGGTGATGTCCTCTATAGCAATGACTTTATCCTGTTTATTTCTGTACCAGTCGGTCAGACACATTTATTATCTTAAAAGGTATTTTGGCCTAAATCTCTTCAGAAGTATTTTTGGTCTGGCTCACATGGATGGCTGTCATGAGGTCAAGACAACATTTTAGTTGAGGTAAAAAAATTAACTTCCCTTCGTTACACTTTTTTTCTTCCAGTTTTCCATGCATTTTTGATATCGTTTTGACCTCTGTAGCCATGAAAAGTCTACCTGAAGTTCTCTGGTAAAGGTGCTGGTCTATAAGCAATCATTCATTACTAATTTTTCCTAATATGAATAAATGAATTGAAACATTAGCTCATAAAACAGAGGCCTACTTTTTTTTCTACTCCTTTTTTTCATTATTTTCTTGTGATCTTGTAAGGTAAAACATCTCGGGCCAATTAAATTTGGACAACATTCATCCCACAGCCTGTTTTAAATGTAGCTGGGTTGACAAAAACCTATGCTGGTCCCCCAATGTCCATGATAGTTACAGCCCTAAAACATAATTTCCTGAAAATTCAGCAATAACCTTTTCAAATGTAATGGTTAAAAAATGTGCATAGCATAAAGGCATAATTTCCTGATAATGAACCAGAGGAGGAACCTGCAGATGTTTAGATCCAAAGTTCTGGCATGAAACTCTAGATGGTGCAGTCCAATAGGTCAAACTCAATCTGACATAATCACATCATTATCATATGACACTGATTGGTTCTTTTCGTAACAGCAGCCAATGAGCTCGCTGCTCAACATTCAAATGGCCAAATAAAAGCCCAGATGAAAACAAGAGAGGGTCAATAAAAAGAGGAGCAAAGAGAGCAGGAGACGGCACTAAAAGCACACCTGCTCAGCTGCTGTGAGTGGAGCTCTGCAGGTCACCTTCAGCTCCCCTGCTGCCATTCATGCCGTCTCAACCTTCATCAGTATCTCACACCTGGCCTGAACCACTTTGCCAACTGTGCTTCATGTGTAACAACAGTTGGGACACACTATCCACACTAAAGGGGACAAGGGAACAGCTAGACCCGCACAATCTAAGCTCCCTTGACTTCCAGTTTTCTGCCCCATATGGACACAAGCCTTATCCATCAGCGACCACATTCACCTCTCCCCAGCTTCTTTATCTAATGCTATTTGTACATGACATTTTAATATCCTGACTGTAGGCTCAGACTAGACCCAAATGATGTAATCCAGGAGCAGATCCCTTGCTATTCACGTAACACCATGAATAAGGAATTAAGGAGACAATAAATGATCTTTGAGTTTTACAATGGAAAGTTTGTACAAAAAAAACAAAACAGGATTCTTTGCTGAATAAAAAGTTCAATAGAACAGAAATAACATTTTTTTTAGTAAAATAATTTACTGTCATTTTTGATCAACTGAATGCATCCATTCTCAATAAAAGTATTATTACTTAGTATCATTACTCCAGTCTTCAGTGTCACATGATCCTTCAGAAATCATTCTAATATGCTGATTTATACTGCCTTGACGCCATATCATAAATTACCGTAATTTTGAGATGACAACAACACGTGACGTTCTTGGAATTATGCTTTTCTATGGCAACACTATCAACGCCTAAACAGAGCCTGCAGTGGTCAGGTGGTGCAGCGGTTACGAGGTACAAGTCGTAGCTCTCAGAAAACTCCCAGTTCACAAGTTGTAATTACAAGTTCTACGAGGACGTGAAAGCTTTTTACAAGTTGGAATCTCGTAATTACGTGAATTCCGATATGGCGTGATCGCACCTTTATTATCAGTGTTGAAACTGTTGTGCTGCTTAATATTTTTTTGGAATCTGTGATTTTGATTCTTTGATTATGCTTTGATTAAGCTATATGATATAGCTTTCCTGTAGCTCAAATAGTAGAGCATGGCACTAGCAATGCCAAGATCATGGGTTCGATTCCCAGGGAAAGCAAGAGCTGATAAAATGTAAAAACTGTAACTTGAATGGAATGTAAGTCGCTTTGGATAAAAGCGTCTGCCAAATGCGTAAATGTAAATGATTAATATACATATTTTTATCCATTTAAGACATCCTTGCTAAATAAAAGTATTGATTTCTTTAAAAAAAAAAAAAGGAAAGAAAAAAAATGAACTGATCCCAAACCTTTGAATAGTAGTGTTTATTGTAACACAAAATTTCTATTTTGAATAAATTTTGTTCTTTTTAACTTTTTATTTATCAAATAATCCTGAATAAATTACCACAGGTCCCAAAATATATTAAGCAGCACAACTGTTTCCAGCACTGATTATAAATCAGCATATCAAAATGATTTCTGAAGGATCGTGTGACACTGAAGACTAGAGTAATGATGCTGAAAATTCAGCTTTGCTTCACAGGAATGAATTATATTTTAAAGTATGTTAAAATAGAAAACTGTTATAAACTGCAATAATTGTCACACCTCAAGGACCCATTTTGTTATGTTTCCTTCCCCATGTGCTCTGTGTGACCTCATGTCTGATTATTGTCATTTGGTTCAGGTGTGTGTCATTAATTACCCTCATCAGCCCTCCTATTTAAGTTGTGTTCAGTTCACTGTTTGTGGTCCGGTCTACTACATCTATATATGTGCATCCTGCCTGTCCGTCCTGTGTTTGCCCTATTGTAGATGTTACCCTGTGTGTTAGACCCTCTTCTTTGCTTTGCTGGTTTGTTTACATCTAGCTAGCACAATTCCTTGCACTCAGGCAGTTTGGCGTGACTTGCCTGGAACGCTACAAAGTCGTGGTTTGAAGTCATGACTTACGGGCTCAAAAACCTGCCTGGAATGCAGCGTTACTGTACAAATTTCTCTAAGTTACACAAATGCACCAACAGATGGCAGTATTGAACTGAAAATAACCGATGTTAGCGTCATAACTTGTTAGCGTCATACTGGATCAGATTGTGTGCGTTTGAGACGGAGTGAAGATTGTTCTTTGTGATCGTCATAATAAAAAATATTATAATAAAAAATAGGCTTTAAAAAGATCGGTATCGGTGACCAGCCATCAGTATCAGCATAGACAATGAGTCAGGATGGCAACATTTAGAGACGCGGTTTAAGAGACTGGTTGGTGAAATGAGAGACTTACTGGTAGAAATGGACAGTGTGAAAAGAGCTCTTTCTGCATCATGAAAATCCCTCTCCTGTACCTTTCAATCCTGATCATCACTCAGAAAGTGAACTGATTCGTTTCCCCATTTCAGTCCTACATCGTCCAAAACCTTATAAGCATTCTGAACTGATTCAGTCTGCTCCACAGTTAGCTCAACACATAGGCAATCAGCAGAATCCAGGGACTTCCTCTGCCTTACCACAAATGCAGCTTACCCGCTCAGCTTCCGTGCCAGTGTTTGTGCCAGGGCCTTTACCAGTTGTACAGCCAAGGCAAATTCCCAGGTCATGCTCGATGCCACAGATGCCTCCTCGGGTCAAGCTTCAACCACGACCACAATTACATACAACACAGTCGTTATTGTGGCCACAGACAGTCCCATATGCGCTACACACTCCCCCGGTACAGCAACCAGCAGCAGCACAATTCTGTCAGAGTCAATCAGGTACTCAAACCACGTACCATTCGCCACCACCTCAGAGATCATTCTCACAAGTTCCACAACCTCAATCGTCTTACTTCATGCCACAGTATGTTCCATCCCAAGCCTTTGGCTAACAAGCTCCAATGCCAACATCTGCCCTGAGTAACTACCCAAACCAGCCTACAATGCCAGGTCTGATGGAAATGGCTATCACTGCTTCCTATGGCATGCCAAATCCCAAAATGCTACCCTTCTCTTCAGGTAAAGAGAGTGACTTTCTCATACTCAAAAAGGGACTTGACAGCATACTCAGCCCTCACCCCCATTTGACCTGAGGATTATGAGTACCAAGTTCTTCTTGATCACTTGAAATTACCTACTGCCTATCAAGTTGCAAAGCTGTTTGTTAACAGCCCAATGCCATACACCCATTCAATGCAAGCCCTACAGCAACATTATGGACAACCCAGACAGCTGGTCCAAAGTGACCTCAAGGAAATCCTTCATGCACCAACCGTGAAAACTGGTGACGCTCAAGGATTTGAAGACTTTGCTGCTGCAGTGAACACTTTGGTGAGTATGCTGAGCACATTAGATGGTCCTGCTAGACCTGAGCTGCAATGCGGTTCTCGTGTGGACACATTACTCACTAAGTTACCTGTCAGTTACAGAGATTCCTTCATTGAACATTGTCTTGCCCAAGGAATTCTCATGAGCGGCACTACTCGCATTTACACTCTACCCGACTTTGCTCAGTGGCTCGAGAAAAAGTCTCAAGCAATACAAATCGCCCGACGAGTTTCAGAGACAGTTCACATAGAGCTCTCACGCAGAGAATCAAGACAGCCAAGGCCTCAGAAGTTCAAAACTACTACCATTCTCCTTGGCAATAAGGATGAGACCAAAGCTGATCTCCAGTGCAGTGTCATTCCTCCTCTTGCTCCAGCCTCAGTCACCACCAAAAGAAGAGAGAGATTTAAGACATTCTGTCCTTATTGTAATAACCAGGACCATTACCTCAGTGCTTGTGCTGAATTTGCCAAACTGAGTCAGTCTGAACGGGCTAACTGGATAAATGAGAAAGGAAGGTGTTGGCGGTGTGGTCGTGGACATAAGCCTGACAAGTGCACTCTGAAGAAACCTTGCTCCAGCTGTGGTGGACAGCAAGTACACAATCAGTACAACCCCTCATACAATCTACATGGATAAGGTGAGCCATTCAGGGAGGGTCATGTTAAAGGTAGTCCCCATCCAGCTTTGTAATGGGAAAATAACACTTAATACATTCGCTGTATTAGATGATGGCTCAGAAAGGATGGTCATACTGGAAGCAGCAGTGAAGCATCTTGGCCTGACAGGTACAGATGAAGTCTTAACGCTGAGAACAATCAGACAGGATATTGTCCAGCTTCAGGGGACTGCTGTATCTTTTGATGTGTCTGCTCTCTCAAACCCAAGGGTTAAGTTTCAGATTGTACATGCCTTTTCTGCTAGTGAATTGAACCTGGCTCAATAGCTATGTCCAGCAGACACCTTAAAATGGAATTATGGACATCTGAAGGGAATCCCATTAAAGGCGTTTACTGATGTACAGTCTATGGTGCTCATCGGATCCGATCATCCACTTTTGATAACACCTGTTAGTCCTGTTCGTTTGGGCCCACCAGGAACTCCCATTGCAACTCATACTCTGTTAGGATGGACAGTTCAAGGTCCCACAGCCTTTCTGCACCACCCACAAGGTGAAAGCTCCTGTTTGCACACAAGGTTTCCTTCCCCTGCTCAAGCCCTACATCAGCATGTCGAAAAGCTTTGGCAGCTAGATACCTTGCCATTCCAGAGTACCAGGGATGTGACCTGTTCCAAACAAGACCAAAGGGCTATGGAAATGCTTGAAGAGAAAACTGTGTGTCCTAGTGGATGTAGTAAGCCATTATGCAACTCCTCTTCTCCGTCAAAAGAATGCTGCTCACCTCAAGGATCCTTCCACTGCCGGAGCGCAGACTAAGCCGTAGGGCTGGGCAATATATCGAACACGATATACATGCGCCTCTCGTCAGTAAAGCTGGTTCCGTGATTAGCTGTCAGTGATCTACGGCTCTGTGTATTAAATGGCGCTCTATTTGAAAACAGGTGATGGAGATTTAGCGCTAATCACGGAACCGGCTTTACTGACTAGATGCGCATGAATATCACGTTTGATATATCGCCCAGCCCTACTAAACCATAATCCTGAACAAGCTGCAGCGCACAATGCTGAAATAAACAAATTGGA
Source organism: Onychostoma macrolepis (assembly GCF_012432095.1). Taxonomy (NCBI): domain Eukaryota; kingdom Metazoa; phylum Chordata; class Actinopteri; order Cypriniformes; family Cyprinidae; genus Onychostoma; species Onychostoma macrolepis. Next base: position 6,185,937 of record NC_081164.1, on the reverse strand, counting down.
GAATGCTGGTTATGCAGTGAAAATCACAGTTGATGAAGCTAACAAATCACGAGAGTCTTGGTATATACCACACCATATGGTATATCACAACAAAAAGGCTAGAGTAGTTTTTAATTGTTTATACCGCTATCAGCAAGCCTGTCTGAATGACAATCTGCTGCCAGGACCTACTCTTGGTCCATCCCTACTCGGGGTACTCCTACGGTTTAGAGAGCATGCAGCAGCAATCAGTGGGGACATCAAGGCCATGTTACATCAGGTGAGGCTTCTCCCTGCTGACCAGCCCTTGCTTCGTTTCCTGTGGAGGAATATGGAGAGAGAGTGCAGTCCAGACATTTATGAATGGTGGGTGTTGCCATTTGGAACGACGTGTAGCCCATGCTGTGCAGTCTACGCTCTCCAACGATATGTCACGAGACCATATAGCCGGCAATGAAGATATGATGGAGTCTGTACTGCGTGCTTTCTACGTGGACAATTGTCTTCAATCATTCCATACTTCAAAACAGGCCAAAGAATTCATTGATAAGCTCTGTGATTTTCTTGCTGCTGGGGCCTTCGGAATACGACAATGGGCAAGCAACATCCCAGATGTAATATCTCACCTTCCAACTGAAGCAAGATCACAGGGTTGTGAACTTTGACTGATGGAAAACAAAGTGGACCCTTAAGAATCTACTTTCGGGCTAAAGTGGCACTGTGTCTCTGATAACATCAGGTACAAGCAACGAGCCATGTCTGACAAAGCACCCACCATGAGAAATGTGTGCAGGACACTTGCCAGCCAATATGATCCTCTAGGGTTTATTATTCCATTCACCACCTGGGCCAAAGTCCTCATTCAGGCTCTCTGGAAAATGGATAGAGAATGGGATAATCCTATTGAAGGCAAGCTCCTCTCTTTATGGCAAACATGGGAAGATGAACTGCCCTATCTACAGAAAATAGCTCTGCAGCTGTCGATCTCCATGTATTTTGTGATGCTTCAGAGGAGGCCTATGGGTCTGTGGCCTATCTTCGAATGGAGGATGAGCAGGGCCACACCCATGTGTCTTTTGTCATGGCCAGGTTCCGGTTTGCACCAAAGAAGCAGCTCTCAATGCCTCGCTTAGAGCTTTGTGCAGCATTGATTGGCACCCAACTAGCTCGGGTACTACAGACAGAACTTAGCCTCGACACTGTGATCAGACTCTACAATAGTACTGAGTTGGATAAAATCAGAGTCCTGCCAATATAAAGTGTTTGTAGGGACCAGAATCTCTGAGATTCAAAATCTTGTATGAGCAGACAATTGAATTGGACAATTGGACAATCCTGCAGATGACATAACGAGGGGAAGAAAGTTGTTGGAATTGTCTGTTCTATGCAGATGGAGAGATGACCCCTCTTTCTTGCTTCACCCTCCAAATCAATAGCCTACATGCCCGCCACCAAACTTTGTATAACAGGAGGAATTACGCAAAAAAAAGCAGAAACCAGTGCCAACCAGTAGTCGCCTAAGAACTCTCTCTCCAGTTTATGACCAATCTCTGGGCATGATCCGTGTTGGTGGTTGACTCCGCAAAGCAGAAGTACTAGAAGAGGATGAAACTGATCCCAGTCATCCAGTGACAAAGTTACTAATCAAAGACTTTGACCATCGGCTTCTCCATGCTGGACCTGATAGAGTTTTCTCTGAACTGAGGAGGACCTACTGGATCTTAAGGGGTATACAAGCTTACATCCGCGGAAATGTACCGAATGTATTAAATGGCGTCAGAAGCCTGCTGTGCCTAGAATGGCTGATCTGCCCTCTGCACGCTTACGCCTGTTTAAACCTCCCTTCTGGTCTACAGGAGTTGACTGCTTCGGTCCCTACCACATTTAAATTGGAAGACAACACGAGAAACATTGTGTTCAAATGCCTAACGACAAGGTGCATGCATTTAGTCCACCTCTGTAATATGGATACAGACTCCTTTTTGCTGGCGCTCAGAAGATTTGTAGCAAGATGAGGCAAGCCTTATGAACTCCTCTGTGATCAAGGCACAAACTTCCATGGAGGAGAAAGGGAATTACAGGATGCTTTAGCTTCCCTCAAGCCTGAGCTACAATAACAGCTAGCCAAGCAGAATATTGACTTCAAATTTAACCCGCCTCATGCTCCCCATTTTGGAGGAACATGGGAGAGAGAAATCAAATCCATCAAGGCCTTCTTGCAAGTAGTGCTAAAGGACCTGATCCTTCCTGAAGAGGTACCGAGGACCAGAGATGTTCACAAGTCTTTAACTTGGAGTCCAAGTCAAGTCTGAAGTCTTTAACTTGGAGTCCGAGTCAAGTCTGAAGTCTTTAACCTGGAGTCCGAGTCGAGTCTCAAGTAATGTAATGGCTCGCTAAAAAAAATCCCATTCAGAATCCTCATGTATTGAAATGTTCCTATTTACGAAGCTGTTTTATAGACTATAAAATATATGATCTATGTTCGGCTTTGTAAAAAACAAAATAGGTGTTAAGATGTAAGGTTAATGTACATCCAGCCTGTTGCTATGTTTTAAACCATTACCATGTTCAAAACAGATTTCTGTAATCAAATTCTATAATAAGAGTCCGATCTACCATGACACATAAGGAAATATGTGACACAGATATTACGAAACCATACAAATAAAGTATTTTTTTATGATATAAGTAAGGGGTATTCAATTAAAGTTCCAAGAGGTTCTTTATATTTCCAGACAAACAAAAAACATTTTTACGTTTTACATTTAGATACATGCCAGGCCATGTGACAGAAAAAAAAATAAATAAATACTGTTTCTGTTCTGGGTTTTCCTCCCGAAATCTATACTATTTTAATATTTTAATTAAAATCAATATCTACTAAAAACAATGTAGCTACAATAATCAAAACGTTCTCATCTTGAGCAAAAAAGAAAGATTACTAGCAGTTTCAAAGTTTAAGTTCTATCTTAGCCATCTAACAACAATTTTACAAAATTACATGCATCTTTTGAAATGTTCTTAGCCTACATATTAATAATGCTAAATGTAGATCAGAAACATCTTGTCACCTTGTCGCCTGGTTTGAACAGAGTCATAGGTTATAGATAGATAAATAGATAGTAAGAAAAAGAACTATATTTGCAGCATTGTTTTTTTTTCTGTTGTGTTTTAGTGAAAGTAATCTATAATTTTGCTGCTCACCGTGTTTCTGTTGTTGTTGTTAAAATAACCGCGTCATCGCAGCTCTTGAACTTGGTGCTGGTGTACCGACAAAACATGCTACCTATCAGACTGTGCTACCAATAATATATTTGCATTGTTTTAAGGGTAAGTTTAGGGTAAGGGTAGGTGTGGACGGGTAGGTATAGGGTAGGGGTAGGTATTGACATTAAAAAAAGCCTCAACCCACATGAATAAGATGCTGGTAGCACAATCTGATAGGTAGCATTTTTCTATCGATTTGTGCTACCTATCTTTTTAATTGGAGGTAGCACAATCCGAGCGGGTAGCACAAATCGTCAGAACACCGGCGCACATCCGGAGAGAAAGAGAAAGCGCACGGAGCTGAAAGGGCTTGAATAAAGTGTGTTTGGCTTTAGATAAAAATACTAGAGTATATAGCGCTGAAAGATATTTGCCATAAACGCCGCTTGTTATGTGATCCGCTCTGCTGTTTTGACTCACTGCTCTCTTAAAACAGTGCTGCTGTTACGGCTCGTGGTCCGGATGGATGCCGGGGTGCAGCTGCAGGCCGCCTTTTGAATATCAGTTTTATAAGTATTTAAAGATAAAAGACTCGAGTTGCTTTTAAAATATTCACGAGTTCTTTTCCAAGAGTCGAGTCAAGTCTGGAGTCATTTCAGGTCGAGTCTGAGTCAAGTCTGAAGTCTATAAAAATGCGACTCGAGTCCGAGTCACTAACTCGAGTGCCCATCTCTGCTGAGGACTGTATTGATTGAAGTCGAAGGCATGATGAACTCAAAACCTCTGGGATGTGTGTCGTCAGACATCTCAGATCCTGATCCAATCACTCCCAACTTGCTGCTCATGGGGCGGCGGGATGCCTCCCTTCCACAAGCTGTGTATGGACCAAGTGATCTATTGGGACGTAGGCGCTACCGACACAGCCAGGTGATAGCTGATCACTTCTGGAGTCAGTTCATTCGGAAATATTTACCCAGTCTGCAACTTCGTCATAAATGGCAGAACTCTTCTCCAAAGTGGTTATGGTTGTCGACCCTCAATTACCCAGAACCTTATGGCCAGTTGGCCGTGTTACGAGAGTCATTACAAGTGATGATGGCAATGTACGCACCGCAGAGGTAAACATCAGTGACCGTACATATACTAGGGGTGTAAATCAGATGGTTGGTCACGATACGATACGATATCGATTCTCAGACCCAGCGATACGATATTTGCCGATACCTCAAAATTCTACAATTTGATTACGATTCGATTCGATACAAAAGTATATCGATCGATATTTCGATATTATGATATTATATACCTATTTTAAACAACAATCATACATTTTTATTAACTCACAAATGCAACCAAAATATATAAAATGAACATTTATCTGAAATTTTCACATCCTGTACCTCAATTGGGACATTCACAAAAAAATTAAATAAATAAGCTATACGCTTTTTTTTTTTTTTAAATAATAAAGAATATAAACAATTGGAAATAACAATTCTGGCTGCTACTATTGGCTCAGTTCTAAAAATCTTTTTTGGCTCAGTTCTAAAAACTGCATAGTCTTCAGTGTATAAATTAAATATAGATTCATCATTTTTGATGTTACAAAGGTTATCAGTCAGGAGCAGTGAGCACTTATATTTTTCTTTGACAACATTTAGATTTATTATTAGTGTGCTTTCACTTTAAGAAATAAAGCATGGATTTAATATACTGATACATGTGCGTTTTCTTTCTCAACTCTTTACACTTTACACTCTTTAAGACATATGCCTAACCGACTGTGGGCAGTTGAAAACATGGAAGAAGCCAATAATATTTTGACTTTCAACATATTAGGTCAAACGAAAAAGATGGCATAATCCTCAAAGAGCGTGGTTCTGTACACTGTAAGAATGACACACTCAGCCTCTGTGACTCTGCAGGATGACAGAGAAAGATGATGGAGTTAAATGGTCTGACTGGTGTAAGTGTGTGTGATGTTTGCATTAATGACTTACCCAGCGGAGTTAATCTGGTGTAGTGTGGAGGAGAGAGACAATATGGACAAAAAACACTGTTCACAAGTACACACACTCACACGGCACGCACACAAGAGATTATAGCAGTTAAACCACTGGGTTGTTCTCCTTTTAAAGATTACAATACAACACGTCCCTCCCATCGCCACCTCATTGAAAACATCTGCCATCCATCTCACGTCGGGCTTTCCCTCTTTATTTCTCAAGTACAATGGTGATCAGAATTAATTTTACTGGCTATAATAATAACTATAAGATGAGAAAAAAAACCTTTTGTTTTCAGGCATAATCTTTCTTTTCCTTGTGGATTTCTCTCTTTAGAAAAAGGAATTGTGAGCAAAGAAAAGGTTAGCAGTGTGAATCTGATCCCTCTCTGAGCTCTTAACACTTCCCCTTGGAAGTTCCTTTCTCAAGTTGTGGAAGCTAACAGTAGTCTAATATAAATAAATAATAGTTCATCTAAAAATAAATATTTAATGAAAATTTACTCCCCTTCAGACCAAGATGTAGATGAGTTTGTTTCTTCATGCACTGTAAAAAAAAAAAAAAAAAAAAAAGGTTGAGCCAACTTAAAATTAAGGCAACCAGCTTCAACAGATTTTTAAGTTTTCTCAACTTGTCATTTTAAGTTTATACAACAAAAATTTGAGAGTCTCCCACAAAAAGAAGTTGAGCAAACTCAAAAATCTGCTGAAGCTGGTTGCATTTTTTTTTTTTTTTTACAGTGTGGGAACAGATTTGGAGAAATGTAGCATTACATCACTTGTTCACCAATGGATCCCCTGTGAATGGGTGCCGTCAGAATGAGAGTCTAAATAAAAACATCACAATAATCCACAAGTAATTCACACCACTCAATTAATGTCTTGTGAAGTGAAAAGCTGTGTGTTTCTAAGAAACAAATCCATCATTAAGATGGATTCAAACCTTCGCTTCTGGCTGAAATACGAGTCCATAATCCATAATTGCACTTCCTCCAGTGATAAAGTGCTTGTCCTGTTGTCCTCTCACATCAAAATCCTCCGTCATATGTGTTTAGAGCTTTTTTTTTTGCTTGTAAACGGTGTTTGATCTGTGCATGTTTCTCTAGTGATTCAGACAAGATGGCTTTCTCACTGGAGAAAGCAATATTATGGACTCATATTTAAGCCAGACACAAGTGTTTGAAGTTAAAAATTCTTTAATGATGGATTTGTTTCTTACAAATATGCAGCTTTTTACTTCACAAGACATTAATGGATGAACACGAGTAGTGTGGATTATTGTGATGTTTTTATCAGCTGTTTGGACTGATAAATTCAGCCGGCACCCATTCGCTGCAGAGGATCCATTGGTGAGCAAGTGATGTAATACTACATTTCTCCAAATCTGTTGAAGAAACAAACTCATCTACATCTTGGATGGCCTGAGGGTGAGTACATTTTCAGAAACAGAAACATCAAAAGCTTAACCTGTCTGATCCGATAGCCAATGAAAAGCATTTGTAAAGTAATAGTCATAGCATCAATGGCTTTTGTCACACAAAAGAATAACAGTGCTGGACTCAAGCTTCCTCGACTGAGTCATTCAGCAATATGTGTATTCAGTCCTGAGCTGAGCCTCGGGGAGCGGATGTTCCCTTTATCAGAGAGTGAACAATTTTACAAATTAGATTCATCATATTTGTTTTTCTTCCTTATCTTCATAGCTTCTGTTTTATCTGTTGATAGGAACAGCGAGAGAGACAGAGAGAGGAACAGTGGGATACAAATGGCCTGTGGAGGAAGAGCAAGGATTGTACATAATGACAGCTATAGTACAAACTAGTGAGTGTTAGATTTAAGACTACGATACTTAACCTCAATCCTAAAAGGGGTTTACAGCCTTATGTCCTGTACAAGTTCCACAAAGTGCTTTTTATTCCCTATTCTCTAGAGTACATCTGGCAGGTTGCGGCTCAAAGATGGGTATGTGCCAAACACAGTGTGTTTTATGTGATGAAATATTATGATACAATAAACAATTTTGGTTCTGTGTTGAATCACCACTCAAAGTCCAATGTGAAAATAGGCTCCTGAAGCCAAACTATTAAGAAACAAAACTGGATAAATGCACATTCTGGAGTAATGTGCCATTTGCAACACTGATAGGCAGCCTCCGTACAACATTATCTCACTGATTATCTATATGCTTATTGTAAGAAAGATTATTCTGGATATCGATATTAATAAATTCAACATTTTATGGTTTACAGTGAATTTACCACAGTTTAGGTATGTTCGGGACAATGTGAATCTGGCTGTGAGCTTAGACTTAGCTAACATGTTTTAAGAACGTTTTTCTAATGTTCCTATTAAGTTATCAAAATGTTATTTCTGAACCTCCAATCTTTACATTTACTTTAGTTAATACATTTACATTTATTTGTTGTTATGTGAATATTATTGGAACATTTTAGAATTTTGTGACCATTACGAGAATGTTACTTTTTAATTTTCACTGAACATTCTGAAACAGAACATTAAAAAAACTAAACAATTAAAAAAAAAAAAAAAAAAAAAACTCTGGATGAATGCCCAACTGAAACATTTCAGAAGTAAAACGACTTTGTGCTAATGTTTTGAGAACATTATTAACTCTGAACAAACAATCTATTAACTTTACTGGAAGAACATTTGTCGATAAATTTATGAGAACCTTGCCAAAATGTTGGCCAATGTTCTGAGAACATTGTTTGTTAGCTGGGAAGATCTGATTAAACACGAAGAATTGATATTTTGGTGAAGACACTTTGGTGAAACATTCTGTCCGTGTGTAGGTGTACATGTGTAGCTTTAAATAGCCTTGTGCACTGTCGCCTCTAAAGTACTTTCCATTACATTCTGTCGTCTCCTGTGAATCAGACCTGCACATTTAACATAGAAATATATGCCGGGTTATTATGTCAAAGCTAGATGTTGTTGTGGTAACCGCACTCTACGTGTCACTCTAGCCCTCTTGTTACCGTAATTTTCCCTTTTTCTGCATCACCTGTAAGTGGAACTATAGTTAGACATTTCACTTGAGAGTACATCCGACGTAGAAGATTCTGCTTTAAATTACACTTACTGCCTTGTGTATGGTACAATTGTGTTAATAACGTGTGTTAATATTATTATTTTTGTTTGTTTAGGTGCTGAAATGTGCAAATTGCTTAAGCGCTTACCAGTGCTGGGAAGGTTATAGGTTACAGATTACAAGTTACCCTATTCAAAATGTAATAAGTAATTACTTTAGTAAAGTAATGTAACTGATTACTTTTTCACCATTTTTGGTTCCCAAAAGAACCTTTCAGTGAACCGTTCCTAAAAGAACCATTTTGAAGAACATTTTAAAAATCTAAAGAACCTTTTCTGCATTTGAAAAGCTCAATATTCAGATGTAACTGAAATTTAGTTACTTTTTTTCTCAGTAACTGTAACAGATTACAGTTACATGCATTTTGTAATTAAATTACGTAATGCCTTTAAATGTAAACTAATTACTCGCCAACACTGGCGCTTAATAGGCCATCTGATGAGGAGGTCTGTTTGAAGGCCAACGTGGGGATGGGACACAATTTGTAGAGTCTTTCAAACAAAAGTGAGCAAAGGACTCATTGCATATAGGTGCCTTTCACAAATACACAAAGTGTGCAGATGATAGTCACTTTAAGGATGTAATTTTGTCATTGGTGATCACACAATCTTCGTAATTCATTCTGAAACCTGAAGTGTGACTGGGATTTCATAAACCCTCAACTGCTCAATGGATACATTTGTGTTTGAATATGCAATGCACAAGTGGTACAAAAACTGATTTTAAGATCAAAAGAGGTAATATAGGTAAAAAGAGGTAATGACAGACATCAAGTTATCAGCCGCCCACTAAATTAAAAATAAATAAATAAATAAATCTAAATCACTCTAGTAGCATTTTATAAGTCTAGGAAGAGTTTAGGTTGTAAAATATCTGGCTATGGCATGACAGATCACATATTGCTCTGTCTCTGCAACTTTAGCAGTTCTCCATTTGACAGACTGTCATTTATTTCTCGAAAAGCCTCTAGTCATGAAGTTATTAACGGGCTTGTCACTTACAAGATGTACAGTAATGTTCCATAACTTAATTATAGCCGATTGAGTTTTGCCTAATTTCGCTCATAATTTGGCGCACATTAAACCAACTCAAGGCTAATAGGCTGCTAATATATGCTCAGTTCTTGGCTACTTGATAATTAGCACCTATTAAGCTTGTACAGTAGGAGTGTAGTAGCTGATGTGTATTTGGACCGCTGCTCTCCTCTAGTGGTCAGATAGATCACTGCATTATTGCATAGTGTCAAAGTCATGGCTGTGCCCCAGTTTGCATACTAGAAACTAAAAGTATAAATGATTACATTTGAAGTATGTAGTATAGTGGGATATTCACACACATGATTGAGATATTCCCATCACCTGGTATTTCTAGATATAACATAACTTTTGTGATTTGTGTTGAAATCAAGAGCAGCATTAGTGAATCATAACAGATGCAACGTTTAGCATATTAAACCAAATTCAAGACACGTCTGATGTGAGAATGTGTATATATATATATATATATATATATATATATTAGTGCTGGGCAAAGATTAATCTAGATTAATCTCATCCAAAATAAAAGTTTTTGTGTACATAATATATGTGTGTGTTGTGTATATTTATTATGTATATATGAATACACACCCATGTATGTATATATTTAAGAAAAATGTGTTATGTTTATATATTAAATATATTTATATATCATATAAATTATATTAATATAAATATATACATGTAAATACATGTAAATATTTTCAAAATATATACTGTATGTGTATATACTGTCTTTATATACACATAATAAATATTCACAGTACACACAGATATATTATATAAACAAAAACTTTTATTTTGGATGAGATTAATCTAGATTAATCTTTGCCCAGCACTAACATATATATATATATATATATATATACAAAATGTATGGTCTATAAGAATGTGATTTGTGTGACTATGTCTTTAAAATTGCAACTTCAGTGTGTTACAGTATGAATTACAGACTCAACACAAACTAGCAACGCCCTTTCAAACTTCTCACTTTCTTTCTCAGTATCACAAACACACACTCACGTTCATGCAGGAAGTAAGCTCAAGATAGATAGCAAAAAAGGAAGTGAGATGCAACACATTTATAAACAAGACTTGATGCTTTCGCAAATATATTTGGTCTGCTATTGTATGTGTGAAGATGTAAGTCCTCCAAACTATGCAGGTTCTGACTTCATACTTAATGCATTAAGCATGCATCAATGGGCATCTTTTAGCCACAGCTCACTCCACAGAGAAATATCATTTTTATATACACATTTCTAGAAATATACAGTGGATTCCATTGAAAATATGAGATTTAAATAAATATATAAATAAAGGTAATAACATAATGAAGAAGAAATGTCACTAACTTTATGTATTGTTTCATATTTTAAATACAAACTGTTTATTTTTGCCTAATTTTGCTCATAATTTGATACGCATTAAACTCAACTCAAGGCCAATGAATAAGCAAATAAATAATGTTATGACATAATGAAGAAGAAATGTCACTTATGTATTGTTTTGTAAATTAATTACTGTTTATGTTTGTCTAATTTTGCTTATAATCTGGTGCAAATTAAACTCAAGGCCAATAAGTAAATAAAATGAGAAAATAAATAAATTAATAAAGTAAGTTATGACAAAATGAAGAAGTGAAGAACATTATGTATGGTTTCATAACTTAATTACAAATGGTTTATTTTATGCCTAATTTATGCTCATAATTTGGTGCATATTAAACTCAACTCAAGGCCAATCAATAAATAAAGTAACGATGTAATGAAGAAATATTTAAATAATAAGATTCTACATTATTTCTAGTTACTAATCATATAGAAAATGTGAAATTTACTTTGTTGTGCCTTTGTACAAAAGGTCAGAGGTCAAGTGTTTTTTTAAATGAAATAGGTACATGCTACATAAACAAAATGTTATTTCTTTTATAATAAGATAATATAAATAACATCTTATATAAATTAAAAAGTATTATGTATTATTATTATTATTATAGTATATGGTGATGCACATTTTGTTAGACGTCATATTATTCAGTCTTATAATGACACTGAATGCAGATCCCGAGATACACTGGAGTCACGTCAGCTTTGACAGAGTGACCCAAGAAGCTCTCCTGCATGTCAACATCGGGTGCTATTGAGTAAATATGGCATGACTGCTAAGTACAGATCACATGTATCCGCCCAGCAACCACAGGAAGCCCTTTTGCTGCTGCTGCTGCTGCTTACAGAGCATCAGCCCTGTGCAGCGGAAGTGCACACTTCTATCTGCACACACACAAACACACACACACACACACACCTACAAGAGCCAGAAGTGAGGACTTGTGGCTACCCGTCCCGGAAAAGACACAAGAGGACACAGGAGTCAGAGACCATGATCAAACGCAAACTGAGTGAGTATATTTGATTGAGGGCTTCCGCCATATAGGGTGGTGTAATCATTCAGACTGGTATCACTTTGCCATGAGGTTTCTTACTGTGGTTAAAATCTCTGGTCAGTTAAGCAAGACTATTAAAGATCAAAATGCCTTAAAAAGCACCCCACTGTCCTTGTCGAAGCTATCAGGGTGTTATAAAGGAGCAGGACTGTTGACATTGTTGATTTTTATAATGGCCTTAAAGGCTAACGTTCCTCTCTGATGAAGGTTAGTGTATTTGAAGGCAGCAGTGCATAGATACGTTTTTAAGAGGCTTTTTGTTGTTTTGCTCCACATGCCTTGAGGTAAAACCAAAGCTGTTCTGAGGACGGTGATGGGATATGGGAATACCGTAATGACATTTGGGGATTCAGCTGCACAAAGCAAATGAATGTACTTCAGACTAGATCAATATGAGCTGAATTGAACATCGACCAAGAGAAAAAACAAACGCATGATGAAAATAAAAGTTGTTTATATTAGATTAGTTTGCCCTTATTTGACCTTATAATACTCAAAGTATATGGGATATATATGGATAAACTGCAACTGAGCAAAGTATTAGAATATTGTGTAATGCATTAGCAAATGCACAAAAAAGCAGTCATGAAAAAACACACAATGGCAGAAAAAGGAAGTTTTTATCCACAGAAAGCTACATTCACTATACATTCTTACTGTATGTTTAAACTAAAGTATAAAACCTAAACTATATTAAAAAAAATATTTAAATAACTATGTTCACACACACCAATCTACCCACCCCCACCACAAAAAAGATTATTCAACATATTTATTGTACTGTACGTTTTGCCTAAATTAATGAGAACCTCCACTAAATATTTAAATTTGAACAGTAATGTGTAAACAAAATGTAACAGTATGATGATTAACAGTATTACTATGAAACACAAAACAGTAAATGTAGAAAATATTCAATCTTTATTTTGATCAATAAATACATTTTGACCAGTAATTGATTAATTAGATAAATTGACGAAACAAAAAAACGCAAAAATATAATTTTCCACAGAATGAATAAACATTGAAGTACATATTTAAATATTCATTTGTTAATATTTAAATATTGATCATGAAAACATGTAATGTTAAGAATTTGTGCTAATTATTATTAATATTATTATTATTATTATTATTATTACGATTATTATTAATATTATTTCACACTGACATTTCCCCCGACACTTCTACTATCAATTTACTGTAATTTTACAATCCAAAATGTGTAAATAAGTGTAAATAAGATCTGGTGTTTTACTTATAATTAATTTAAAGATTATTGTGAATGCAAAAAGTAATAGTTTTATCTTACGAAACATTTTTCTTCCTTAATATTAGTTACACTTTTATATGTGTTTCTTCTTCAAGTACAATATAGCAATACAGCAATACATTATGAACTTCATCACATTTAACAGTCCCATGTGTTACTAATTTCAATCTGTCTGATATCTGAAAATACTCGGTCTGGATTCTAACACAAGACGACTTGACAAGAAACAAAACCAGAATGGGGCTAAACTTTGATAGTCCCCCGAGAGCTATAATTATTAAGATAAATGAACAGACGTTCCAACAGTAACAAAGAGAAAATTCAGGCCCTGACATTGAAAATCATGCTAGAAACATTACAAATTATGATAAAGCTCTATTTTAAGAATCGCCTTATCGTAATTTCCTCCCCTGATCATCATCACATGATTTTCACCAGAAAGAAATATTTTGGCTTCATTTACGAGATGTTCAAATGGTTGTTTTAGGGACTAAAGGGACCAAAGAATTTTTCCCACAGACAAGGTCAAGACTCATGTTTACTTAAGAGGCTACAAATTTCTTTCTCACATTGAAACAACTCTTGGTATGATAGGGACCCTGGGGTGCACAGTCAGCCCACAACGAGCAGCTTTTTTCTTTTTTTTTTTTCTTTTTTTTTTGACCAATGTGAGGTTTAGTCTGAAAACTGTGCCGAGTTACAGCACACAACATGTTTTCTCCTTTCTCAGGCTTCAAGTGGTTTGGTAGTCTCACCAACCTCCGTCGGAAATCAGACACCCAGAAGGACGATGTCAAAGAGGTGTCCACCGACGATATGGGCATGCATCCGCGCAGCCCAAGCTACGCCAGCTCCAGTGAAATGTACACGCACATGGGCACCATGCCGCGTCATCCGAAGAAGGACAAAAACTTGAAGAAGAGCAAGTCCAAGGACAAGACCAACCTCGGTCAGAGTCAAAGCATGAGACCTCCACAGGACCATGTTGTTGATTCCCCCCTTCTCAGCGTACTCTCCGGGAAGGGCCTGGAGGCGCTGGAGAACCCCGTCTTGGAGGACAAGCCAGCTGCAGGAACCAGAGATAATCACATTCAGAATCGTGACCTTCCACCTCCACCGACTATGGATGGACACTCAACAAAGCTAGAAGATGAAGATAAGGAGCCATTAGTTGACTCCAAGCCACATGTTGATCCACCAAATGCATGTCTAGAATCTGCAGCAGATCTAAATCAGAGCAAAGAGCCAGACATCCAGCCATTGCTGCCCAAGAAAAGACATAAAGAAGCAGACACCTCCATGAAGGATGCTGAGGAGCTCCAGGTGGATGGAAATTTGATTCAGTTACCTCTGAAACACGGCAGTCAGGTCGAGCAGAAGCAAGCAGTAGAGGAAGATGCTAAAATAAGATCAGACTGCAAACAAGTCAGTCAGGAAGAGAAGGAGCCTAACAGGTAAGAATCAATTCCTTGATTCTTGAATCTGATCTTCATTGTTTGTTTATACCCACCCTTGCGAAAATTAGCCATGGTTTTACTACAAATAAAACCAAAAAAAAAAAATCATGGTTACAATAGTTAATCCATGGTAACCACAAATTAACCATGGTTTTACTACACTAACGATAGTTTAACCATGGTATTTGTATTAAATCTGTGGATAAAGTCCTTAACTACTATGTACTTACATTTAAATTAATAATTTGGTACAATGCACTTATTGTGTACATACATGTTTTTACATTGTACTTATATTTGTAAAAATACCTATATGTAATTACATCTGTAATTAATTTTTGTAATTACATTAATAATTACACTGTTGACCCATCCCTTAAACCTACCCAGACCACCAAACCTGTCCCTAACCTTACCTGTATCACACCTCAATAACAGCAGGAGTGTTTTGAAATACAATATGAACACAATAAGTACATTGTACTTATTGTTTGATGTAAGTACATAGTAGTGAAGGCCACCTAATATAAAGTGTGACCCTACATTTTTACCACAATAAAATCATGGTTAATTTTCATAAGGGCTAAATACAGTAGCTGAGTACAGTACTTAACTTTAAATATTAAAAGCCATTCAAAATTCATTTTAATTACATACTATTATGTATTTATATTGAATGTGTGTCATACTGAAAAACAAGTGCTATTAGAAAATGGATTTGTGACTATACATTGATATGTAAATACAGCAATGCCACATGAATGCTGTTCCGACAAAAAGCAATGTGATTTTTACATAAAAATTCAACAAACATGAAGTTAATATTGAGCAACTTACATTTTAGACACAATATTGCAGTTAGTTTCTGTATTTTTCCGCACCGCGATTCGTTCCAAACAAAGCCAAAGCTGAATGAACCAGCTAGCAACATCGTTAACGGTGAACGAATCAATGGAATGAATGAATTGCCACTTTCACACAGCAGCAGAACATTTAAATAATCTCACTTGATAATATTTTGATATCAAATACACATACTTGAGGACATTTGTATTTGAATCCTTGCGGTTCAGTTCCCACACTGTTAAAGTCCACGTGAAGCCGAAGTTGCTGCCGACTTTATTCCAGTGTAGTGACGTATTTCCAACTGAAATGGAATATTGAATAGAGGGCGTGGTTTTATTTATTTATTTTTTTGGAGGGGTGTGTTTAAGGATATTCTGCCATTCCAGACCGGAAGTACATGTTCAGATTTTGATTAAAGATTACCATGACAAACTATTTTTTTTCAGTGGACTAACTTGCACAGATTAATTGTTCACCTCAAGACTAGCAATGTGCGCTAACAAAATAGCCTAAAGTCAATTTTGATTTCATGAGGACTAACGGTTACAAGACGGACAAGAGCAAAACCACAATTCAATAAGCAAGAAGTTAATATTGAGTCAGAGGTGGACAGTAACGAAGTAAATTTACTTGAGTATTGTACTTAAGTACACTTTTTGAGTATCTGTACTTTACTTGAGTATTATTTTTTTCTGGAAACTTGCGACTTTAACTTCACTACATTTGAAAGACAAATATCGTACTTTTTACTCAACTACATTTATATCAAGGTCCTCAAGTAGAAAGTTGTTATATGTAGCAGTTTTTACAGTGTGTGCATTTTTAGATTCACTGAACCTTATATATATATATATATATATATATATATTATCTTTATTTTTATTTTTTTTTGCAAACAAATGATCAAAAAGTAGGCTAAATGAAAACTTTGGAATCTAAGCTTGGAATCAATAAGAATTTAAATCAATAAGCAGAATCAGAATCTGAATGGATAAAATTCAAACAATACCCAACCCTAGCCACATGTTGTGAAGTTCACTGATTTCTGAGCATTTTATGAACACTGATCAGTTGATGGTACACATGCACACCCATGGCCATAGGCTACTGAGAGAGTATGATCCAGTTTTATGAAGAGACTAAAGATTTGTTTTCTTTTCAATGTTTGCTTTGTTTGCCTAAAATGAACCATATCATAGACTTCAGTATCTCTTTGAAAGAGAACTTTGTAACTTTTAAACAAGTATTTAAATGAGTTCAATGTAGTTGTAGGAGTGTTAAATAAAAAAAATAAAGATGATTATCTTCATTCAGTTGTTCCATTTCTATAGGTTTGGTAACATAAAAGCTCTTAATTCCAAAGATAATTCAAGCTAATCAGTGTATTCAGTAGGTTGCATTAGTGGCATAAGGTATTGTAAGTATACAACAATGCGACAATAAAACAATGCATTTACTTTTTACTTTTGATACTCAAGTACTTTTAAAAACATGTTCTTCCGTACTTTTACTTAAGTAAAAATCTGTCTTTACAACTTTCACTTGTAGTGGAGTAGTATTTGACCAGTAGTATCTGTACTTTCACTCAAGTAAGGAAGTTGTGTACTTTGTCCGCCTCTGTATTGAGTAACTTACATTTTTATGTCCATTTGGTTCATTTGTGTATTTTTGTTTCACTAACGAACACAGTTCTATTCTATACCAAATCCAAAGCCGAATAAATCTTGGCGTGTCTAGCTTCAACAGGTGTGATTCATTCCTGAATCGTTCAGAATTTAGGAACAAAATGGTTGAATGAATGACTCATGACTCGCTCGAAAGACAATCACTTTTTGCCACCTACTGGTCAACCGAATGTAACCCACAGTAACTGAAAAATATCCCAAATGCACAAGCGGAGTGATACAAACAGTGAAAAGCCCCAGTGCTGTTTAATAATGATGCAAATTGAGACATTAGGGCAATACAAACTCTTCACAGGTAAATCAGGTAGCTGTGCTGTAGAGTCAGATGAGACTAATCCTCACGACCACATACCGTGACGGTGTGGTTTTGTGATGAAGTAAAATATGATCTCTGCTCCTTTGTGACACCGGTTCTGGTTCATTGTAGCCTACATGTACACCTGGATTGATGTCACGCTTGAAATGTTCTCATGAGATAGAGCAGGGGTGTCAAACTCAGTTCCTGGAGGGCCAGAGCCCTGCAGAGTTTAGATGCAACCCTAATTAAACACACCTGATCCAGCTAATTAAGTCATTCAGTCTTATTTGAAAACTAGATGGTTTGTGTGTTGGAGCAGGGTTGGAACAAAACTCTGCAGGGCTGCGGCCCTCCAGGAACTGAGTTTGACACCCCTGAGATAGAAGCTCCAAGATTAAGACCTGCTCCGTGTGTTTGGACATTTCGCTTCCTGCCGTGTAAATGTCTGGTAATGAGGTCACAAACCTGTGAATGTTTGATCAATGATGTCAAACAGTGTTTCAGCAGTGACCCTCATAAATTCACATTAGACACATTAGTGGGCAGCAGAGAGCAACAGGATGAACAGGCATTCAAAGGAAAGCTGCTGTTCATTCCTCTTCAACTTCCCAAAGGGACTTGACAGACCGTAAGATGTAGACTGGGAAACTTGAATGAACAATTTTAAGAAACTCTTCACTGGGTTTTTATTTTTTATTTTTATTGTTGTCTATTCATTCAGAAGTGTTGTTTGAGTATGAAGTTGCACAAGGATCTAAGGTGAGTTTATCATTGTCAGTATGTTGTTTGTGTCGCAGAGTAGACGTCAAAAAATCACTATGGTTATTCACAGTTTAGTTCTACTGAAAAATTCTAACAATGTTTGTCATTTATTTTTTTAAATCATTTTATTTTATTTGAATGTTTATTATATTTTGATGACAGTGGTGGATGCATTACTTATTATTATTATTTTTTTTTTATTATTTATAATATAAATAAATAGTGAACTTAAAAAAGAAATATTAACGGCCTTTATACACACTGTATACTTTGAATTCAATATAGCCTTTACAAAAGAGAACTGTGGTCATAAATGGTGTAGTTATGGTATCCAATTATAATACTTTGAGATATGAAAAAGAAAAAAAAAACATGGCACTATAATGGTGTCTTGTCTTGAACAGTGTTTAAATACAGGCAAACTGCATATGCCGCATAAGCATTGTCTTTTTTTAATTAGATTGTTCTCAGTCAGAGCTCATTATAAATAACACCTGGTTTGTTGTTTGCAAGCAAGATCTTTTCCCGGTCATTTGTAAATACGGCTGAGGAGGATAAAGATGTGAGGTCAGCCAGTACAACTGGAGGATGTGAGAAATGTCTTCAGGAAACAGTGTCTAAAGAGTTTTCCTGCTTTTGTATTCAGTGTCTTTAAGAGGGCACTGCTTCAGCTTCACCTTTTTGTGTTTTAATAATAAAAATAATACTTATAATTAATACTAATAATAGTTCATATTATATTATTTTTTGCCACTTCACTTGCAGAATAAATGAATCATGGCCTGTATATAGGGATTTTCTTCAATGGCGTTTTTGTTACTGTATGATTCCGCTTCCACACCACAAGAGGTCAGTAAAAAATTCAAGGCCTCAAAACTGATTTGGTGCACCTGAAGGTCCACTGAAAAAAATCTCTTTCTAAAAGCAGTTTTAAAATGTTGTTGTTAGATTTTTATGGTTTTAGAGATTCCTGTTCTTGCATTTTTAGCATCTTGGGGTCTGAATCGCATCTTGACAGATACTCTGACTTGGTCTGTTCATTCGCATGTTGTTGAAACTTTTGTTCAACACACTTTGTTTCACTTTGATTGACTTAGACTGAAGTGTCGAGGGCATTCATACAAAGTATTTTCATTGTTCGGCCGTGGTTTCCACACACGTCTGCTTCGCTGAAACCTTTCCCATGCTGAAAGCTGTTTCTTGGCCTGACCTGACAGTGAATTTGTTGTTGCTCATTTATCAAACCGCTTGGTAAAAACTCTTCCCACGCTTAAAGCAAGTTTGTTTCTCTCACACACTCACAGAAATAAAGGTACAAAAGCTGTCACTTTGTCACTTAAGGCAGTACCCTTTCAAACGGTACTATTGTGTACATCGGAGATACTAATATTCACACCTTTATGGTACTAATGCACACCCTTTAGGGATAAATAAGGTACAAAATTGTACCTTTTGAAGAGATACTGCCTTTTGTACCTTTTTTTCTGAGTGAGCATGAATTTTGACCAAGAATTTTTGCCACTGGGCAATATATTGAGATTTGAAATCTCTTCAGCCAAGACTCTTTCTGTTATCGGTACTTCTCAGAGTTTATTTTTAAAAAATCCATTTTTAAAGCGTTTGGACATATTTACTGTTATATTCAAGACAATAACTTGCTGCCCATAAAAAGTTGGGGTAAGTTGTCACAATCAGAAAATACTGTTTATTGAAATTTGAGATGAGAAATTTTGCTGTTTAAATAATAACAGTATATAATAATAATTTGTAATTGATGTAATATGTATTATTGACTGTTTAGTGGCTTTTAAAACGTTTTCTTAATGTAAATCTATACAAATCAGTAATGTATTGGTTTTTTTTTATTGTTGAGATTAATGCTTCTTTCTCATTTACAATTGTTTTATTGGCCCAAAAAGAAAGACTTATTGGTTAAAAAAGGTGTTTCTTTTTTATTCTTTCATGTGTCATTTTAATAAAGTTTTTTAATAATAGTAATATTCATATTACGGTGTTCAAATGCTCGGTCTCTGCACTTCCTGTTTTTTGGTTGAAGCACATTTTATCCTGTCATTGATGTGGCGTGCAGTAGGAGGAACATAAACATGCTTTTCACTTCCTTTGGATGTTAAAAAAAGGTCAATTTCCACTGTGACTTTTATATCGCATGCTGTGGTGTAAAAAATGCAATACGAATAACTTCTGATTAAATCCATCTCACTACATATCTCACTGATTCTGTTTAACGCTGAGGTGGCTTTCAACATTTTTCATATGCTTATACATGTATTATTATGCATTTCTTTGGAATACATGATTCTGATTGGTCAGTATTTTTGTACGAGAACACCGTATAATTCACCATTATAACTGCTAATTTTCTTTCTTATCATATAAGAACATAATTTTGGCAATTAATTTTCATGTCAGTTTATTCATTTAGATTGCAATGTGCATAAAGTGGGATAATTTACAGTCAGATTTGTTTTGGAATTCTGATCAGTGTTTATTTGGCAATTATGACTGATTGAATGACTCTCTGTTTATTATATATGGCGTAATATATAATATGAGCATTTTGTGCTATTAAACAATGTTGTCGATGTTTTTTTTTCTTTTCACAGACAGCTGAACACCACAGACAACCGAGGAGAATATGTGGAAGTAAGGCCTTTTTTCTTTCTCTTATAACAAGAAGTCATTTGAACAATCTAAATCTCTCATCTTTAATAAGGAGAAGCTGGAAGGAATTCTGTTAATATATCTGTGTATTACTTCAATCTGTCTGTTCTTTGATTTAGGCTATATTTCAGGCTCAGTCCCTGACAACTTGCTGAATATGGTTATTTCATGCTTAATTAGGCACAATTCCTGTATTCATTAACTAAAAGCACCATTTGTAGATCTAATAAGAAATTAATCTAATGAGTTCTTTTAGTATGTGCTGATTTGATGCAAATTAATGTTCTTCCTATTCCTGACCTTATTTGCAGTCATTAAGATATTAGATTCTGCATTTAATTGATGTGTAGTGAACTCAGCTGCCTCTAGATGGAGCTACAAACTGGTCTTTAATTCCTGAAGCTCTGTAAGGGAAGGTTAGGTGTGGCCAGACCCACATGACCCTCATGCCTTCAGAACACACATTCTCATTTACACACACTGCATAAAATATGTGCACACAGATAGTGAAACTTCCTCTTAGTCAATGACACATTCACACACAATGACACATGTGGCCCTGAATTTGTTATTTTATTTTCCCCTATGTATGTATTTATTTATTTATTCTTCTCAAGGATGGGAACTGATGTGAATTCTTGATTCGTCTTAATTGTTCCATTTAATAGTTATTTTATTACTTTTGGGGAAGGAACATTTGGAAAAATGTTGAGCTCTGCAAGTTGTTGCATATTGTGTAACATATTACCGTATATGCAGTCCTGGATGGCATGTAATCTGGATTACGTAATCAGATTCTAAAAATTAAGTACTTGTAATTAGATTATATTACATTTTAAAATACTTTGTAATCAGACTACAGTTACATTTTTATTGATTACATATTAATCACACAATACATATAATGCAGTTTCTTCATGAACTCCAAACCTTGACGTAATGTAATGTTTAATGCACATCATGTTGTTACTAACAACGAATTAAATATATTCTTTCTCTTTGTATTTTAATATCAATATAGTACAACCTATTCTAAAACAGATTATCCTATTCAAATTTTCAAGTTGTCAGGAATATTGACCTGTTTTGTTGTGTTTTCTCCCATGTGCTCCCGTGACCCAGTTTTTCTCTCTCATTGAGTAGTCATTTGATTCACCTGTGTCCCGTTAATTACCCCTCGTTAAGCCCTTTATTTAAAGTGTTGTCTGCCGCATGTTTCCGGTGTTATATGTCAACTGATAGTACTACGTGTGTCTCCTGCCTGCCCTGTTTTACCTCTTGGTTTGTTTATTAAAGACTGTTTTCCTGCAACTCCTACGTCTCCGCGCTCCTTGCTTCTTCACAGTAGCACCCTGACACAAGTTATGTCAAAGGTAATCAAAAAGTAGTCTAATTAGCCTATATTACCTAAATTGCATAATGCAATGGATTACGCTACTTGCTACAATTTTTGTCACTACAAATAAATAATCTGCCCAGACAGTATATAGATATTATACAACTTTAACAGTCATCTGAGCATTAATTGTTTTTTCAGCAACAATGTTTGTAATCTAAACTGTTGTAGGTTGAACTATGTCGTTGTGCTGATCTATTTTAATATAGAATTAGAATTTTGTCTATTTAAGTTCTAATACGGGTTGTTATTGTTTTGATGCAGATTATAAAAAGTATGTTCCCCTATGAAAACAAAAGTAATTTACATTTAGTCATTTAGCAGACGCTTTTATCCAAACCAGTTGTACAGTATGTTTTTTTAAAGCACCCATTTGTTAAGATGAGGCCTGTATCTGGGCCAAAAACTTGTGCTTGTACAGACTGCAAAGGCAGTGTCTCATCACTTTAAGTAAAAGCGGTTATGTTTATGAAGGCCAAAAGTAGCAATTGTGAATGGACAGTATGTGAACCATTCACAATGTCATGGCATAACTTTAATGTTTTTGTAACTGGGCATGTTTATGCATAAAAGTAATAATTGAAAACTCTAATAATATCAATCATAAATCCAATATCTGTTACTTAGTGACAAAGAGAAGTATCCTCAGCTGAACAGAGCTGCTCAAACTTGCATGTTCTGTTAAAAATCTAAAAAGAGAAAGAGAAAAAGAAAAAGACATGACTGGTAGGAAACCAGTTATAATATGAAAGTAAAAATGTATAGGCCGTTTATGTTGGGAGTGCATTGAGAGTCTGAGTAGTTGGATGGTTGAGCTCCAGTAAGTTAATAATGAGGTGGTTTTAGTGGTTGCAAATTTGAAAAACACAAAACTCTAACCCAAACAACCATTTCACAATGCAAGTTCTCCAGGATGACACAGTTCTAAATAGAACTGTTACTAAGTGTAAAGAACCTTTAAAGAACCATTTCTAGAGTATATAGCCAACGGCCAACCTGCACTTATGTTATGCGCCTGCTTGAGAGGAAATAACTGTCTACACCAGAAGGTGGCAGAAGTCCGTATTTGTCATTCAAAATGGATAGTTGGACTACGGATATACAAATCGTCAACAATGCAGCGCGCGCTTACCATTTTCAATATGAATCTTGTTGATCAGTTGGTCTTCACTTTGAGGTGTCATTATTAATGTATTCCATATTGGAAGGTCAAGGTGTAAAATTAGAAGAACTGTCTTGAATTCATTGCTTGCTTACTTTCATCACTTTCATTTTTCTTCTCAAATACTGCTTTAGACTACACTGGTCTCACCGTTTTGTACATTTCTCAATCACTAAAAAGAACAGTTTGTTTGGGAATCGAACAGCTGTACATAAAACTTGATTTCGATTCCCACATAGATTTTACATTTGATATCAAGTGGCAACACAACAGTACCGTAATTGTTCATTGTACTTTCTTTATCCTAGGTTTATTCATGGTTTTTGGAGTTTTTAGGCATGTCAAACTCCCAATCCATGTTGAGTCTAATTTGACTAGTTGCAGAAGGTTATTGTAGTAGTTTTACTGGATGCACAGCCTCTTTCCCTCCACTTCTTGGATGCCATCCTTCTCTCTCTTCTCCGCCACAATATGAAACTTTAATGGTGTCTGAGTTAAAAATGAGTCTCTGCCCTGAATGTTCACTGTAATGGCAAAAAACAGCTCTTTCGACTGGAAACAGAGATGAACGACTGGTCTTCATGCCAGAACAGGATGTTCCCAGAGGCCTAGGCATGTGAGATCTCTTGAGGTGTTTTTAATTGCGTTCTTCCATTCAGCCGTTGATACTGATGTTTATTTTTTGCTGGGTTGTCATCTCATTATCTCGGCTGTTCCTAGATCTCACACCTTTCCCTGCACCTTAGGATTGAACTCCTAACCTTTCTGCTAGCCGCTAACACCAATTAGCAGTTTCCTTTCAGTAATTGTATTACTGAAAATTCTACTGAAATATACCAAAGCTGATCTGCTCTAGCAGTGCTACAGAACCAGTAGTAGTAGTATTTCATTCAGTGTAATTCTTTGGGTGGTTTTGCGTGTTTTTATTGTGCACCAGGCAAAAATCATAATTCAGAATGCTTAGAAGAGTAACAGCGCAATTCTCCTCAACAAGCCACATAATTCATGTTGTCATAGTTAGAGGTTTTAAAAATTGCAATAGAAATAGTGATGCATAAGAAGACAGATGTAGAGAGAAAAACATCCAGGCTATGATTTTTGCATTACCGACACACTATTTTCCTATTTTATACTGTAAAGCTGCTTTGACACAATCTGTATTGTTAAAAGTGCTATTTAAATAAAGGTGACTTGACTTGACTTGACTATGAATTGATGTAGACACAGCTGGTGAAAGATGGAGGTTGTGATATCCCTCGTTTCCCCCTCCCTACTTCTTTTCAGCATGGAAATACATACAGAACAGCCAGTTATTCTGTTTAAATCAAATCACTACACAGCTCTGCATTGATTAGTCCTGTAAATTGACTAGACCTCACTCGCTAACATGCTTCTCGTGGTCTTCTATTACTGCTACAGATCAAACCAAATGACCGAACTGCTTGATCAGCAAAAGCAGCACCCACTTGGGCAAGAGCCATACCACATGCCAACTACAATACCCAGAATTCCAATGGGGCCAAGCTCATTAATGTTAATGGGAAGGGGGAGGTAAGGGAGTCCGGGCCTTGTAGGCAGATGGAGGTAGAGACGAACCCCCTCCACCTCCTCATTATCAGTTCGCTCACAGAGTCTAGCTCCTCTCCATTGTACCGCTGCACCCTGCCTTCAGGACACTCACTGTGTAATTAATATTTAACTGAGAGAGAGATTGAATGAAAGATTGAGGAGGAGTTGTGAAGGAAAAGCCATGATCAGCATAGATACACACAACAGCATGAGACAGAAAACAAGAAATAGAGACGGAACACAGAAAGTAGAGAACTAGGGCAGAGAAGTAGGAAAGAAGAAATCAAGATCTCTTTAATGACTCAGTTGTTTATCTCCTAGCCAGGACATTAAAGGGATAGTTCACCCAAAAATGACAATTCTGTCATTAATTACTCACCCTCATGTCATTCCAAACCCGTAAGACCTCTGTTCATCTTTGGGACACAAATTAAGATATTTTTGATGAAATCTGAGAGCTTTCTGTCCCTGCATAGACAGCAAGGGAACTACCACATTCAAGGCCCAGAAAGGTAGTAAGGACATCGTTAAAATAGTCCATGTGACATCAGTGGTTCAACCTTACTTTTATGAATCTACAAGAATAATTTTTGTGTGCAAAGAAAACAAAAATAGCAACTATATTCAACAATTTCCAGTCCATTCCTCTGCTTAAAAACAAGGCGTTGCATCTTAAACACTAGCACTAGCAATGCCAAAGGCATGGTTTCTGTAGGACAGAACTGGAAGAATAATGACTGTTTTCAAACACATCCTTCGAACAAACAGATGTTCAGTCTCACCCTATTGGTTGAGCCATTATTGCTGTGTTGGTCTTGTCAGGACACTCAAATAAATACAGCAATGCTTTGATAGTACCACAAAGCCACAGGAAAACCAAGCAACAAAAAGTCAATTCAAGCAGTAATTTCATCTCTCTCACAAATATGTCTATGGTCACCATATGTGTGGCACCATGTGTGTGTCATGTGAGACTCCTCATCATATGTGTGGTAATAACATGAAATCCTTTTCTCATTTCATGCTCTCATGAGACAAACGCGCACACACACCATAACACATGATGTTAACCCACGCACAGGATTACACCACATGCTATCTTCTACTCTTTAATAGCTTCAACTTGACATTCATCCTCCCATTGTCTCAGGCTGATGAGCGTTCAACATGAAATGAACATGTTCTTACCAGATTATCTGCAAATGCACAATAGCATCAGTGAGATTTCTTTGCAGAATGAGTCTCGTCTAATTATATCTTTTGTTTTTTCATTGTGTGGCTATCCTAGGTGACACGGTAAGCTTCATCGCTCAGTAGCTAAGCTTTTTAGAGAACCAAATATGCACATATATAGATGCAAAATGCTGATGTGATCCTTACAGCCATGCAGATGTCTTACCAGCTGTCTGGCTTTAAATGGTGGATTTAAAACAGGAGTGTCCATTCCTGCTCCTGGAGGGCCATTATCCTGCAGAGTTTAAGTCATTAAACACATCTAAACCAGCTTATAAAGGTCTTCAGTATCACTAGAAACTTCCAGGCAAGTGTGTTGGGGCAGGTTGAAACAAACCTCTGCAGGACATTGACTTACTGTCTTCCATGAAACACAAAAGTTTTAAAGTGAATGGACTAATGCTGTGAAGCTCCAAGTATATAAAGAAACTCCATAATTGTTGTCCGTTCAACTTGTGTACTGTGTTTCACATCTTCTGAAGCCATATAATTTCGTGTAACAAACAGACTGACATTTAAGTCATTATTAGCTCTAAAATCTTGCAGTGAAGAGTCATGCAACCTGTCATGACGTGTCTTGATGCATGAAGTTTGAATATGCAGAAGCACAAATAAGAGCTAAAATTGAGATCTATGCCAGATAGCACAATTTTCTGTGAATAACAATTTAAAATTTGATCTGTTCCTGTTTGAAACGATTCAGGGTGAGTAAATGACAGAATTTTGGGGTGGACTGTTCCTTTTAAGGATGCTGCTGTCAAAGCTTTGAGTTGGTTGCCATAGCAAGGCGTCCATTTTGATGTCACAATAGTCCCCAGGGAGCAAACGCCCCACCCTAGACTGCTGTACCAGAGTCAGTCTCATTTTATCTTGAGTAAGTATGTGTGTGTGCGTGGGTAGTATCCGATAGGGAATATTCAAGGACTGAGGCTCATTAGCAGGTTTTTACTACATTCCTAGAAAACATAATTTTATTTCCAAGCACAACTCACATCTAAAAAGCTCCTGCATGCCCAGACTTACAACATCAACTCCGGTGTTTTTTAAAAAAAATACTCAGACACCAACAATCATGTGTGCATGGATTTAACTGTTTTCTCTGCTTGTGTGACTCGATGGGTGTGGGAGTGTGTATATGCATGTGGGTGAGTGTCTATAGACTCTTTTTTTCCTGACTGCCCCCCCTCGTACTTTTCTTTTGCGGTCTTTCAAACCGGAATAAAAGGGAAAATTCCTTTGAGTAGGTGCTGAATGCGTGCGCCACATACCTCTTGCTCTCTGTCTCTCTCCCCCCAGCATTGTTTGGAGCCCTGGAGGAGGGGGTGGGTGGGGTCTCGGTGCCTGCAAGCATCTCTCTCTTTCTACATCCCTCCCTCTCCCCCTCCGTCCCTCCCCCCACCCACTGCTTTCATCCAAGAGCGATGAGGTAATCCCTGCCAGCGCTGTGAAGCATAGCAAGCGCTAGAGTGAGAGTAAGAGGCAGTGGAACTGAGCAGGATAGATATATTGAAAGTCAGAGAGGGAGAGAGAGAGAGAGAACGAAACATTGAGAGGGAGAGAGAGGAAGCCGGTGCAGATCTGAGATGACACAGGCTCTGGTGGAACAGCGATAGCACTGATCAGTTGCGGCAGTGGCTTGTGCACGGGTGAACACAAGGGGATAGGGACATGACCCGGGGCTTCTAGTGGACTCCAGGGGTGGAAGAGCCGAAGAGAGGAGGACAGGAGCCATGACGGAGAGATGCAGCCTGTGGAGTGCCCTGTCAGCCGCTGCCTGCTGCTTCTACAGGGGCTCCTTCATGCAGGTGCAGGTGAGAGGGGGGCCAGTCCCAGAATTCTTGTGTGTGAGTGTGCAGCTACAGAGTACTTGCATGTATACGCTGCGTGGTGCGTGAGAAAAGGTGTGGATCTGGATTACATCATCTCTGAATATGCCTTCAGAAGTTCCTGCATGAGAAGTGGAGTGTGTGTGGTGTGTGTAAGCATACATATTGATTCCTGTGATTCCGTCCAGGGCATCTGCTTGTAGGGAAGGGTGCCCCTCAGGACTCTGTGTTTGGCCCGGTGCAATTGTGCAACCCCAACAACTGTGTCATTCCACCAGCCTCTGCTATGATATCACTGCACCGAGTGTGTGTGTGTGCGTATGTGTGAGTCTGTGTGCCGACTGGGCTCAGCTCACTTTGGCTCAGCTGTAACACTAGTGCTGATGATGCACAGATGGATGAGCGGGTAGGCAGGGCTCTGTTGTCACCCTGCGGTTATGTAGTGGATCGTAATGGGCTCAGGAAACAGGAGAATGCATCAAAGTAGCTCTGGAGGTCATGCTTTTTATATCTGAAAGTGAAGATATATTGTTTCATGCAAGGCTCAGAATACAAAAAAATGTTGCATTACTTTGACGAGGACTGATATATGATCTCAGAAAAACACAGGATTTGAGTGGGAAGGCTGGAAAAGGAGAATGGGTGTCGTCTAATTGTCCTCTATTTCAGCCAACTTGGACTGGATAACAACAGTACAATTTTGGCTCTGAGTTTGGGTGGTGCACTAAGCACTATAGAAACAAGGACAATACTTCTTTGCCTCATCTACTTTTCTCACACTGTCTGTTTGTTTGTTTTCTGGTGCTTTTAAAAGCAAAACAGAGGACATTTAAGGTAATGAAATAATGGTGTTTTGTTCTCCCCTGTTTGCCAGAGTGACACTGTTTCTCACTATAAGTGCACAGTTGCAGGTGCAGATGGTAATAAAAAATGTGTCCTTATAAAGATAAATGTTTACAATACATTTAGCAGAAGTTATAAATAGTTTACAGATTTCATATTCTAAGCCTGAGGATACAGTTAGGGTAAACCTTACCATTATTTTCTCTATATACAGTAATTAATGTTAGTTTAATTTGAGAAACAATCAATTTGTGCATATCTGAGATGAAATTATAGTATGTTTATAGTTCTCAACATGGCACAGGCAGGACACTTGGCTAGTACAGCACAAACCTAGAGAGAAACTTATATACTGTATAAGCACACCTCACACTTATGACAATTTGGCATATACCAAGAACAAAATTTGACTACTCAAATCCATGTAGGGGCCATAGATGTCCATAGACTGTCTGTAATGATGTATGTGTTCGTCCCATTGGCCACCTGAGCTCAGAGCTGCACCAGGAGGAGATGACGGTGTCCCAGCTGCAGATTGATAATAGTCATTCTGACTCGATATTCACATGCAGAAAAACAGACGCCAGTGAATTTCTTTGTGCCTTGAATTCTGGCAAGTACCTTAACCTTGTGTGTACCTTTGAGTTAAACAGATTTTTACTTTATGGAATTTACAAGATACAAGATAGTGGTATAGGTAGATATTTTAGTTGTTATGGTAATTTGGAAATCTTACAAATCCAGTTTAGACCCATTCTCCCATTGATCTCAGATGTGTCCCTGCAGATTCTGATGTTGTATTGCTTTTTGCGCCAATTCTTCAGCCTCATTACCAGTAAAGATGGTTGGCGTCTTGATTTTAATTGGGCTGGGCTGCTAGTTGTTTATCAGGGACAGCATCAACCCCAAATCATCCATCTGCCTCTTGCAGTTGCACTTTGTTTCATCTTAATCCCCACATTCTCTGCCGGCTGGCAGCTTGACGGTCCTTTCGTCTATGACCCCACTTGCATATGTGGTCATGCTAGTTTTAACCACAGGGGTCCAAAACTAATACCCCATTACCATTTACACAGATTCCAGACACATTAAGACTGGTGTAATTGTCTGCTTTGGTGGGTCATTTTTCTCCGCTGGTGCGTGATTCAGTTGCAAAGATTTCACCCCATCCACTCTCCCTTCCAGTCATTACAAAAAAAAATATTAATTTCATATTCAAATATTCAGGGGTATGACTCTCCCTCTCCCCTCTTTCTTTCTTCTCTTTTTCTTGTGTTTTCCTTTCTATCCTCTCCAAATCCTCTCTGGTGCCGCTGTCTCTTCCCCAGGGCTGCGGCGGCTTAGCAGCTGTTAAACAGAAAAGTTCAAGAGTAAATCTGCCTGTTACTGAATGTGAGGATAACCTAATTACACTGGGCTGTTTTCTCTCCTAATGAACGCCATGCAGATTTGGAGTGCCGGGATTTTTTTATATACCTCCCCCCAAACTGCTTCTGTACGAATTTCTTTTCATCCCTTTGATGAATGTGGCTGAACTAGAAGTCCCTTAGAGACTGGATTAGTCTTCATTCATATTGTGTATACTTCTCAGACTAATGATGTTTGTTCTGCTTTGCTTATCACGCAAATGAAGATACTGAAGTTGTCAAATATGCTAAATTAGACACAGACCATCTGTGCCAAAGTTGGGTGTATTTGTGCATCACACTTCCCCAACAAATGCTAACATTTCTAAAGCTGTCTGTTTGATTTAGAAAGTTGTGTACTGTCATTCTCGTACTGCCCCAATAAACACCAATAGCATGAGTGTCCAATCCTGTTCCTGGAGGACCACCGTCCTACAAATTTGCTCCAACACACCTGCCTGGAAGGTTCTATTAATCCCAAAGACCTTAATTAGCTAGTTCATGTGTGTTTAATTGGGGTTGTCCTTAAACTCTGCAGGAAGAATCAGGTTCAGACACCCTTGACCAACAAGGTTATCTCACTGATCCAACAAAATATATCAACCGCATTTACTGAGACAATATGAGCTAGGTTTTGGTCATCCTGAAATTTCACAGGTTATAGATATGGATGTTCAAAGCAGTGGCTTCTAACCCTGGTCTTAGTACACAATTTTGCTTGACTTTCTTATCTGATACACCTATTTCAGGTCAAATTAGGTAACTCTGGTTTATTTGATGATTGCTTAAGCAAAAAATTATGCTCTCTTTATCTCGGAATATGATTAAATAGAAAGTTGCAAGCAAAGAAATCAATGTGGATGAGTTGTTGATTTGCCTTAACCCTGTCAGTGCACTATAAAATTATGGGCTGGTTGTGCGCTATTTTAGATGTATTTCATATATAAGTGTTAGTGGAATGGAAGTGGAATTAATAAGAGATGTTTTTCTATTATCTGAACATTGATCAGAGGGTTTTTTCATTGCTGGCCGCCAGAAGTCTTTTATGCTTCCGTCCCTTTAAGAGAGAGCGGTGAGATCATAGAGAGTTGAAGAGATGCTTTCAGCTCATCTCAGTGCCGATTTCACAGTGTCTCTCTTCCATCCCTCAACTCATCCTCTCCCCTGCCTCAATATCCAAGACAATCACGTTGTAAATCCAATAGGTCAGTGCGACTGGTTGTTAGCTCTGAACAGGAAGTGTCTCTGTCTTAGGCATCCACTATCAGATGCTTCAGTGGCAGAGAATTATCAACACCAGCAGGAATTAATTTCCTCTGAAGTGAAAGATAAGCCAATATCAGGACTGAGATGTCCTAAAGTTTCAGTCCCTCAGAGGATCTTTTGAGCAGGTGGGTTTGGCCAAAGGAAAGGGGGCTGAGAAGTGGTGTAGGCTGGAGTCAGGTCTGTTTTGTATGTACACTTGACCTTTATCCCAGCTTGACCTCAGGGGTCAATGGGCAGCAGCAGGCTCTTTTCCAGTTCACTGGGTGCATGCAAGTGATCTCCAACCTTGCTCCTGGAGAGTTACTGTCCTGCAGACTTCAGATCCAACCCTACTCCAAAACACCTGCCTGTAATCATCAAGAAACTCTGAATACTTAGATTAACTGGTTCAGGCATGTTAGATTTGGGTTGGAGCTGAACCTTGCTGAAAAAAAAAACAAACAGCATATGCTGGTTAGGTATGTTTTGAAGCATGGCAGCTGATTTGAGCTGGTTTAAGCTGGTCCTGAGCTGGTTATCAGTTGGTTTAAGATGGTCATGTGCTGGTCCTTAGCAACTAGCTCCTGCTCAGGACCAGCTCATAACCAGTTTAAACCAGCTCAAGACCAACTAAGGACCAGCTTAAACCAGCTGCCATGCTTCAAAACATACCTAACCAACATATGTTGTTTTTTTCAACAGGGAAATCTGCAATATGGAAGCACTCCAGGAACAGGGTTGGAGACCCTCTACCTTTTCTTTTAAACTTTATTAGACAGAAGGGGGCTTTGTCATTACTTACTTGTTTTGGTCACAAGAGAGTGGACCACTTCAAGGCCATGAGTGAGGCCGTAGACAGGTAGAATCAGTCATGCATGTAGGATACATATGATCGGTGAAGGCGGTTAAAGACACAGCTTGTCCTTTTGAACTCAGTGTGTTTAATCCTAGTTATTCTTGAACAATGTTCTGTAAACAGCCTTATCTAGTGTTGAAAATATGGCCAGTACGTGACTTGGCTTTGTGCCTTATCAGTGCACAGGGTTTACTGCAATATTCCTTGGTCTTTATAGTTTTGTATGAGGTGATGTTATATCCATTCACGTTGTTGTTGCAGTGTTGCGTGAACCTGGGCTGGTGTTTATCTTGTTTGAGCATGTGTTTGACCAGTTCAAGCAGGGACTGTGCGTTTCCTATCTCTGTGACATTTGAATGAGTACTAGTCACTTGTTAGACTCATAGTTATTCCATCAGGACTCCAACCTGTCCCTCTATGCCTCATTCTGCATTACCGCAGCACCCATCACTTTAGAAGAGCCACTACAGTGAATTACCATCGACAGCAGAGATTTATGCTACGCTTGATAACACAATACATCAGAACAAGCATAAAAATGCATTTTATTGTCTGAGATTGAAGAGATACCACCCACCATGCAGAAACCAAATCACCCTAAATGACAAAATGATGAGAAGGAAAGATTAGACGGTTAATTGCAGTAAATGAATTCAATTCCATTTTAGACGTATCTTGGCGAAGCGTGGCGATAACAAAATTGAAATTGCGGCAAAAATGGCATAGCTGGATTCTTCTAAGCTTCCTTAGACTGTTGTGTTGTCTGGATTGGATTAGTTATAGACTCGTGCAGACCATGTAATCTCCAGTTTTGCATTGTATGTTCAATTGAATTAACCTGGTTTGCTAGTAGTGCGCAAGGCAGGGACTCTAGTCGTATTCATTGGCACACTGATGGAGCGTTGTCTACGAGAAAAGTAGGGGTAGGAGAAAGAGAACTGGGTATTTTAGAGTGGATTTCTCCTCAAAGGTCCTGGAAGGAGTCTTGTTCGGATGCCTCTGCAGCAACTACAGAAAAACAATGACATCATGTACAGGGTGGAGAACGAGAGCGAGAGAAGAGAGAAAGGGACTTTGACATCGCAGTGGGATATTGCTGGCTAATACCTAGTGTGTGAGGTATGCTTTAGCACATGCTGAGAAGGGCTAGTGTACATCCAGTGGGAGATTAGCTAAGTGGCAACAAACACGCACACAAGCAGTCTGGTGTGTGTTTATCTGTGTGTAAGGGAGTTCCCCAGCACTCTCCATCTCTGCTCCCCCCACTCCAGGAGGAGTGCATCATCTGCAGTGTCGCCATGGTGACAGCCTCACGCTCCAGGACAACCCCACCCCCGTATCCCAACCCCCACTGATTAGGCTGCTCCCGTCCCCATGTGGCTGTGTGTAATGAATGTGTGAACACCGTTAAGTCTGCTGGTGCATGTTTGTTTGTGCACACCTGAGCTGTATGAACAAAGCCCTGGGCTCCAGCCTATTATAAACTCCCATTAGCACTTCATTCGAGTGTACGTCTGAAGTATCATTGTGCCGGGACAGTTTAACAGTGTACCGCGACAGCGCGACCCTAACTGAGAGGTCACGGGCCACCCTCCAATGCATGCCCCTCCCCAGCTGTACATGAATGAAAGTGAGATCTCAGCACTCCGCCACTGTCTGCTCTTCCAGCCAATGGCATGCACCGCTGCGGAGCTCTCCGGAAGAGATGACATCATCTCCAGCCAATCGTAGCATCGCTCAAGGGCTGACTGCTGCAGGCTTGACAATGCAATGAGATATACAGAGAGAGTGTTTCACTGAGGTGAGATAGAGAGAGAAAGGTGCAGAAATGCAAGGAAGCATGTTGCGATATCCTTTCATTCAGTGCAAACACCAGATATGATGTTGAAATGACCTCAAAGGCATTCTGCCTGCTATCAGGGGTGGATGACAGAAGGGCAGGTGTGTGTGTGTGTGTGTGTGTGTGTGTGCCTGACAGTGATATCTCTCTGTGACCTGCCAGCCGGCATTACGAGGCAGATCTTCTTTCCACTGTGTGTGTGTGTGTGTGTGTGTGTGTGTGTGTGTGTGTGAGTGTGCGTGTGCATTCCTATTGGGGCAATACATCTTTGCCCTGAGGTTGCTGACCAGACTGTATGTTCAATACACAGCAGCTATTAGCATTCAGTAAATACTCCATGACCTAAGCCAGAGCGGTAACATTTCCATATGGCAAGGAATAAAAACAGACCTTGCCCTTTTATCTCTCTTTCACTCTCTAGGCCTGAAACATACTCTGCACAGGTATACAAATGCAACGAATGCTTAGCTAACATATTGCTGTCATCCTATGGTAGCTGGTGCTCTCACCTGGAAACTCTTATTGACAAAATAAAAGTGCTGTTGGTGTGAATGACGCTTTAATATCTGTTTTTGCATTACTTAGGCTTGTAATAAACCTCAGGACTCAAGGTGGCGATATTTACCCTGAATTTTTTATAATGTGAAATTTGACGTGTTATTTGGGTAACTATTATATTAAGGAGAGTAGCAACAGATCTTTTGTTTTGTATTGTGATGTACATCGCTGTGAAACAGATCAAAAATATATTTTAGAAAATGTAGGACTTGGTCCTATGCATCAGTTTTTGATTGGTTGGAGATCTCAATGCAAGTTTGTAGTTGATTGTAAGAAAGGGGTGGAGATTAAGTGGGCTAAATGATTGGAGAAACATCATGAGAGATGCCTAGTTTCATTGGAAGATCCAGTTATGACATTTTGATTAAAATATACTGTATATGCTCAAAAATGTTTAGAAATTAAATGCATTGATGAATTATTCACAGTATTAGTAATGTGCTTTTAGGAAATAGTGTAAATGCCCATTTCATTCTTTAACTAACATGTTCAGCAGATTATTGTCCAACCGTTGCTGTACCATGGCAGTAGTTTATCTAAAGAGAAAACTGAATGGTAATGTATGTTAATGCTAGCTCTAGCACCCCTTATGGCAGTGTTGAGAATACACTTTTTATTTGATTAATTGCATTCTGACAAATTTTGTAAAACAGCAATCTGTGAAATTGAGCTTGCATTCACATGTCTCACTTACTCTTTCGCTGTCTTTTCTTTTTCTAAATAATGTGTCATCCTGAAATGATTAGCTGTGTTTATCTTTGATGTCAGGACTGATAGGTTATCACTGCTTGTATAGAGTTTGTATAATGTGCTTAGTGTTTAGGGACCGTTTTGACACACCAGTGACAGCTACGCATCTCTTTACGCTGATGTCCTCCTGAAGGTGATGTGTGTGACTGTGTAAATGTGTGTGTGTATTGATCAGAGAAAGTGATGAGTATGTGTATGCATCACCTGTTTTGTGGCTCACTTGATAGTCATCACTAAAAAAGAGTGTTTTTCATACATAGACTACGTTCACACTGCCGTTTAATGTGGCCCAATTATCCAAGTGTTTTGGATGATAGTGTGATCTATGAAAATCAATGACATTTGACATTTTCAGTTCTAATCTGGGCCTCTTTCAATGCAGTGACTTCATTATGAAAAGATTTTTTGGAATTCATGTGCTTTGACATTTAAAGGAATACTCCACCTGAACATAACTTTTTTCCTTTATTTTTAAATCAATAAAACTCATTAAGACAACAAATTTAAGCATAAAAATGACAATGGTCTGCACTCTAAATGTAATTTTTTTTTATTAAGTTAAAACAGGAGATAAAAATCAACAACAGACATTTCGGCTAGCTGCCTTTAAAAATTTTAGACAAAAAATTATTACACTGATAAAGTGCAGACCAATCTCTGAACACATTTGGCACCTAACTAGCTGGGAGAGAGAGGTGAATGCATTGATTGGTAGTTTAACTCTTCCGCTTTTAGTACATTGTTGTTGTGTAAATGTACTCTTAGGTACTCTTTATGAAACTAATGTTGCCAATAATGTTTATGTAACTGTGCCTTGCAAAAGTATTCAGACCCCTTAATTTTTATTTAGTTATTTATTCACATTTTGTTATGACCAAATTTTGGATAACTTTGTACATTTATTAAAATTAATAAAATGAAATAATTACAATGCATAAGTATTCAGACCCTTCTTAACTCGGTAGCTAATTTTGATTTTTTTTTTTTTTGAGCAACCTCAAAAATTTAGAAAGCACTAACTTTTAATTGCTGTGCGAACATAACCATAGTCACACACACACACACACATCAGTAGCATTGTGGCTCCATCAGCAAAGATCAGAGAATGATCCGTTAACATTTCCTCAAAGCACAAACACTGCCAGTGCTTGACATGTGCTTCCTAAACGCCATCTGAGCTTTTTCCACCACTTCCTGTCATCTTTTTTCCCCTCTATCTTTCTCTCTGAAGATCTGAGAGATGGATGCAGGGTGTGATGGAAGATGCCTGTAAGGTTACACTCATAAATTCACTTGTATTGACCTTTCAGAACGCCCTTTCACTTTAAGGCAACACAGCGATCCGTTCAAGTCCAGAAATCCAGAAACAGATGAACTGGATTGAGTTTAGCATGTTGAATTCATTTTGAATCTGTTGCCAATCAGATGAGTAGGTCCGTGTTCATAACCCTTTTACTTTTATTATATAACTGATGCTCCCCAGAAGTGCTGCCCAAAGTCTTTTATTGAATTTGGTGTCTTCATAATTTCAGCCGGTACGTCTTCCAGGCTGTGTAATTAATCTACGACTGACATTTATTGATTAATCAATTGGACGTGTCTTTATATTCCTTTTGGAAACTCACCGCGCTGCAGTTTTCTCCTTTGGGGCCGTGCCCAGTGCGGTGTTGTGGGATGTGCGGTTTACTTTAACATAAAATAGTCCCTGTCCTTACATTTTAAACTAGACTAATACACAGATCTGCTCTCACACACAAAAGCTGCTACTTTTCATAGACATAGATGTTGGATTCATAACCATTTTTGATGGGGTTATATTGACGTGTCCTAAGACCCCACAATCCATCAGTGCCTTGACCCTGTGACCCCTCACAGCCTGTAAATTGGTTCCTAATTGGTTGCTCTCTTAGAGAAACAGGAAGCAGAGGTGTCTCCGGATGGCAGTGGCTCATTGTGACAGTTCATGAATATTAACACTCGTGTGGTCAGGTCAGGTGACTGTCAGTGTTGCAAAAATATTGCGTCATTTAAAAAATGACTGTCCTTTTCAAACCTGGTAAGCTGCTTTGCTGTCTAGGTGCTCTCTGCATTTGGAACAGGTCTAATGAGTCAATTCAATTACCATTAATGTTTTTCTAAAGGCTTGCCTATTGATATTTGCCACTGGAAGTCGTTCTCAGTGAGAGTTGGCAATTTAAGGCAAAATTATTGCCAGAGATGCAGCAAAGTTTAACAGAATTTGCTGACGATTTCTGTTAGTGGCTTGACGATTAATTTCAGTAGTTTTTGCATTAGTACATGTTGCTAAGGTAACAATGTTTTTCTAAAGGTTTGACTGTTGATATTTGCCACTGGAAGTCGTTCTCAGTGAGAGTTGGCAATTTAAGGCAAAATTATTGCATTATTACACACTATTTCCTATTTAATACTGTAAAGCTCTTTGACACAATCTCTATTGTTAAAAGCGCTATATAAAAAAGGTGATTTGACTTGACTATGGCTTGACGATTGATATTAGTAAGGTTAGCACATGTAGCTAAGCTAACAATGTGATGGTATGATAATCATAAATACAAAGCACATGGATACTGGGTGAAAATATTTAAGTTTTTATGTTTGTTAAAGCTTTCATTCAGTTTACAGTAATCTACAGTAGCTCACTCAGCTAGTCTGCCGTCTTGAATGATTTATTTGGCATAGATTAATTTTCTGGATTTGCCGCATTAGCAAAGTATACAAAGCAGTGCTGCCAAAATTTGACGTCACAGCAAAACAAGTAGCGATAGATCCTTCATCCTGTATCGTGATGTATGTATATACAACTTTAACAGATCATCAAAAAAATGCAGGACTTGGTTCAGTCCATCAGTTGTACATTAGATGGAAGCAGATCTGGAGAAATTCAATATGCAGAGGGAAAACCTGTCATTACACCAGAAATCATCAAATTATGATATTTTGAATTAAGGTCAAAAAATGAAAGAGATGCATGGAAGAATCTTTAGCAATAAGATCAATAGTGCACATTTAGACAAGAGCTGTCTTGATACACAGCTGGACAGAAGCTATTATGTTTTCGTACATACATTAGCATGCTAACAGTGAAATTACAGGAGTTAAGCAGTTAAAAATGTCAGCACTTAAAGTTAACCACCACAGTCATTATGTATGCTCTGAACATTGTGTTTTTTTGGTACTCTTTGTGGGAATTCAAATCTTGAATGAGGCTCCCGCTGTTTCTATGATTTCAGCTTTTTGTTACACTCGCTAAATCACGACGCTGAGATGCTATTTGGCTAATACGGATGCCGTGAATGTTGAGGCATTTATCTGCAGAGATGTGTTCTCTCCAAACCCGTGATGAAAGATAAGTCATGTGTGTTTTCCTGTGGTACTTGCCCCCCTCTATGACACCATATGCCCAAAACCCTCAGAAACACACTTGCTTTGAGCTGCTCCCCAAACACATAGGGACCAAGCCACCCGTAGACCCCATATGGCCAGTTTTCTCTTGCTGCCTGTCCTATCTCTCTCTCTCTCTCTCTCTCGTGTGTGAGCCGGAGGGAAGAGGGTAATCAGGATGTTTCTCCTGCGCCTGTCAATGTAACAGGCCCATGTGTCACAGAGCCACATTACGAACCAGCAGAGGCACACAATAGTAGCACAAAAGAAAATACACACAGTCTTATGGGCCCATCCGCAAACCACATGAGACGTGGCCTTGCATACAAGTTGTGATGTCATGCATGAGCGTTTTAACTCGGGTGAAATAGCATTACCAGTGGAGACAGTTGTCATTTCAGTCAGCTGAACATTCTCTTTAGTAGTTTTATCATTATTTTGCCTTATATGTCATTTCTGTCTTTCTGTAATTTTGGAGCTTTTAGACTATAACATAAATATAACATTTTTAATGCATATACATATAAATTACTATTTATTATTTAAGTGTGTAGTTCGACATTTGTGTATTTTTTTTCTGTTTAAAAGCTATTTTGGATAAAAAATAAAATATTTATAACTACTGCTTCATTTATTAATCTTCTTTCTAAAGGCTATTTGGAATTATTATTATTATTATTTTATGATATTACTGTTTTTTATGTTAAATTGTAAAAAAAAAAAAAAAAAAAGAAAATTGTATTTCTCCTTACTTTTTAGATTTAAATTTTTTTAACATTTATTAATCTTTCTAAAGGCTATTTGGAATTATTATTATTATTATTTATTTTATTTTTTTTGACTGCTCAGGTGTAAGAATGAGAAATAAAAGCCAAATATATCCATATAGATTTGTGATTTTTATTGATTTTTTTATTATTTAAATTATTACTGTTTATTATTTAAGTGTGTTGCATTGCAATGTCTGTATTTTCCATTTTATTCATCTGTTTAAAAACTATTTGAAAAATATTAACTTTATTATTATTATTATTATTATTTAATAATTATTTTATAACATTACTGTTAATTAGTCAATTTTATTACATTAATAATAATTTTTGTATGTCCCTATACTTTTTGTATAAAAATACATTTAAATGTTTTTAAATGTTCTTTCTTTATGCTATTTGGATACATTTTATTTATTTATTTATTTTCCTAGGCATAAGAGTAAAAAAAATTGCACACTGTTTTGTTATATATTATCACACTTAATATTTTTATATGTAGTATAAATGGGTCTTTATACACGAAAATAGCTACAGCAATGTGTAAATGTTATCTCTATGAAAACGCACTGTATATTTACAGCTTTGATGTGTCCAAATGGTCTAGATATGGCTAATTTAGCCTAATATAACTGACTCATAACGTCAAGAGGGAGCTCAAGTGAAGAGTCTCACATTCTGTTCAAATGTGCAAACATCTCCACAAATACTGACAGGAAAGAAAATAATGAACAAATCCACTTTTAGACAGCCAATCACGTGCCATTTTCCAGCAAATCCTAGTAATTCCCAGCATTCTTCAGCTGAATTAGAAGCGTGGAAGCTAATTCATAATTGATGCTTAATTATCAATCTCATTTGGAACAATCGTTACCTATGCATAGGAAATCATTCAGACCCTGAGGCCTGATGAGCCACAGGAAGCACTCAGGCTTTAGAGAAATGCTTGAACTGGAATGTATGTCAGCACACCCAGAATTCCCCACACGCCACAACAGCAGATCACTGGCCTAATGTTGCAGACAGAACAGCTGGCTGATGGGGTGTCATCCATATGCATCCACCCAGAATTTCCCCCTCATTTCCCCAAGACACATCTCACTGCCCTTGAGACGACCCATCAGAGGGACCAGGCAGTATTTCCATGACAACAGCACGATCTGGTGTTTGCTCTCCGAGTGTTGAGGTCACAGTCTTGGCACATGAGACATCGGCCCTTTCTCACACACACACACACACACACACACCCCAACCCTCGGGTGAGCACAGCAAAACAAAATGCCCCCCGTGGCACACAGCTGACTGATCATGTTTGACAGGAGCCAGTGTGTGCACGAGTGTTTTGACGTGGGACTGACTGTATCAAAATGCTAAAGAGCACTCCTTCATTTTTAATAGGTCAAGAGGGTTGCCAATAACAGGAAGTGCAGGGAGGCTTTGAGATGACCTAATTCCTGCTCTGCGGTGAGCTGAGGTCATGCTGCGCTCTTCAGACTTCTGATGCTAATTCTTTAAAGTGGATTGCAGGTGTATGTCCATCCCTATTGAGTAGTACAATAAAAAGTACAATGGCTTTTGGGGAAAGTTACTTTTAAAAGTAATGCGTTACAATATTGTGTTACTCCATAAAAAAGTAACTAATTGCGTTACTTAGTTACTCTTTATGGAAAGTAACGCATTACATTACTTTTGTGTTACTTTTGCACTACTTTTAGTCACCCGGACTGGGTTAACTTATAACAAAAAAAGCGAAAAGTTATATTTTTAGCAACTGTAAAGGCCCTTTCACACCGAAAGTGAAATTAATAAGCCTCCGGTTGAAGGAAATGCCTCTGTATCTGCATTTACTCCCGATTTCTCTCAACATGGGAACAGGAAAGCTGTCAGTGAATAAATGGGAAAACAAAGCAATTTGCGAACTCCAACATTCTCTTGTACATTTAAAGTAATGGTTACTTCACTAGTTACTTGGAAAAAAGTAATCTGATTACACAACTCGCGTTACTTGTAAAACCGTAATCAGATTGGCTGTACAAGTCATTTTAACTTATTATTATTATTATTATTATTATATTAAACTTATAGAAAAAGTACCTTGGAATAAATACATTCAATGTACTGTAGTACCACAGTAATTTTTTATTTCATGTTGACTTTACATAGACACTCTGGCAAAGCAGATGGCAGCTTCAAGACTGTAGACTTCACAGTCAAGAGTCATTGCACCTAAATTTGTCTGCAAAGCACAAGAGGAAAAAAACAAGTGCAGTGAAAAGACAGAACGAGAGAGAAACAGGAGAGAAGGGGGAGGATAGAGAGATTGAGGCCTGATGCCAAGACTGCTGAGATTATACAAAAGGTTTAAAATGTCACACTGTACATTTGTAAACCTCGAGTTAACATTCTTATTTGCATACTCAGGAGATCAATAACACTGACTGAACGAATACAGCTCATGACAAACTGACACAACATGACCTGTTTAATAACTGCTTGTTCATCTGTGAAAATGCTATCGTGAAAGTCTGCTCTGGCTGTTTTAAACCAATAATACGGTATCTTGTTTTTTACAGTTAAAACGTGCCGGGGTTTAAAACGATTGTAGCCCAAGGCTTGAACAAAGCCTGAAAAGGATGTATAGAATCACACATGAGAAAGAAATATGGCTAAACACACAACAAAACTGTCTTAGATCAGAAATAAAATGTTGTTTCATGGGGTCTGACATCACACTGAGCTTACGAATCAGTTCACGATTCAGAGCGCATCATTCCATGCACACTGAATTAATAAAATGTTCCAGATTCACTGGCCATGCAGTCTGAGCACAAACCCAGCACTGCTGGGACAGTGAGCCAGACACTCGAAATATGGAGATAAGAACTGTCTTAACTTCACACTATGTTTATTTACAGTGACTCTTCCTTTAGCCTTCTGAGACTCTTTGGATTCTAGGTTATGAAGTGTATTCTCCCATTAAATGTAGAAAAGCCTATGAATGTAAGATTTAGACTGTTTTGGTTGAACCTACAGGTTTGATATGATGAATAGTTACAGAAAATTCTGCCATGATTCACTCATCCTATTGTCATCAATCTGTAGTCCTAATTGTCTTCCTGAACACAAAGCTTGCTCTTGTCCATATACTCTCCTAAAAAAAAGTACAAAAGCTGTCACTGGGGCAGAACCTCAAAAGGTACAAATATGTACAATTTAGGTACTAATAAGCACCTTTAAGCTATTTATATGCACCATTTGGGGGGTGCAAAGTTATACCTTTTGAAAAGGTACTGCCCCAATGACAGCTTTTGTACCTTTTTTTTTTTCTTTTTTCTGAGAGGGATGAGGGAAAATAGATGGTGACTTGTGCTGTCGTGCACCAAAAAGCACAAAAAGAACCATAAAAGTACCTAAAAAGCAGTCCATACAACTAGTATATTGCTATTGGTATAAAATCTGCCACAGCATTTTGCAGCAGCAAGTTAAATTTGATGTGAATTTGAAAACTGTGGCAGATGGAAATGTTCAATTAAATTTGGAAAACTTGAAAAACAGTCATATGGAATGTTTTTATCGTGCTTAGGGAGCTTATATTTTCCATAAATCACTGACAATTTTCAATTAATGGACAAAAGCAGATAAAAAATTATCTTAAAGTCTTCTTTTGTTTTCTGTGGTTTAAAAGGAAGCTATACGAACAACATGAGTGAATCTTTGAGTAGTAGAGTAAGGCTATGTTTACACAACAACGATGCACTAAAAATGGAAAACGATCCCTGTTCACATGGATCCATGAAAATGACTAAAAATGCTGTATTATGCATGCCAGGCCAGTAGTTGGCGTTGTCTCTTTGTAAAGAAACACTACGCTTGTGCACACATACACTTG
The DNA here is from genome assembly GCF_012432095.1 of Onychostoma macrolepis. Classification (NCBI taxonomy): domain Eukaryota; kingdom Metazoa; phylum Chordata; class Actinopteri; order Cypriniformes; family Cyprinidae; genus Onychostoma; species Onychostoma macrolepis. Next base: position 6,142,403 of record NC_081164.1, on the reverse strand, counting down.
CCTATAGACTGAACACCTAATAAACTTTTAGCCTCTTATAATTAAGGTCATCTTACTGTCCAAAAGAGCTGATCTGGGATCAAAAAATATTTAAAGCATGTGTATTTGTATGTTCATGTAAACATGGTTATCAATTTACATCTCTTAAGTATGCACAACATCAGCTTAGTATTGTTGTTAATAGAGTCATATGAGCTCTAGTACCTCCTCTGACCCGCATATGTCCATGTTAAACACCAGAGAGCGTGTGTGGGTGTGTGTTTGAAACAGAGACAGACAGACCGAGAGAGAAAATCTAAGAAACAGAAATCGTTTTAAGATCTAATATGTTGGGATGTAGGCCAGCGATGACGGATATAGGGATTTAGTGGAGATTTGGGTGGTGTAAGACAGCACGGATAGATGAAGGGATAATGCAAAGATGGTTTTCTGGGAGATAAGGGTATGATAGGGGCATTAAGACGGCTTAAGGTGGGATAAAGGGACAGCAGCACCGCATGGGCAGCAGATGGACAACGTCTTAAAATCGGGATCCCTGGGTCAACCGGAGGGAAAGGTCACAGGACTGGGTGTATTTCTCTGTGTCTGTAGATGGACAGAGCACAAACTTCAAACATAAATGGCTCAAAGTAAAAAAAAAAAGTTTGTAATACAAAATGTCACACTAACATTGTACGATTACCCACCCTTGAAGGCTTGAAACATACTCTACACCAATGGTTGTACTCAAGGATAAAGTCTTTATATTGAACATCAAATAGCAACCCAACACAAAATGTCTTTCAAATTAAAAATATAACCATGAATTGCATAAAATCTACATTGTGTACAATTATTTGCTGCAAAAGGCATGAATTTGCTGAATTTGTTTCTTCAAGTCAACAACTGTCATGGCGGAGCAACAGTTTAAGTAAAAGTTAATTTAAGGGATAGTTCACAGAAAAATTAAGATTATGCCATCATTTACTCACACTTTCGAAACCTGTATGACTTAAAGTGTGGTCACATTTACCATTGTTCAGCCAATTTTTGTGGGTCATTTCCCTTATGCAGATTTCACATCAGATTCAGTTGATCATGCGGATTTGCCGTGTTGACCAACAGAAAGTTGCTTGGAAAGTGACTTCTGTGTGGGCTGTTCTTCATATTGTATATATCACAACACTAGGCAATAGACAATTCACTTTTTATTTGTGAAATTTTGCCAAAATTGAAGAAATGTAGGGGTTTTTTGTCCATTCAGTGACCGAATATTCAAACTATGCCTTTAAGTTGTTGTCTAATTTGTAGCTAGCAACCGAAATGGAAATACAGCAGACATTTAAAGGTACCTCTATCGCCCCCTTGAGTACGGAGGTTTGTTTCTACAAGAATATGCATTAAGTATGTACAAATGAACCAATTGCATGCAAGGTGTTGGTTTAGCATTCACATCTACTTTTGGACATTTCTGTAAAGTATGTTTTATGGTCTAAATCATATTCCACATCAGTGTGGCAGGTGATTTTGACACCAGCTGTTCTGTTATCTCTCACAGCATTGGGTCAGTGCTCAGCAGGGCCGACTGGATTAGCTCTACCCCAGAGAGCAGACTCAATGACAAGCGCTGACCTGTGAAGCTTTATCTGCCATATCTGCGGTTCACGTCGGCCTAATGGTTTTTTGCGTCTATGCTTTTCCTTTCACCCAGGGGAGCAGCTGCACTCAATCACACGCAATCTGAGTGACTGCAAAGGCTCTACTGATTGGTGGAAATGGAATTAGGTGGGTGGGGTGTTTTGGTAAAACGGAACGCCGTGATTGGCAGAAGAAGTGAATGGGGGTGCTGAGTGAAATTGGGTGATGAATCATGCTGGATGTTATTCATGACAAGCCATGGGGGGTTGAAGATAAACACCTCTGAATGGGTTGGTGTTTGTGCATGAATTTACCCAGGGATTTTCAGGGAAATATGTCCCACAAGATGCAATAGGATACCAAATGCATAACTCAACTAAAAACTCAAAAAACATAGCAGACAATGATCAGGAACTCATGATGCTGTCATGTCAACCTTGTCTAAAATTTCCAAGCATAATTATTCATAGTTTATTGTAGTACAAATGGAATTATTTAAAAAGTGTATATCATTTCTAGAGAGTAGCATCATAGACCTTCCATAGTAGACGGCATATTTGCACAGTTATGAAAGACACAAGTACAGTTCGCTCAATATCATACTATCTTTAGGTTGTAGGTCAGAGGTATTCAATTAAAGTTTTAGGAGATTCAGTCTCTACATTTCCGTCTTAGCAAATATGGCTTAAATGCCTATTAAATGAAATGAGCAGTGTGCATTATTGTACATTTCCAAGTTGGCAGCAATAGTACTAGTAAAAATATGAAATAATAAATCCTACATAGACAAAGTAGTCTCCAGACTGCTGCTTATAGTGTCCATGGTTAAATGTGAAAATGTGCACAAGATCACCTTGTTATCTTAAGTAGTCTTTTCTAATGGGTTTATTTTCAACAGAAATCATTTATATTAAAATTGTGAACACAAATACAAAAATTTGTTTATGACAATATTAATCTGTGAGAAATGATTTGCGGTCCGTATGGAACTGGTTGGGGTCCAAATTCTACTATTAGGTGACTGTTCTGTTGAAGGTTGTCTGATTTTCAGACCCCATGTTTTCTGGTTTATTTGTCCTCTGGAAAGCATATCTGATTGGATTGACATTCAGGTATCCAACAGCATAACATTTAAACTGGACTAAACTCACTGAGAGATGTCGATTGTATATCCCAAAAAGTTTACCATCGGTGTTTGCTGATGGTGCCCCGTCATGTTCCAGAATGTGTAATTGTTTTTCACAATGCATTGCTCTCTTGCTTTGTAAAATGCTTGAGGTGTGTGTGTGTGGTGTATGAGACACATGAAGGCACCAGGCCGACTCACACAATAGGAGGTTTCCATGACAACCAGAGCTTCAGTGTTGGGGGTGTGTGAGCAGCATAGGTCCTATCACCCCCTTTCCATCTCTCCTTCTATCTCCTCTGGATCTTGAATTTTTTTCTGTCCCTGTGTCTCTGTAGAGGTTACATTGTGTGTGTGTGTGTGTGTGTGTGTGGTTGTGCATGTGGTCAGGTCATTTCCCCCAGCATGCGCTTCATTAGACTGCCAGAAGTGCTTTCTCTGTGGAAGAAAGAGGGCAGAGAGAAAGACATTTTAGCCCTCCAGGAGCAGCTCTAAGTGGGGCAAGGGGACTTGAAACAGCCCAGGTGTCTCTCTGGAGTCTTCAGACATCAGTGTTTGAAAGCAGAACGCAGCTTGATCTCATTCAGTCTCTCTTCGGGCTCTTTAATGAGTGAATCTCTGCAGAAGTGGCAATGCATACTTGCTAAGACTTATACAGAACTTCTGCCTCCTTTCTCATCTCTTCTGATTTCATCTCGTCTCATCTCTTCTTTAAGTTTGTCACAATGGCTTGCTTTATTTTGCTCTCATCTCATCTCACCTCACCTCACATCTCCTCATCTTCTCACCTTTGTTCTTGTCTTGCCAGGTCTTGCCTTTGCTTATATCATTTCTTAATCTCTTCTCATCTCTTCTCTTGTTTTCTGGTCTCATCTCACCATAACTTCCTTTAATTTCTCATCTTGCCAGGATCGTCTTGCTCTTGTCTTGTTTCTTCTTACCTCACCTCTTTTCACTTCTCCTTGTGTAATCTCGAAGTGCTTCATCTTGTCTCACCTCTTCTCATCTTGCCTGGTCTTTTCTCTTCTTTTCTTGGCTTAATTCACCTCTTATTTTCGGATCTTATCTTGCTATGTCTTCTCTTGCTCTTGTCTCCTCTCACTCTTGTCTTCTCTTACCTCACTTTAACTGCTTTTGTTTTCTTCTCATCTCATCTCCTCTACTCATTTTGCCTCATCTCTTCTTCTCTTGTCTCGATTCTCCTCGTTTTTGCATCTTTTCTTGTCTTGCTCTTGTCTCACCTCACTTTGTCTCGTCTTTGCTCATCTCTACTTTTCTTGTCTCATTTCTTCTTTTCTCAATTTACCTCCTTTTCCTATCTTGTCTTGCTCGTCTCATCATACCTCACTTCATCTCATCTCGTCTTTACTCCTCTAGACCTTTCCCATCTCTTTTTGTCTCAGTTCATTTATTTGCATCTTGTATTGCCTTGTTTTGTTTTGCGCTTATTGTCTTCTATTATCTCTTCTTGTCTAAAGTTTTGCATCTTTTCTTGCCTGTTTTTGTTTCGCTTTTGTCTCATCTCACTTCTTTTCGTCCTGTCTTTTCTTGTCACGTCTCATCTTGTCTCTTCTCTCCTTTTCTTATCTCAGTTAACCTCTTTGCATCTCACTTCACTTCATGTCGTCTTGTCTCATCTTATCGTTTCTTGTCTCAACTCATTTAGATTTTGCATAATTTCTTTGCCTTGCTTTGTCGTACCTCTCTTTTTCGTCTTGTCTTTTCTCATCCTGTCTCTTTTCATTTTGTCTCATCTTTTTTCTTGTCTCGATTAACCTCTTCTTTTTGTATTTTGTCTTGGCTTTCTGCTTTTCTTAGCTCATCTTATTTTTTCTCATCTGTCCTCTCAGAAGCACAGTTTGGGCAAAACTTCATATAAACAAGTTAACTCACTCAGAATAAACACTAATAAAGTTGGAGAAGAGAATTAAAAAAAAAATCAAATTGGACAAGGGTCACCCATCTTCTGTGAGAGTCACCTCTCACAAGTCAATATGAAGTACTCGTATCAGCCTAGCCCTGTTATCGCTCACACACTGGGTTTTCCCCATAGTCCAAAATCGAGAATGAATGAGACCAGAATATTGTACCTTGTGGCCATCTTCAAGCAGCAAAAGACAATTACAGACGCCAATATGAGATTACAGAGAGGTCTGGTTAGGCCCAGGTGGTGGATTCGGCCCCTGGAGGCAGAGACAAAAGCAATAACTCCCTACACTTGACCTTGCCTCACTATCTTTATACACTTCACACACATACACACACAACCAGTTAAATGGCAGTGGGATTGCTGAAATCTAGCATCTTTTCCTGTTCCCATGTGTAAAAGACGGTCGAAAAGGGAAAGGAAGCAGATGTTTAATCGGTTTACCTCAGACAGAGAGAGGAAGAGACCATTAGAGTGACCGAGTACTGCAAAATTGATCCCGCATCTCCCATATTCACAGACTTTGAGTCCTGTTAGTGCCCTAAGCTTTGTCCGTTGTCTTTTTATTGACTTCATTACAATGCCGCCTGTGTTTGGATTGGTTTTCCTGTGTCACAGAGGGTCGAGACCTTCGCCTTGAACTGTCACGCTCATAGATGACACATTATTTCTACTGGACACAGAGTGCCATTGTCTAAATGGACACACTTGGGACGATTATTTGGGTGAGACAAGGAAGTCTCATTCTGCAATGTGTATTTGTATGTTTTTATTTGTTTTTAGCAACAGGGTTGGACATTACATAAATTATAAAGAAGAACTATGTGCAGTGAAGCTCTACGTGACTCAAATTACTTTTTAATTTCTCATATGGATTGATATGTCAGTTTGATAAGTGAGGCAATAAACCTTACAATTGTTGTTCAAGAATGTTTTGTTTTTTTCTCAGAGTGATCAATAGTTTGCTGTATCAAATGTTTCTGTTTTCATGAAGTAGGGCAGTGTGACTTATGTGCTGGTTTTGTGTGGGTTTTTTTTTGCAGTTCTCCAAGGAGAAGTACCTGCTGGAGTCGCCCCCGGAGAAGCTCAGGAAGGAGCTGGAGGAGGAGCTCAAACTCAGTAGCAGTGACATGAGGAGCCACGGCTGGTACCATGGCCATATTCCACGAGAGGTGCGTTTGTGGGTCAAGATTCGCTGTGGTACAGTGTTCACTATCTCACACAGCCAGAATGTTGACTAAACGGAATAGGGTCTGGTCTACTTTGCAACCTATTCTGGAAACTGAGGGTAAAATGACAAAGTTCCTTTGGGATTTGGAGGTGGATTTGTCTAATTGATTATACCACAATAATGAACCAGTGTACAAAAATTATGGAAGCTTGTTTCCGCCACTGAGTAAAAATAAAAAAGATAATTGCGACTTTTTATCTCATAGTTTACACCTACAATTCTAACCTTTTTTCTCAGAATTGCATTATATAAAGTCGCAATTGCATGATATAAAGTCAAAATTGCGGGATCTACATTTGTAGTTGTAAGAAAATAGTAAGTCTTTTTTCCTCTGAATTGGACATTATAACTCAAATTTGCAAGTTTATAACTCACAGTTCTGAGAAAAGATTCTGAAATGCGAGAAAAAAAGTCAGATTTGCCAGTTTATATCTCGCAATTCCGACATTATTTGTTGCAACTGCGATTTTATGTCCAGCAGTTCTGACATTATAATTCGCAATTGTGAGTTTATACCATGCAATTCTGAGTCACCATTCTGACTTTATTTCTATCAATTGTGAATTTATAGTTTAAATAATTATTTTCGCAGCGATACTATAGAAGAACCCCAAAAGAACTGACAGGACCTTTCAGCAAACAGTTCTTAAAATAACCATTTTGTTTAGAAGTTTAAAGAACTTTTTGTGGAATGGAAAGGTTCGGCTGATGTCAAAGGTTCTTCATGCCATTAAGAAACGTTATTTTTGAGAGTGTAGTTTGTTTGCTACTGGGAGCTTCAAAAAACTCTAAATAACTTTCAAAGATTTGATGGTAAGTGATTTATTTCATCCTCAAAAGTGCTTGTTGCATCATCCCAGTACCTTTTTATGTTTTAGGTAGACCACTGAAAACTCATATGTCCTTAATCTTGGAAGTTGTGTAAAGCTAGCCAGTCAAATCTGAACTGGTGATTTCAGGCAGTGTTTGTGTGCAATATGCATCACATGTTCAGTGAAAGGATTGTCTGCCAACTATAGCTATGCCTTCCCAAAATCCCAAACTGTTCTCTGAAACAAACAGAGCAATAGCAAGTGCCAGTGTTTCACCCTTCGGGAAACTGCCAACAAATGAGTTCTAGTTATCTCTGCATATTAAGCAGTAATGGATGAATGTATTTTAACTTCAAAAAGATTACACGCCACAACTTTGAGAACAATGGACGTCGAAGAGAAGTCCGCGCCATGATCTACAAACAAGTGTGCAACTGGAGAAGTTGTTCAATAAAAACATTTGTTAGCAGTTTTCGAGTGTTTTCTGTGTGTGTTTTATATATTGTATTGTATATTTGCTTGTTTTTGTGCATGTTTTTTGGGGTTTTTATGTCGGTGTGTGAGAGAGTGTGTTTGTGTCCTTTTTGCACCATAGAGCTGTCAAACTACAGCCCACACTGTCTCTACTATGAGAGCAGCCATCTGGGCATTAGCATAATGTATTCTTGCTCAAGCTGGAGTAAAGAGAAACTCCAGCCCTCTCTATTAAAATATATAGCTAGTCGCCATGGCGATACGCCCCCATGCTGCACTTCTGACCTCACCAAATGTACTGTTGCGCCATCTGCTGGAACAGAGGCATGTAGCACAAAGCATCACATCTGTGGCATTTGATTAAGTATCTTTTAAAACTTGTGTCAAATACACAAGGTATTCTACTGATTCACAGTGATGTAAAAATGTTAATGCAAATGTCACAGAATGTCATTTGAATTAATTTACTTGAATTTAAATTGTGTTTATTTAAAATAAAATTGACACTTTTCCACTGGGAAAAAAAAAGTAATGAGCTGGGGGTGCTCATGTGGGAAATATGGGTTTGAGTCCAGCTTGCAACATTTCCTTTAATAATCCCTTTTCTTTTGTGTCAACGCAGGCTTCAGAAACTTTGGTTCTGCGTAGCGGTGACTTCCTCGTACGGGACTCCCTGTCGACCGTGGGTGACTATGTCCTCACGTGTCGCTGGCAGCAGGAAGTGATCCACTGTCGGATCAGTAAAGTCCTGGTCAAAAGCGGGCAAACCAAAATCCAGTACATGCTGGAGCATGAGAGCTTCGACTCTGTCCCCACGCTGGTCAGGCACCACGCTGGCACGGGTCGACCCGTGTGCCCGCGCACCGGAGCCCAGCTGCTGTGTCCGGTCAACCGCACGCTTCCGCTGAGGTACCTGGAGGCGACGTTTGCTTTGGCCGGTGGGAGACCGGGATCTGCACATTCACCATCGACCCAGAGGGGGGCGCACATCAAGAGACGAAGCGTTACTATGACGGATGGACTGACGACAGAGAAGATCATTCCTCACAGGTAAACCTTCATCATTATCATCATCATCTTACATAATAATGTAGCAAACTCATAGTGCCTTTTTTGTTTTGTGACCACATTCATGTAGTGTTTTTAGTGACCACATGGAGCGATTTTTGTGCCAATATTCATCAAACAAATCCAGAGTTTTGCAAATAAACACAATCTGCTTTGCAAAGAAAAACTCGACTTGCAAACAAACGCAAAGTGATTTGCAAATACAAAACTCTATTTGAGAGAAAATGCAGAGGTATGGACAAATATATGTATTGTGTGTTGCAACTGTGAGACTCATTTGCCATTTTATGAGGAAACTTGGCTTGATTTTCTCACAAATGCGTGCGGGCTGATTTTCTCACAAATGCGTGCGGGCAGATTTTCTCACACGTGCAATTGAGCAACTTTCTTTTCCAAAAACAGCAGATGGCGCTGTCGGTCAATTTCCACTAGTCTCCCGAGACCCGAAACACCTTTTTACCTTTTCAGACCAGTATGAGTGGGGAATAGGTGAGTTTCTGTCTTACTATCTCTATAATTAACCATTTAGATGTTTTCAAAAAGTGACCCGTGTCAGTGAAATTCACAACAAGTGCTGTAAAACTGTTAACATGATTGATTAGTTCAAAAATCAGGAGTGACGTTGCTAAACATTTAACTAGACAGTCTTTCCCTATAAAAACTGATCCATTCTCCGTACCATTATTTAGTACAATATCTTAAACTTTTTTTTAAATGATGTAACTGTGCTATCATTTGTCTAAAATAATTACATATTTTTTAGCTAAGCAAAATGATGAATATTTCTCTTCTGGTGTCACTCTTGTCCTGTGAATTGGGGAGAAGGAACAAGTTCATGCTGATGTAATACTAAATTCAGCATTTTAATAAACAGTGGTTTAATAAACAGCGTGCTACACGGGTGAAGACACACTCTGGACAGCGAGGACTCTTCTAGGAGTGACTCAGATGATGAACGTTTGCATTTTAAAGAGCCACTAATTCCTGGCGGTAGCCTTCATGAGTTAAAATGTTGCTCGGCCTTATATAAAAAGCTACATAATTTTAGTTGGATTTTTCCAAACAGGCTATTGTCAGACTAAAATCTGCTGGTATATTGGTTGAAATATGAAATATCTCCTTACATGCCACTTTTAGTTTTACATGTTGTACAAGGCATGCATATTACTATACTATATATAAACATAAATATGATAATAAACTATGATATCCCTTATGAAAATTAAAGTTGGTTTTACTATAGTAAAAGTGTGGTGGTAATGTTTTTTTGCAGGTTACCATTTCAATATAGGCAGCTTTACTACAAATACCATGGTATTTATTTAGTAAAACCATGGTTAATTTTCGTACGGGATATTAATGTTTAGATTATATTTTGGTACATTTACATAGCTGAATCACAATAAAGCTCACCTGAACTTTAACTAGTTTATTAAATGATTATAGTAGCCTATTTGTATAATTAGTTTAGCCTACTCCTTTCAGTACGCTATCTATGTGTAGTTTTATACTTGTTTAAACTTTTACTGCAGAGGTAGCCTACAACATTTCTCTCCACTGGAGGCTATGTCTATAGCAAAAAGACAATAAATCTTACTTGACCTTGTAAATTAAAGTAAATTAACTAATGATCACAACAAACAAGGACAGGAACAGGAACTCCAAATAAGGGCACGAGAGGAGGGGAAACACAAGATGTAGAGACAAAGTCTGACAGACCTAATGTAAAAAATAAAATTCAAAATGCTTTCATTTTTGGTACACAATATTGTCGCTATCCACTACACATTTGCATTTTAGTATTACAATATATTGTGACACGATATATTGTTATACCCCTGCATTGTTTTGAATGTTATATATTCTATATCCCGCGATCCAACAGAGGATAAGAGGTACGGAGAATGGATCAGTTTTTATAGGGAAAGACTGTCTAGTTAAATGTTTAGCCACGTCACTCCTGATTTTTGAACTAATCAATCATGTTAACAGTTTTACAGCACTTGTTGTGAATTTCACTGACACAGGTCACTTTTTGAAAACATCTAAATGGTTAATTATAGAGATAGTAAGACAGAAACTCACCTATTCCCCACTCATACTGGTCTGAGAAGGTAAAAAGGTGTTTCAGGTCTCGGGAGACTAGCGGAAATTGACCGACAGTGCCATCTGCTGTTTTTGGAAAAGAAAGTTGCTCAATTGCACGTGTGAGAAAATCTGCCTGCACGCATTTGTGAGAAAATCAATCCAAGTTTCCTCATAAAAAGGCAAATGAGTCTCACAGTTGCAACACACAATACATATATTTGTCCATACCTCTGCATTTTCTCTCAAATAGAGTTTTGTATTTGCAAATCACTTTGCGTTTGTTTGCAAGTCGAGTTTTTCTTTGCAAAGCAGATTGTGTTTATTTGCAAAACTCTGGATTTGTTTGATGAATATTGGCACAAAATACGCTCCATATCGACCACCAGTAATTAAATTGGTTCAGTGTCTCAAAATAAAACATTTTTGTTTTGTTTTGTAACCATATTCATTTAGTATTTTTAGTGACTACCAGGATTTAAATTGGTTCAGAGTTTCAAAATAAGATATTAAAATGTTTTGTTTTGTTTTGTTCTGTTACCATATTCATGTAGTGTTTTTAGTGAACATCTGGGGTTAAATTGGTTCAGAGTCTCAAAATAACTTTTTTTTTTCGTGACCATTAATTTAGTGTTTTAAGTGATCATCAGGAGTTAAATTGTTTTAGTGAGTTAAATAGGTTCAGAGTCTCAAAATAACATTATTTTGTTTGTTTTTTGTTTTGTTTTTATTTCCTAACCATATTCATTTTGTTTTTTTCCGCCCCTGGTCAAGATTGTTTCTTTGATTATCATATTCATTTAGTGTTTTAGTGACCACCAGAAGTTAAATTGGTTCAGAGACACTTTCAATAATTTTTTTTTTCTTTTTTTTTTCATATTCAAGTATCCATAAATTGGTTGAGAGTCTCAAAAGAACATTATTTTTTGTTCTGAATATGTTTTGAATATGTATCCTAATCTTGAACATGTTCAGATGTCTCAAGTCTGAGTTCAGGCTTATTAATAAGTCATCTACACATGTGCCAAAGATGCAGGAGTGATGTGCTCATGTAGGATGTCTTGTATTATCAGTGCGACCCAGTCTACAGAGCCAGATGAGCCTCAGACAGTCGAGCCAGAGGTGAAACCAGCGGAGGGCAGCAGCTGGTGTGTGTGTGTGTGTTTATGTGTGTGTTTGTTCACAGCTGGCACAGACCCCCTCCCACTCACTTCTGTTTTCCAAACAGATTTGGCCACATGGAAACCCTTCACCTGCTTCTGTGCATGTCGTCTCTAGCAGCACAATAGCACTAAATGTGTTCTTCACAAAGCTTGTAGCTGTGGCTTATAAATTGTTCACCAAAATTAGAAGCTGAAAATGCTGATTGTTTTGACATGTAAAATGTGTTTTGACATAAAGAATGAAGGATTTAATAGCATGTTTGTCCTTTCCAGCCCTTCTACAGTGCACCATAAGGATGCCATGAGGAACTGTGCCATGAGCATGGATCAGATCCAAGAGTACCGCTGCCCGCTGTCCCCTGTGGGGGAAACACCTCTGTCACCTGCATACAGCTCCAGTGAGTCCACACACACTCTCATGCATATGTCTGAAAATTTAAACCCACTGATAGCACCTTTTAAGTGTTAGCTCATCCATAATGTAAAGGATAATATACATCCAGATGGTTGTTATCAGCAGGGTGATCAGGACCTCGATGCGAGAATTGCTGATTTGATTTGAGATATGTTATTAGCTCATTAAACGCGAAGCTTCCACAAAGAAAAAACATTCTTGGCAAGCTTTAAGCCAATATGAGCAAACAAATTCAAACAAGACTGACATTTAAGGGACTTAATACACACATTACACAGATGTTCGCAGGCAGTGGAATGGGAAAAAATGCAAGGCATTTAAAAAAAAAAGTAGATCTTACTTCAACTTTAGCCCCATGTTTTTAGAACGTTGTGTACTTCGCAAGACGCTGCAAAAGACACAAACACAACGGTCAAACACGTCAATCTAGAATATGTTTACATGCAAAGTAGCGCAGTGGAATAGAAAAAACGCATTCTATGTGAATAGCCCCTTCCATTGAACAAAACAATCATTCTGCCAATGAGACGAACACTACAACAATATAAACATAGGCCTACTATTGCGTGTCATTCACACAAAAATAATGAAAAGAAGTTAAAACTTTTGAAAAACAAGTCTCTAAACCTTGCATTTCACTGCCCCGCCTCTTATGTTTTTGACCGCAAAATACAAAACGAAACAGTAAAATGCAAGGTCTATAGACAGTTTTATAAAAGTTGAACTTTTAACTTGAGTGCTGCATTTATGTCGACACATGTCGTGTCATGTGCGAGATTCAAGAAATATGGTCAAACATGTCCATCTAGTGCATGTACATAGAAAAACATGCACTGTGTGAACGGTCTTTGCGTTCCACTTTTACAGCATCTGACGTTCTAAAAATTCCGAGCTCAATTTGAATAAAGTTCCATTTTTAAAAAACGCATTAATAGACCTTTTTCATTTCACTACCCAGCGCCTGACATTTTTAACCTCAAAAATGCATTCTGGTTCAACGTGTAGCGTCGTTGTGCTTCAGGTGTCCCGAGTTCGAATCCCGGCTTGCGGACCTTTCCCGATCCCATCCCCCTCTCTCTCACCCACTTCGCTTCCTGTCCTTTCTAAATAAAAGGAATAAAATTCCAAAAATAAATCTTTAAAAAAATGCATTCAGTATGAACACCTCTTAATACTGAAGTCCTCCAGTTTCATTTTAAATGCAGTCAATTACTGAGGGCCACAATGACACTAGCTGTGTTTGAATGAAACAGAGAGAGCATGCCTGTGGTGTGATGTGAAAGACATATAAGAAGAGCCAGAATCAGGTTGAGCGGTCATTATACAGCGTTGCTATTCACAGCGGTTGCAAATGAACTTGGAATGTCGCAACCAACCAATCAGAATCAAGCATTTCAGAGAGCTGTGTAGTAAAATCTGTTATTTTGTTTGTTTCTCCAGTCTCCCGCCACAGACATGGCTCAGGAGGGCGTGTCCTCGCTGTGATCCCGCCTTCTCCAGTGATGCGGCGCTCCAGCGATCCCCATCTCTCGCCATCCTCCTCCAATAACAACCTTCCCTGCTCAGACGCACCCCCCAGCACCCACTCCACGCCTGCCCACGGATACCCGTCCGAGAGTTCAGAGCAGGGCGGCAGTTACTGTGAGCTGAGACCTGCTCAAGCCCCCATTCCTCCCTGCAAGAGCTACGTAGAGAGGCTGAGGGTGGAGGAGGGCCAAAGCCCGGGCTCTGGAGCCCCAGACGGGATGGAGGGATTCATTCTCCCCCTGGTAGAGACCAGCTCCTCCTTCAAGCCTGGGAAACACCAGTCCACTCTTCTGCCAGCCGAGAATAAACCTCTGGAGATGAGTACCTTGAAGAGGGTAAAGGAGCTGCTGGCGGAGGTGGATCCTAAATCAGCCGCCAAGCACATCACCAAGGCAGACTGCACGGTAAAAAATGCAAATAAATATGGAAGAAACTGTCACTCAGTGGCTATATTACTATTTCCCTATATACATTACCAAATTTTATTAGCAGTGGTTCAATCAATGCACTCACCGCGTTAATCAGGTGACAAGAACAATACATCTGTAACCATAAAATAAACATTTTGCACTCCAAAAAATATTTGTTGAATTTTGGCAGGAAATAAAACATTATAACACATGTTCTGGCTATTGGCCATCTTCAGTGTGTTGATTCACGGCTTCTCAGGAATTATATACAAAGCAAAGAATATAGTTAAGTGTTCACAATAAAACAATTCAGTCAATGAACCTTTTTCAGGGTTATGTAAGAGTGAAGAAGGTCAATTGACTGAATAAAATTTTAATGATGCAAGTTTGGGTCATGTCAGGATTTATATATATATATATATATATATATGTATATTTGTATTGGAATTTTATTCAATGCACATACAGATTATTTGACGTGAGGCATAGTTTTTAACATTTAATGTAAACGTTTATTTTTATTTATTTATTTATTTTTATATTATTTAGTTTCTATGAGTTAATAGTTTCTTGTTGAAAAATTTTTTAATAAATTTTCTAGACACATTTTTAGTTGTTTTGTGTCAAATGTATAACTAGGTCAAAAACACAACCATTGTGTTTTTCATATTTTTACACATATATTAGCCCAGATTCAGTTTTTAATATATATATATATATATATATATATATATAGACTTTGTTGGGTTTAGCTAGATAGCTTTAGATAGATTTTAGTTTGGTGCATATCTATAATTAATGGGAAAAAAACATACTACATTACATTTAATTATATAAAATTATAATATATTTTATATTTATAATAAAATCTAATAATTCAGTGAGAGCTATACAGTATATATATATATCATTTTTTTTTTTTTTTTCTCCAGGTCTGGTCTTTGTTTTGGGCCAGATTTTGATTTCAGTTTAAAGCCCATATATCATATCATATCATATCATATCATATCATATCATATCATATCATATCATATCATATCATATCATATCATATCATATCATATCATATCATATCACATCATATCATATCATATCATGACTAACCCCGTTGTTCCAAACGTTTCTGACTTTATTTCTTCTGTTGAACACAAAAGAAGATATTTTGAAGAATGTGGGAATCCAAACAGTCAACGGTAGCCATTTACTTCAGTAGTATTAAAAAAAAAACTATTGAAGTCAGTGTCTACCGTCAACCTTTTTTAAAATATCTTCTTTTGTGCGCAACAAAGACATAAACTCGTACATGTTTGGAACAACTTGGAACAACAATTTTTGACAATTCATTTTTGGGCGATCTCTTTAACTACACAACTTACCAGTTTACTTTTTGATATCTGACTGATATCACAAATCATTGTTTATCAAATAAATTATTCTTACATGAATTGTTGGAGGACCCAGGACAACATTACCATTTCCCAAACACATATACATCACCAAACACTCCCAAAATGATCAGTAAAACCACAGCAGACAGACAGAAGGACATTTGATTGGTTCTCCGGCTCTTGATTCTGTTTTCTTATCCGTGAGAGCAGATGACATTACGTAAGACACATGTGAAGCTGACTGATAAAGTCTGGACGGCACCCCAAACCTTTCATCTGCCCTCGCTCTCAGTGCTGTCTTCCATTAACATCTAAACCTTCAGGGTTAATAAACTCTTTCCACACTGCTGTTTACCACATTCATCATGTGACGAGTTCAAGGCTAATTAAATGTCTTCTGCTCTGACTGTGAATATATTAGGATGGAAATACAGGGGTGGGGTTGAATATATTGCTCTTGTAACTGTGTGGCCATCTGCAGGTTGCTAGGATACTGGGCGTTACCACGGAGATGCAGAGGATGATGGGAGTGAGCTCGGGGCTGGAGCTGCTGACTCTTCCGCATGGACAGCAGCTGAGGCTGGATCTGCTGGAGAGGTGAGGAAACACTTACACTCGTACACAGATAACAACATCAGGACACACCACAGAATCAACAGCCAATGATGTTTAATTCTGTCGACCAGTAATTAACTCTATTTCAACCAGCAGATTGGCATTTTTAGGTGAACATCAACATATTATAATGATTTCTGAAGGATCATGTGACAATGAAGGCTGGAGTAATGATGCTGAAAATTCAGCTTTGCATCAAAGGAATAAATTACATTTTAAAATATATTACAATAGAAAACAGTTATTTTAAATTGTAATAATATTTCACAATTTGTACTATATTTTTGATTAAATAAATGCAGCCTTGGTGAGCAGAAGAGACTGTGTTTAATATATTTGAATGATCAGCTCTGTCTCCTGTTCAACAGGTTTTACACCATGTCTATAATGATGGCGGTGGATTTGTTGGGTTGTACGGGCAGCACAGAGGAGAGAGCCACCCTCCTGCATAAAACCATCCAGCTGGCTGCTGAACTCAAGAGCAACATGGGCAACATGTACGGATTCGCTGCAGTCATGAGAGCCCTGGAGCTGCCACAGGTGAGAACGCACACCTGTCCTCTCACACCACAGCATATGAGGTGCCATTCATGACATTCATGATAAGTGTTAAAGCTTAATGCTCTCCTTAAAGGGGTAGTTCACCCAAAACTGAAAATTAGCCCATGAGTCCCTCACCCTCAAGCCATATATAATACAATCAGAGTAATGTCCTGGTTCTTCTAAGTTTTATAATGGCAGTGAATGGTGGTCGAGATTTCGAAGCCCAAAAAAGTGCATGCATCCATCATAAAAAGTGCTCCACATGGAGAAGTGACAAACGCGGAAGTGCAGAGGAGAGAGCAAAACAAAACACTAGTCATTAGAAGTACAAAACGAGGATTTGTAAAGAAAAATGCAAGTTTTTGATATAAGCAACAAGGAGACTGGTTTTCCTTTGCTTGAAACAAAACTTGGTTCTCGTGAGACTAGCATATTCTCACCGGAGATTACACTACGCCTACGTCATCCGCCCGAACGCCACTCTGTCGTCAATGCGTGTACGACAGTTAGCAGAAAGTTTTAAATATGAATATTTTTCTCACACAGACGCATCTCTTCTCTTCAGAAGTTAACCCCCGGAGCCGTGTGGAGCACTTTTTATGATGGATGGATGCACTTTTTTGGGCTTCAAAATCTCGACACCCATTCACTGCCATTATAAAGCTTGGAAGAGCAAGGACATTTTTTAATATTTAATATTCTAAAAGAAGAAAGTCATATACTGTACACCTAGGATGGCTTGAGTTTGAGGGTCATGGGTCAGTTTTCATTTTTGGGTGAACCATCGCTTTAAACAACGCTAAATAAAACTAGATATAAAATGTATATCAAAGTGTAAGTACTATTTAGATGCATTATTCGTCGTTTGCAACTTGTGATGAATGTTGTAAGGTTGCAGTTATTTCCAGTAAAAACACAGCTATGAAGTCATTCTGGATATATTACAGTTATATATTTCTATATATTCTGTGATGTTTGTTGTAGATCTCACGGCTGGAGCAGACGTGGATCACACTGCGACAGAGACACACAGAAGGTGCAATCCTCTACGAGAAGAAGCTCAAGCCATTCCTGAAGGCCATGAATGATGGGAAAGGTAGGACAGAGTGCTTTAAAGAATCTTCTACAGAAGATTATTATCAGTGACATTAGCAACTCCTAAGCAATTGCTAAAGAATTACAGTGACAATATTTTCTTCATAGTGGTTGATTGATATATCTCCAAAGGCCAATATTTGGCATTTTTAATTTATCTGTATTGACCGGTAATATTTTTTGTATTTTTAATAAATTATTATTATTTTTTTTATTTTTTTTGGCTGTTAAGTGTCAGAGGAGATTTTATTTTTACAGTGGCAGGACTTTTATTTTGATAGTGAAAAGAACAGCAGCACCTGTGTTCAGATGTGAGGGCAATCTTTAAATTCATGATTTCAAACTATGCTACATTATATCCAGTTTGCTATTATGTCATATGTCATGTCATATGTCATCGTTCTGTTGGTAAAATTAGTGTTACTTGGTCTTTAATTGAGAAAATATGATTCCCAGTGTGCACAAACTACTGCAATAGCATTACAGAATCAAAATGTTGCTAAAGCATAAATCTGTTTATTTTACAGATTTTAATTAAATTTGCAATATTGATTTATTTTTTATTAAAATATCTAGAATAAATCAAAATGGAATTCAGCAATTCTGCATGTTACTTAAATTAAATTGTGAAATATAACATACCGTATATTTTTATATATGATATTTGCTTTACTGCTTTCTAAGATATCAATATCGGTCAAACATTAATTCTTGATAATTTATATTGATGAAATTTACAAGATTTATTGTTTTATTTATTAACGTTACTGTATTTGAGTTCATGTTCAAGTAAATTATTTATATAAAAGAAATATAATTGATAATAAAAGAAATATAATGAATCTAATAAAAGACTCATTTATTATTTAATTTTGTTTGTCATATTTTCATTACTTATCAATCTTAAATAAGTAATTGGCACACACACACACACACACACATATATATATATATATATATATATATATAAGATTTATTTATGTATGTATGCAGGTAGGGAGGTATGTATGTATGCATGCATGTACTTGTTTATTTATAACTGTGTATTAATCTTTCAGAGACCTGTGTCCTCTCGAACACCTCTTTCCCTCACGTGGTGCCGGTGTTGTCGCTGCTGGAGCGCGGTGTGGCGGCCGGAGAGGCGCTGGAGTCCTGGGAGAGCGTGGAGTCTGGAGTGGATGTGGTCATGAGTCACCTGGAAGCAGCACGGACCATCGCTCACCATGGAGGACTGTATCGCACCAACGCTGAGAGCAAACTACAGGGTAAACTATGAACAAAAATAGAAAATCCAAGTATTTATTATTAAACACAATTATTAAACTGAACTTAATTTGACTGAATTTACTAATAGCATGCATGGATGTACACTTTGAAGATTTCTGGCACATACTGTAATTTGCAGTGCACTAGTCCTATTTTCACATACTTTATGTGGTGTTCACAATCTGTCTCTACACAGATTTCCAGGAGCGGAAGGAGGTGCTGGAAATCTTCTGTACAGAGTTTCAGATGAGGCTTTTATGGGGCAGTCGTGGCTCTGAAGGAAGCCAGGCCGAGCGCTATGAGAAGTTTGACAAGGTCCTCACCGCTCTGTCCCACAAGCTAGAACCTCCTGTACGACACAGTGAATTATAGCACCCCCGCACCCACAAATGGTATGATCCCTGACTTTCCTGTCACTCCTACTCCTGGACCGGACCATGCTTTTTTTGGGGGGAGCCACACGGGCGGAAATGGAGAACATGACATTGAGGAACTCGCTCCGCAAAACAAGGCACAAAACGGGACAGGCTTTATGTGAGCATGATAGCACCCCCTAAAGAACACAGTCGTGAACTGCAGCAATGGAATGAAATCAAAATCTAAAGCCAAAATCCCTTTTTCAGTGGTGACCAAGGGCACTTCCTTTTCAAAAAGAGAGAATGTGATGAAGTGCAAGTTGACTTTAACCTTAATGGGTCTGAATCCTGTTTTATGTGAATCCATAATTTAGTTAACGTCAGCTTTTATGTCGACAAAAAGCAAAGATGTCTTGCAGAGGTGACGCGTCTCTGTACTGGAGATGAGACTGCATTGACGTTACATAGTCACGATTTATTGCTGGAATAGACTGAACACACACTCACTTTTCAAATGTCTGAATGTAAGTTGCCAAACCATGAATTCCAACAGATATCTGCTGGATAAAGAGTCTTATTTTTATGCTCACTTTTGGGTTCACTTCTGTGTTGTTGTTTTCTCGGTATTGTCATGGCTTTATCGATAGAAATGGAGTCGACAGTTACTGTGAGGAATTGAGTGTGTAACAGATGCTCACATTCACACTCTCTCCAGGTCTGACAGCATTGCTTCTCAGAGCGCTTTGGTGTCTGTATTTGTTAGAGAAGAAGTGTAAGATAGAAGACATACTGTTTTCTTTCCTCTCTTTCTGTCATTCTGGGTTTTTTATTTTTGTCTGAATGGGTCGTATCATTAGGAATGAGACTTTCCTTATTTGTAATTACAGAGTTCATTATATAACTATCAGAATTTAAAAATCCAGTGCGAAAAAAAATGCATTTATTGAAACTTGGCAACCCAGTTAATTAACATATGACCACCCACTTCACACATTAACATCGCATATTGGGTGTGCAGTCACTCTCCTAAAACCCAGAAGAACTAATGATAAGAGTAAAATTGTGAAAGTGGTGAAATCCACCATATATTGTGCTGTTTTTAGCTGTGTGTAGCACCTACGGCTCTGCAGATCCTTCGAAAGGATCACAATGTTGGAAACAAGTTCATTTACAGCGCAAATTGTTTTATGAATCAGTTACATGAGGCAGCGCAAACTATATTAGCAACCCCACAGCTCATGTGTTTCTCATTTCACATGCAAAGAAGGGCATTTGCATAAAGTCTTAAAGGCACAGCAGCACAAAAACAGCCTGTTTAATTCCAACATCAGAAAGAGGGTGGAAACTGACATGAAAAACTAAATTATGATCGTTTGGACTTAAAATACTGTTTTAGTATCTTTCATGACAGACCGTGCTTGTCAGTATGGCCATGGCAATGAGGTTTAGCTGATACATAATGTTTATTCTCAGTGAGACTGGATTACAATGAATGTCAGTTTGTATTAAATTATTTAAGAGACCCATATATTCAAACTTTACAGATCAAGTCCATGTCCAGATCATCTATTGCAAGTCAACAAAGACATTTGATTATTCATTCAAACATTCAAAGTAATGTTATGGCAATAAGTTACAAACTAATATATAGAGGATCGTTGTGTTAGTGGTTTATGCTAATGCATATTGACCATATTTAAGATTAGGAGTTTTACTAAAACTCACCATTTTGATGCAAAATCATCCGTTTGTCCAACAGATATGAATTATACCTCATAGAGTAAAAATCTGTTAAGGAAGGGTGGGCTACTTTTCTAACTTATCATACATAGAGTTTTCACTTTGGTGGGTAAAAAAAGAGATGAATCAGGGATTGGATGTGGACTTTTTTGATTTAGGCCAATAAGTAGCCATCTAGCAACCAGCCAAAACACCATAGCAACACCCTAGTAGCTGCAAAGCAACACTTTGACATCTTGGCGGCGACTTTTGTATGAGTACCATTCACATTTTCATGGAAAAACATCGAAAAGACGTTTGAAAGATTTCAGCTAATAATAGCAACATGCTCATTAAATTCAAATAGTCCAAACTGTTTTCATATTCTGGTAGATTTAGGCAAACAAAACCCAAAGTCACATACATATACCTCTATCAACAGTGTAAATGTTCTACCCTTATTTCTGGGTACCATAAAGAGAAAAGTTGTAGGTATCTGGTTCTAACGCAATCTATTGTGTATCATATACAGGCTGCTATACTTCATACCCAGTCTATCGATGCATATTTCCAGGGAATTTTCTGAAGGTATTTTTTCAGGTATCTTAATAAAGGCACATCTGAAAGTAGACGATGCTGTCTGTCACAGATAGGGGGAGCATTGTGGGATGAAAAGTGGATCATATGCAATTTCACTTTTAGCCAGCAGAGGGCTCTGTTTAGTAAGCTAAAAAATAATAAATGGAAGTAAGTTTTGAACCTTTTGAAACTTTTTTTAATAAGGCCTGCTGGTCTAGGACTGTAACTTGTGTTTGGTTTCTCTACTGTAAAGGTAAATGTGTGACTATTTCGTTTTGTAAATAGTTACCCCTAAGCGGTCGATGATAGACGAGGTGGACGAGGTCACGTGATTGCATCCTTTTATTATGTGCTGTACATACTGGTATGTCATATGTTTTGCACTCTTTTTTCAGAAAATAAAATACAGTAAGCTTGTGTTTTTGTGCTTTCTTGCTCTAAATATTATTTAAAGAGATAGTTCACACAAAA
Organism: Onychostoma macrolepis; assembly: GCF_012432095.1. Taxonomy (NCBI): domain Eukaryota; kingdom Metazoa; phylum Chordata; class Actinopteri; order Cypriniformes; family Cyprinidae; genus Onychostoma; species Onychostoma macrolepis. The sequence goes on along the minus strand of NC_081164.1, from coordinate 6,120,516 downwards.
ATGAAAATTCTGTCATTAATTCTTTACCCTCATGTCGTTCCAAACCTGTAAGAATTTAGTTCATCTTCAGAACACAAATTAAGATATTTTTGATGAAATCTGAGAACTTTCTGACAGTGCATAGACAGCAACGCAACTGAGACGTTTAAGGCCCAGAAAGGTAGTTCGGACATTGTTAAAATAGTCCATGTGACTTCAGTGGTTCAACGTAATGTTATGAAGCTATCAGAATACATTTTGTGCGTGAAGAAAACAAAATCATTGACTTTATTTATCTATTTCTTCTCTTCCGTGTCAGTCTCTGCCACTTGTTCAAGAGAGTATAACGACGCATGCATGCATGTATGTGCATTCCTCTCCGTGTCGACTGACGCAGAGGAGAAGAAATTGTTGAGGTTATTATAGATCACAAAAAAGTTATGGAAGTTTATGAAAACATAAAATGCAAAAGTGTAAATATTAATATTTTACATAACCAGTTACATGTAACGGTGTTACGTAATTTAATTACAAGATAAATGTTTACGATTATAAAAGGGGCTACATCTGAATATTTTCTACAAAAAGCTAGGATATGTTGAATAATATTATTTTGTTGCTTTGCCTGTTTTTGATGTGCATGATGCATCCTGCCATTTAAAGGCTGTTTAGTAAAGCGATGCTGTTCTGATGCTTTTGATTGGTTCTCTTGTTTGAATTTGCAGCGCAGCACATCAGCCAATTACATTAATTCACGTTGTCGCTGAAAGCTTTAGGCTACAATGTGTCTGAGTTGCCACCATGGCAAGTGATAAAAATGTATTCCAGTGCTGGAAATTTAAAAATCAACAATCAGAACGATCTCAAAGTAAAAAAAGAGGTGTCAACGTCTGATTTTGTGGTGGCTGTGTTTTAAAATGAAATTATTATAATCTTAATTCAATTGATGAAGGATTTGGAAAGTCTGACAGTATTCAGTGTTGAGTACTACTGTAAGGGTAACGCTGCCTGGGTTAAATGTTTGGAAATTATTAACAGTTGAAAACATTCATTAGAAATTTAGAAAAGTAATCAAAAGTAATCAGTTACATTAAATAATTGAAATAGTTACACTACTTATTACATTTTGAATAGGTTAACTTGTAATCTGTAAACTATTAAATTTCCAAAGTAACCTTCCCAACACTGTATTTTGCAAAACATGTTGAACTCTAAAACTGAGAGCTGAGAGTTTTCTCTTAAAACTTATTCACAAAGCTGCCAAGACAAACTTTTACTAAGGAACAGAGAGAAGTCAAGCTAAGAGTAAGGGGGGCGGGGTTGACCTCGTTGCTATGGATAATGTCAGCATGCTTACTAACTATGCACACAGTGTTTGGCTGATAGGGGAGGGCTTTCTGTCAGAGATTTATTCATAGAAATATTGAAGAGCTCGATATTATGTTGTCATGTTCAAATAAAGGGTTAAAAATAAAACTGTTGCCACATTCAAATAAAGATTTTAAAATGCAGGCTAAGTGTCACTAAATAAGTATATGTTCAGATAATTGTCAGCCTCTTACTTCTTGTAAACAATTAGCGGATATGCATATAAACAGCCTTTTAATTAACTGAGTAGAATAATCATGGCTGATAGTAAGACATTCAAACATAAAAGAAAACCAAACTGGATGCAAGAACAGCTGTTACTTCTTTCCAACTGGTTAATGAAAACAAGGATATAATCAAAGGAAAATGTGGAGTTGAGATAACCTCCAAAACTAAAGGCAATTCCTTTTCAAAAGCTCATTATTATCAAATGTTTCTAAAATGTTTATGTTCCAAGGCAGATTGCTGGCAACAGACATTTTAGGATAGTTTATGATTTGGTCTTAGTGACTTAGGAGTCCTCTTCACTACTCCTAACGTTTCACAGATTTAGTTGCTAGTTTTAACGCTAAAACGATTTGTGAAATACTCTTAGAGCAAAAATGTAGAAGTCCTAAATTTAGAACTGACACACCCATTATTTTTAAGATTTTCTCCTAAACCGGCGAATTATGAGCTACTTTTAGCCTTAAGATGTTTTTTAATACAGATCCTGAACAAGTTCCAAATTTGAGGTTGATATCTAAAAAAATGAGCTTTCAGTATGATTTTGTTTGGGCGCAGTACCAAACTTTTCCACTAGATGACTACCAAGCTCCATTAGTGACCATGGACGCCCCATTTCCATCTATAGTTTGAGTGATCTGAAATATATATATATATATATATATATATATATATATAATTTTGTTTTTATTTTTTTTCAGAGCTCTGCCTCCAATGAGTACTTTTGCCTCAAATGAACAAATTACGGTTGCTCTGTTAAATATATATTGGTAAAATAATAATAATAATCCAGTCACCAAATATGAAAACCAGAGTCTTTAAGCTTTCAAATGCTATATAGTTTGACAAGATTACTTTAGGTTTAGACTAAGATATTACTATTATAAACATGAACAAATGGGCTCACCGGTGGGCAAATGAATTTATCAGGTTAAACAATAATATTTTCAATAAACAATAAAACAATATTTTATTAATATACTGTAAATTAGGGTTGTACACTTCCTGGTTTAGGACCACAAACAGTGTTTAAACAGTGTAACTCTACAATATGAGCACAAGGTGGCAGCAGCGTTGAGCTAGAGCTCCAGTGAGACACAGTGCAGTGAGATCAGCATTCTCAACTCACTGCACTTGACCCTACTCAATACCACACATTTTAATATGCTTGATGTTTAATATGCACAAGTTTAGTATTATTATTACTAAACATGAACTATTCAAGGTTGGTCAAATTAAATCTGACCCTTTAAATGCAGTTTCCATTTATAAAACTTGCATATATACATCAAACTTCATCAAAGCATAAAGATGAACACACTTTGCTTTATCTGTGTGTGTGTGTGTGTGTGTGTGTGTGTGTGTGTGTGTGTGTGTGTGTGTGTGTGTGTGAGGGTGCAGTTTTGAATGCACTGCGACACAGAGCATGCGTGCTGGCTTTGAGTTGTGAGTGCGTCAGGCTAAAGTGACTTCACCAAGACAAGATGGTGGCTATGGAGGGGGGCTGCAGCGAAGCCATGATGCAATCTCTCAGTGTGTGTTTGTGTGTGTATGCGCAAACGTTTGTGTGTGTGTGATGTCCCCTGCACAGCTGTGTCAGTCAGAGAAAGGTCCACCAGGCACTGCTGGCAAAGTGGGCACACTGACAGAGATTCAGAGACATCAGGCTCTGAATGCCCACTCAGCACACAAAGACCCGGCCGAGCTGCCCGTTACACGCCACTGTGCTCAAAATATTGGAGAAATGCAGATTAAAATCTTTTATTGAAGGCCTCTGTGGTCGGCTAACTCAAACGACGAGTCACACAATAGCACACATACTCAATCTGCTCTGAAAAAAACAGCACCTTATCAAAGCTGGAATATGGAATATTATATAATAAAAGCACATTTGTACGTGTTTTTGTAAACATTAATAATATCTTATTAGATTTCACATGCACATAACTGAAACTGGTGCTAAATGTATGATTTATTTTGGTAAGCTGATCACCCTTATACTTTAATTTTAAGTTTAATATTTTGAATGTATTTTTTTTATTAAATATTAATACAAATACCTATTTTATTGAAAAGTATCAAAGCTAGAATAGTAAATATTATATAATATATTAAGAGCAAATTTGTTTGGTGTTTTTTGCTAATAAGATTTCTCGATTTCATGTGCACATGACTGAAACTGGTGCTTAAAAGTATCATTTATTTTGGTAACTGACAAATCTTGATCACCTTTCCTGGGAATATTGTTGTATATGGTATATATTTCATTAAATAAAATGATGATTTTATATATATATATATGTATTATATATATATATATATATATATATATATATATATATATATATATATTCATATTCTCTCACTCTGCAACCAACTACAATATTTTCAACATTTAAAACACAACACAAATGGAAGTTCAAGGTGAACCTGTCATTCTACTGCAGTATTATAGTATGTGACTTTCTATTTGTTTTTCAATCATGTGAAAATGCTTTTCGTGTGCCTGTGGGCTATTTGTGGGTGAAGTATTTTTCAACACAACAGGGTTCTGGGGTTGGTATTAATGCTCTGAAAATGCCTGGGGAAAAGCTGTAACATTCACTTTTAAACATAAGCAACTCACTTTTTTCCAGCTTTTTTTGGTTTCATATAAAACTTGGTGTCATTATGTATGTTAGCACTAAATTCACTCTTTCTCTTTCTTTGGAAGCTGATTTATTTACAGACGGATCCGCTGGTGACAGCACCAGGAACAGCCTGTCATGTCCTGAACGGCTAAGTACATGTAAAGTGACTGGATTACATGTCTTGGTGCTTTAACACTTTGTCATCTAAATCTAGAGCTCATGCTGCATCCACCACACACACACACACATTTATTCACACACATGTACACACCACTGAACTCATATTACTGTCAGTCGTGTACAACCTGCAAAGTTAACAACTTTGCTTTTAAAGAAAACACAACAGAAGCCAGGATAAGTACACATCCCATCCGTTTGCTTAATCATGGCTATATGTTAAAAAATATATATATATATATATATGTGTGTAGTTTTAGTGTGCACATACCAGTGTGATAGTCCAAATTCATAGTGATAATGGTATTTTTGGAAGTCAGTCCGGAGTGTCCCCTCATGTGACTCTCTGTGGCCCCAGGGCCCCCCTTGCCCCTCAGACTTCACATTACCACATGAATGGCCGGCTGCAAAGGGCCAGTTCAGCCTCGGACGCCAACAGAAGGCAGGAGATTTGCAATTCAATCTGCTCCTAGTCGGGACAGACCTGTCACCAGTGTGACAGAGGCCGAGGGGGTGGGGACCACCACATCACTCCAGCATACATGACAGCACTGCGCCTTTCCTGACGAGACAGACAGACATTTTAGACATTATGGGAACATTTAATCACATTAAAAATAATAATTATAATCAGCAATATAATAGCTGGACTTGCAGGCGTTGTTACACTATATCTCCTTGGAGCCTGCCATTAAAGAGACTTTTGAGCAGAATTTAAACAGTAAAACATCGACATGAAAAACAAACTTATGAACTTTATGTTCAAATTTATGTCAGTGTGGTTCAATCATGAACTCATAATTTATATATATATCATTAGAATAGAATAGAATAGAATAGTTCTTAGTTGTAGCACCCAAAATGTTTCGTAATTTATCTGCTATTTCATATAAATTGCAAAAATATTTTAGATTATTCTTAGTAGGTAACCTTTCAGTCAAAACATCTTTTAGTTCTTTATACTGTATAATGGAGCAAATACCCAAAGAAGAACCAAAGCTTGTTTCTGAGTCAACACACACAGAAACGCCCTCTACAGCAAATGGGCTCCTCAGAGGAGGATGTCATTTCCGGTGAAGATATGTGATTATTTCCGGGTTTTACAGCAACATGGCAGCGCCCTTAGGTCTGCAGCTGGAGTTTGGGTTTGTATTTATCGCTTTGTTTATGATTCATCGCCTTTGCCTTGTGTTCCAGTGGTTACATTAATATACGTAACGTTAATGAATGAAAAGTCTTCAAAACAACTCGACTGAAGCTTTATCAGAGGGACTGGGTTGATAAAGACTTACTTTTTTTAGCGGTTTAACGGCAGTGGTAACAAGAAAACCCGGTTTAACTGAAAAAGTAACCTAATAAAAATTAAATGCATGTTACATATTTTCTTGAAGCAGCGCGCGTTCACGGTGTAGTCAGAGCTGTCAATCACGCAGACGTCGCGTGCTCTTGAAATGGATTAAAATAATAAACTGCTTCTCTCACATAAACTGAACAAAATAATAATCGATGTTGACATAAACTCGTTTGGAAAAGCTTTAGTCTTAATAGAAATTCCTGATGTTTAATGAGAAGATATTTTAATACTATGCTGAAATGTCAGCCAGAGATTTTCCCTCATGTCAGGAAAAGGTTTGACACACACTTTGTTTTTTTAACAGTGTTTAAATTATACTGTATATCAGAATAATACAAGCCTTCACCCTTTTTGCTCCCTTTTTATAGAACATAGTAGAGAGGGGACGGGAAATGATGTGGAAAGAGGGATATTTAATTTATTTATTTATTGCATTTCAACATTAACAGAACATTATAGGCTAATTTAAGCACAAATATAAGTCCTTACAGGCTGAGACATACTTATTAATAATACATACTATAACAGAGAAACAAAACAAGAAATCATTAAAAAAAAAAAAATACAGGCTGTGTTTGGAACAGAATACATACTTTCCAATACTGCCAGAATGTAGATTATCCAACAATAAACATTTCAAACAATAGTATGCGATCGTCACACAACATCATTTCATTGTGCAGTTCAGCAAATTCTATTCAGTTATAATCTTGAAAATGATCATGGCTTTTTTTTTGTTTTTTTACATCAAATTTTGTGTTAAAATGTTAAGACGTGCAGCTGCATAATCCCATAATGAGTCAAAACGATGTGTTGGGCGCATTGTATTGTGAAATACAGTATACAGTATGCAACATAGTACCCTCTGTTGTATACTGCACATTTTGACAAACGTACTGGGCCATCAGAGTATACCATGCATACAGAAAAGTTGCATACTGTGCACAGTACACGTATTGTATATTACAGAAATAATAAGTGTAGTATGGCGGTATGCTATTTAGAAACATAGGCATAAAGCGACAGAGAACGGTGATGGCATCAGAGTGACAGAAAGACAGAGCTTCTCAAAACAAATCTTGGCCAGAATTCACTGGGTGCAGAAAAATTTTGCATTTGGCTTTTGGTCAAAGTCCTCACTGCTTTCAAGTCGCAACAGAGTCCTATGTGACTGTCTATGGACAGAGGTGGTGTTTGTGAGTGGCCTTTCTGAGGCTGGCACACAGGCTGGCTTCTCTCTGTACCGCTAGAGTACGGGCATCACGCCAGGCCTGGCGATCTGGAGGACAACTGGGCATTCTCCAGGAGATGTGAGCTCTCTTTATTGGGCCTGCACCTGCTACATGAGTCCTACTCTGACTTCATGTCCCTATCTGTTTTGTTTTTTTTCCCACTGACATGCACCTTCTCTGGTTCTTACACGGATCTCTGTCACTTACTGAGTTGCGTTTATTAAATGCTGCTTGAATGTATACTGTGATTTTTGTGATTTCTTTGCGATAAATATGTTGGTTCTCACGCCTTCTTTTATGTAAGTTATAATATAAGTTATGTAAAACTTTTATTTATTTATTTATTTTTGAGGAAGAAGAAAAAAGTACAGTGTTGATGCCATACATACAACCAGCTGCTCTCTAAGAGTGTTTTTTTTTTTTTTGCTTAAAATCATGAAGTCTACTTTGTTTTTAAATCTCTTTGACATCAAATGTCAAAATATTAAGGACAAGAAACAGTGTTTTATGGAGGTGTTTTGTCATAGACTAGATGTTAAGTAAATTAAAGCTGCATGGAGGATACTGCTGTATGATTTTAGAAACAGGAGAACATTCACTGAACAGTTGTTGAAGGTCTACCTATAAGAGGCAATAACAGCATTATGCACGCTGTATTTTTTCCTGTTTTAGAGGAGGAGCTGAACTTCTCTTTGATGGGGTCAAGAATCATCATGTGACACTCCCTGGCCAATCAGATCCCTGTGAGTATTTTAAAAAAATGTACCTCTTCTGTTGTGTTCATGGAGTTACTCATAATTATAACAAACCCCTAAGTAAGTATTAAAATCACAATTCACCCAAAAATGAAAATTCTGTCATCATTTACATGCTTTAATGATGTTCTAAACATTTTTGTGTGTGTGTGTGTCTTTATTTTGTGGAATGCTGTTTTTGTCCATATAATGAAAGCCAATGGGGTCCAAAATATTTTATGGAAAAAACAATTTTTTAAAATACCTTAATTTTTGTTCCACAGAAAAACGAAAGTCATATATGTTTGGAAATTACATGAAGAAATTTCCTTTTTGGGTGAACTGTCCATTTAACATTAAGTCAGTAACATCGTGCACCGTCTGTGTTAGGGTGCGTTCACACTTTGGTTCTCTTGATTTGTTTGGTCCGGACCAAAAAAGAAAACGATATATTTGTTACTGGTCCGCTTAGCGTTCACACTGGCATTTTTGACAGCGAACCTTAAGATACCGAACCTGAAGGCATAGTTGTACATCCACAACCTGAGTGATTTGGAAGCGGACCGAGACCCATGTTTTTTGTTTGGTTCGCACCAGGTTTCGGATTGCAGCGTTCACCTTTACTCAAATGAACCGCACTAACAGAGCAATCGCACCAGAGTTCATTTTATTCAAACCAAACATAACTAGTGTGAACACACCCTTAGTGACATGCCTCCAATCATTTGACTTGTTGAGGACAGGACAGGAAAGTAACTACCAAGCAATGCTCTAGATTCCACCCAGAACACCCCAGCAAGGTATCATTACACTGTAGTGTCGTGCCAATTGTTTAGCGCCATTTCTATACCAAGCCAGTGCTTTACTATTCCCTGCACTGATGACTTAATTAGCTCCAAATATCCTCTGCCTTTCTCTCCCAATACCAGAGATTCGGAAGTAAGATTCACTTATTGGCCTTATGCCCTGCTGGAACTAAAGGATGTCTTTTTTCTCTGCTACTCCTATAGAAGAGAGTCACACAAATCATACTAAATTATGTGGCTCTTTCTCCACATCTATCTTTTTTCTGCCTTCCCTCTGTCTGATGCCCTTTTCCCATTCGCCTCCTTTCCTCCCCTGACCTCTCAGAGCCCTGGTTCACACGCTTCCCTGGACACCTTTTCTTCTGTTTTCACCCTGATGCCGGGCCAATGGCGAACCAGTGCCGGCTTGCCATCACAAATCGAGTTTTTTCCCCCCTACACCCCTCCCTCCCTCCCTCCCTCCCTCCCTCCCTCAGCAACAATGGAGCTGAGCCCCTTCTCCATACATCCCACCTCCCCCTCATCCACCAACATCTGTGAGCCTCCCTGCGCCCAGCCATTCTTCCCCTAACTGCTCCATTATTGGGCCCCTTTCACTTGTAAATGCAGCCAGTGATACTGTTGATGGATCTTTTATGCCTAGTGCTGGGGTCACAGGAAAGGTATGGAGAATGGAGGGCCAGTAAAGGAGGGAGTGACAATTGTTACAAAGCACTAAGTCCTTTTTGTGTGCAGTCATTTTTTGGGATGCCTGACAGTACAAATGCCTCACTCCTACAAACACCTTGCATTCCTACAGCTTCCTGGTGGGACATTTGGGTGAAAGTGGTGGGATCTTTGGTTGTGGGGGAGCACTTGTATTGCTCCCTGTATTTAAACACAGAGTGGGTAACATGTTCTCTGCCATTGCTGGATTGGAAGGCAAGTCATTTGAGAGTCATTAGTGCAAAAGATGGATTAGGAAAGCAAGACATTATATCCCGTGCACATGCTTAGAAGTGCCTGGAAGAACTGTAGATGATATTTTTGATCAGTAGATGATGGCGATATCTAGAGAGCAAGGAGGAGATTCCCAAATGTATCAATTGTTATGATACAGTATAACTTTTCTTAGAGCTTACCATGTGGGTCAGTTTCCATACAGATTTAGTTATTAGGTTATAGAAACTTTTTTCCCTTCCTTAGTTAACCCAAAAATAAGACCTTTGTTCATCTTCAGAATACAAATTAAGATATTTTTGATGAAATCCAAGAGCTTTCTGACTCTGCATAGACAGCAATGCAACTTTCACGTTCAATGCCCATTGTTAAAATAGTCCATGTGACATCAGTGTTTCAACCGTAATTTTATGAAGCTGAAGATGGTATTCTTGTGAACGCGTGTCGAAGCCTGACGCAGAAGAGAAGAAATTGTTGAATAAAGTCATTATTTTTGTAATGTAACCGTTTTTTTAAATTACGGTTGATCCACTGATGTCACATGGACTATTTTAATGATGTCCTTACTACCTTTCTGGGCCTTGAACGTGTCAGTTGCATTGCTTTCTATGCAGTGTCAGAAAGCTCTCGGATTTCAAAAATAAGGTATCAAAAATATCTTAATTTGTGTTCCAAAGATGAACGAAGTAGCCTAGTAGTAGTATTCTTTATTGATAGCTAGTCACTTTATCTGCCTGTACATTGGCCTTAGTCTTTCACTTGGGGTCTGAGGTTCATCGAACAGGAATAGAACTTTTGGCCAAGTGTGGTAGTATTTTTTTGCATCCCTGTCCCAGCTCTGAGGTTGGGAACATTTGGATACGCGTGTACTTTGGTGGCCTTGCCAAACAAGAGAAGGGTCAAGCTCCGTGGCACCAGAGTATCCACGACAACCTGTCCACAAAAGTGGACGGCAGGAGGGAATGTGGCCACTAAGACCTCACAGGGGCTCAGGGTATGACCTTGGAGCACTTTTGAAGCCCATAGTCCATACGCATGTTTGTGGGCATGATTTGAGTATGTCACGGATGACTGGCTATGATTGCTAAGGCTGACACTGACGCTCAACACTAATCCCGCCTAAATTTTCTGTCCACTGGTCCAAAGTGATTGATGAGTAGTGCTGAGCCCCCCGCTGCCGGACACACACACACACACGATCGTCACAGAAACGCCAACCCTCATATCCCAAGCAAGATGAATGACTTCATTCCCTCCCACCCACAGATAGTGGCGATAATGATGATCGTCATGCAAAGAGAAAAGAAACGAAGAGAGTTATCCAGCCACTATGCTACGCAGACGCCGCCACCCTCCCACGCATTCCTTATCCCAGCATGCACCTGTCTGCGGTGACGCATACTCCCCCTCCCATTCGCGTTTTCCCTCGGTCTCCTCCTACCTCACCACGACCTATCCAGTTCTTTTCGTCTTCCATTCTATCTCGAATGAGGGCAAAAGAGACGTGGGGCATCTTGTAGACCCTCACTCTTTACCCCCGGCTCACAGAAACCACCCTTTGTACAAGAAAACGAAGCATCATTTTTTTTTTCAACTTCCCCCCCTATCAAAGGACTGATGTGGCTGAAAGTAATCACGTCTGTTTTTTGCCCTGGCTTTTGGTGCTAGTCAATATTCATTGCGGTAGCGTAGCACTGAGGCAAGCATCACTCTTCTTTATAGGTTCAGGATTGTGGGGCTAGCCGAGCTGCAAGGTACAACGATCGTTACACAACTGAAGAGGCTGACAGCGATCCAATTAACCTGAAACAGCCTCTGTTGCTCGACCCCTGCCTCTCGCTGAGAAGCACGCCACACGCTTGCAAGCGCACACACTTGCACGCATTGGTGCTGACATCTCCGAAAGCTTCAGTTCTGGTGGAAACTTGCCCAGTCAAGAGTATTGTATAGAACCCGCACTCCTGCACCCACTTGCCCTCTTCTTTCGTCCTCTTGCTAATTTGTCCTGGTCTAATTATACACGCTTGCATAGCCAGTTAGCTGTAGCACAACTCTGCAAGCGACTATGTCTACTGGTCATCATGTCTCCTCAAACTCATCAAGGGTTTCCCAGCCCCCCTTCACAGGGTCTCTGATTCTAGTCACCATTGCCCACCTGAGACCTAAATGTCCATCCCTGCTGCTCAAATTGAGATTGAGGTGTCAGTAAAATCTACCACCACACGCAGAGTGCAAGAGGATGGTGTTCAGTGTTAAATGTTGCCAAACGCCTCAGTTAATGGAACTCCTTTAAAAAAAATCTACCCTTATGGGATTTACAGCCGAGATATATGCTGACACACATAAGAACACCTACACAGACATTGCCAGCTATCCTGTAATGCCCCTTCAAATACGTCCTAGGATTATATAAAATGAAATTGCATTAAAGTTTTGTGGTAATATTTTCATCCTATTTATTTCAACGATTCATGTAAGTTATAAATGTTGTTGCACAGGATTATATTGCAGAACAGGGATCAGCAGCAGTATGGATTTTTTTGTGCAGGTGAGTCCATGCATGTGTTCGGATAGGGTGGGCAGTGCGGTAGCTATTTTTATGTTTTTCAAAACGCCATCTCTGATGTCACATTTCCAATAAGTGTAATGGCCTTTCTTACAGATGATTTTCAAGAATACAAACTACGCTAAGTGCGCAATTTGCGTGCTCAGTCTTAACAGTTTCAACCACAGCAAACTCGCAAACAATAAATTCAAACTCCTCCCCAGATCAAATGAAAACATCTCCATCTCTCGCTTTTTCTTTTTTCTCCCCCCTCTTCCTCACTCTTTCTCTGTCTTTGTCTCCACCACCCCTCTGAGCAGAAAACTGGTACGTTCCAGAAATGGACGCTGATGATACAATGTTAATGTTGGACATACCGACTTGTCCGCCATGTTGGACAACTGGACTTCATTTCTTATATACATGTACAGATATAAAACAGTTATCCATCATCACATGCTAAAACTATCACACATCTTGTAGGCCAAACTTTAATGTCCTTCAATTAGTGGAATAACAGCCAGTAGCTTTGATTGGATAATATTTGCATGGCTAAAGTAAGTTGTGGAACAATCAAGCATCAAAACATTCTAAGTAAAAATTTAGAAAATTGAATGCATACTTTTTTATCATAGGCTTGCAATGGTCGTCTGTCTAAGCAGTTTGTTTTCATGGGGGGTGTGCAGACATCCTAGATTTAATTTGAATTCACATAGGACCACTGGGTTTATATCCATCAATCACTACCACAGCCTCCCCTCCCCACACACCTTCATAGATATACAGCTTTTCGGCGCTATCCTTATAACATGCCTATTCCAGTCACGTTTACCTGGTTGGTGCTTTTGGGCTGATACGGCTACAATCGATGGCGTTTACGAATCTGAATTTAAACAGCATCACTGCTATGTTTTCAATGGCGCACCCAAAAATGACAGTGGGCAAGTCTATTCTTGATATACATCCTTCAAACCTCCCCCCACCTTGCATTCGAAGCTCTGTCGCGTCACATCGACCGTGGGGCTGGCTCACTGAACTCTGACCTGTGACCTTTGACCTCTGTGGTACTCTTACAGGGGACATGAAGCAGCTGCTTGCGTGGATTCGAGGGAACATGCTGAAGGAGCGCCCAGAGCTCTTTATGCAGGGCGACACTGTGTAAGTACACACACGCAGACGCACAGTAAATACGTTACCGATGCAGGATGATGCTCAGGCAAACATACACACGCGCTGTAGATACACACTCGTAATAAATGCAGCGCTATGCGTTCAATGCAGAATCGTTGTGAGGTCAAGGAGGCAGAATCACACCACGCTCCCCAGTGCGACACGTAAATATTTGGCCAGTGATAAAATAATTATTGCATTAGTAAAGGTATGGGAAATGTTTATTTAAATGTGTGTGTGGTGTGCTCAGAATTAGTATGGTTACTATAGTTCTACAGTCTTACTTTCTCAGCTCATATTAAACAGTGGTTGGATTTTTATTTTTTATAATTCTGATACAATCACTTTATCCCCAAAATAATGCTTTTGCATTCTCCAACAGGTTTTTTTTTTTTTTTTTAAATAGAGAGATTCGTCATACATGACCTTTTATTCTTGCCCTGACGTAACTATAGCATGGACTGGTTACTGAAAAAAATGAAATCAGCTGTGGATAACTGCAGTAAGCCTCTGGTACACAGTGTAGTCTTTAGTGGCATAAACCATACCGTCGACGGTTTTGCCGTGAAGGGCCACCCCATCACCTACATTAACACCTTAAAATCTAAAATAAAATACAAAACATTTTACTTCAAAATTTCATTTGATTATTATCAACAAAAAAACTCTTTTTTTGCAGTATCTGATTAGGCAGGTATTAATGGACACTTAAAGAAAATCCAAAGTGATATTATGGTGTTATATTGTATATAAAGCTGTATTGTGTTATTGTATTGATCACTGTAATTATACATTTTGTGCTAATCTTTGTGAGAGGATGTTCTATGCACAGTCTTTATTGTGCTTCATCTTGCACGTATATGTTGGTACGAGAGAAGCTCATTCATTTAATGAACTGCAGATGCAAGGGTCTTAGAAAACCGCAGCACTGGCGATTTTCATTGTGTATAAACAGGCTGCATTATATTATCAGAGAGCTGCTTTACTGTCATGTTTTCAGTGTAGCTCACATCACTTACATGAGCTCTTCTTTTTTTTTTTTTTTACACACAGTAGACCCGGGATTCTCGTATTGATCAACGACGCAGACTGGGAACTGATGGTAAGAGTGTGTGTGTACAGTTCCTCAATCATGCTCATTTTAGGTCCAGTGTCAGCTTCTCTTCATTCATCTAATGTACATAAAGGTTGTGCTGGGTTGTTCTTTCAGGAAAACATGTATTGGCGTCAGGATGTAATTTAAAGAAACACAATCAATGGAAAAAAGTCAATGTCTCAACAACTGTCAATGACGGCCAAAACCTGCAAATCATGTGTTGATTTAAAGCAGAGACTCTTTCTAGTGTTTTCCACGTTTTACATTACATATAAATTTTTTTGGTATCTTCAGTGTAGACATTTTTCTTTATGTATGCATTCGTTTCCCTTACAGGGTGAACTGGAGTACCAGCTTCAGGACCAGGATAATGTTGTCTTTATCTCCACACTTCATGGAGGCTAACTGACTCTAAATCAACACCACGCCCATACAGGAGCCCCTTCACCCTTCAAAAGGTCAAAAATCAGATGATCCATCAACAACGGCATCGGTGGCCGATTTCAATCCCAGCCGTGGGCTTCTCGACCAATCCCGTGAAAAGGCTTATTTTGATTTTAAGTCTAATAAAACGCAACGTCATCGGGAATCTGGCTGCAGAGGGCCGGTTCACTGTCCCCTGCACCTTACAGGAGCGTGGTGGGGTTACGATGGGGAGCAAGGGCTCATTAGGAAGGTCACTCTGTCTAGCCAGTGTCCAGATGGATTCTCCTGAGACATGGTGGACCGGTTGCCCCATGTCAAACGGCTCCGTTATCATTTTCATTCATTTTCTGTTCCGATACCTTTAGAACTATCAATTGTGTTTACTATCCATATTTTTTTTTAACTGAATTAATAAATATTGTCACAATATTGATTTATTTGTGTTTTTATATGTAGTGCAAAAATGCAAATCCAAATTAGTTTTTTTGGTGTTTAAATAAAGATATCTATGCAATACAATATGCATTAATGTTTTCTGTTTGTCATAATATCAAATATCAACATGCTAGGGTTAAGTATTTATTTGAGGACAAGAGGTTTTTAAATTCCCTCTCATCTATAGACTGCTAGTATACCACAAAATAGTCCTAAATGTACCTCTGAATATTGTTTTGTAGTTTTGGGACGAAACATTTAGCGTCATCACGTCATATAGAGAAAAAAAAATGGCAGATCTTTAGTGAAAAGATTTATTATTTTTATGTTGCAGATTGATTTGCGTAGACCGCCTTGTCCTAGGGTTCACCTATAGAATATTCATTAGAATAAACTATAGGATGACGGCGGGAGGTCGAGCACAAATCTCCCTTGGCTGAAGACTCGATTTGCAACGGAAACCCGTATGATAATAGTAACACTAATACATAGATGCTAATGCTGTCGAAGAAGAAATCCGTTATGTCAGTATTTGTGTGTGTGTGTGTGTGTGTGTGTGTGGAGAGTGAAAGGGGGAATACAGGGGTAAACATGCTTCTCCTGGAGTGTGACCTGTTGGGAGGCCATGAGTCAATTTCTCTTTTATTAAAGACACTTCCTACTAAGATTTAAACTAGGCTTATTTAGGTAATCCGCCTAATTTTCAAAACGTTATTTTAAAGGATTAGCCTATAGATATAACTACTTTTTTTTAGCATAAACGCATAAAATATGTTATTAAATATTGTTATAAAATGTGTTTTGTCCTAATTCAATTAATCCAACGACATTTTCGTTTGTTTAGAGTCTAAACGTACAATTATTCTAAATATTTTATATAATTTAGCCCACATTATAAAGATGCAAGAGATTGAACACAAATTTAACGGTTTATACTTCGCTTTATTAATTGTACACCAAGATTTATAAAGACATTTTAATTTCACTGTCGTCTTTTTTTGAATGAGTATGAATGAATAGGCTACTCGATTTAGCATTCTGTGTTATTACAAGTTATTTGTATACAATACAACTATTAATGAATTCTCAAACTAAGCTTGACAGTTATGAGGCTTTATGTAAATGTGTTTTATTTAGGCTATTAATTTATAACAATATTAAACATTTTTTTTTACATTTTAATTTAGCTTGCCTTAAATCAACTATACCTGTTTACAAATAGGCGTACTGTTTGAAGACGAGATTACCCTGCTAAAAAAAAAAAACAATAGAAGCCCAATAGAAACCATCACAGAAATTCCAAAATACCATTATAAACCATTAGCTTTTTCCAGTAAAACCATTACAAAATTCCTTTTTGTAGTGTGTTTTGGGCATTTTTCCAATAGGATTAAACATCCCACCAATAGAATCCATCACATACCAGTAGACACCATTATAGTTTCCATTAAAACCAATACAATTCCCATTATAACCATTAAAACCATTACATTTTCTATTGTGTTTTGGGCAGGGTTCTATTGTTTTTTTCAGCAGGGAAATACACATATTTTACAAAATGGTGCACGGTCTTGCCTCTTTAAAAAAATGTGAAAAAGTGTTATCGTTCAGGTGTTGAATATCGTAGCAATTAACTTATCGTAGCAATAAAAATATCTTTCTATCGGACATTTGAAAATGTAATCAACGCAGACATTGTAATTTTGCAGTGCGAATTAAGGAATAATTAAAATATTGTTAATCTGTCTATGTAGACTAGTTTATTTATTTATTTATTTTTATTCTTGAAACACATTCAAAATGTCGTTCATTCAGTCTATAATTTTACATTGTTTTCTCGTTTTATAGGCTACCAAATAAACCATTTTTGAGTTTCAAGTTCAGGCCTGAAACCCATGCTAAGCTTCAAATAAAGTAAACATAGCCTACTGAATTTTTACTAGCCAACCTATCGTTTGAATCCACCGGTCCGCCAGGATAAAGCTGTATTATTATAATTTACTTTTAGTATTCAGCTACATATTTTGGAAACCCGTGCTTCCACCGGAACTAGTTTAGTTAACGGTTCGACGTCGATAACCGTTAGAAGTGCGCCATCGACAGGCAAGGTAATAGCATTTACAAGCTTATCAACACAACAGTGACAGAAAAAAATATTATCGACATTGCTTTATAGACATCTTACAAACACATATTCTGTTGAATTTCGTTTAGATAGCCTACAGTCAAACTGCAATCTACAATATTTTGACGCCCTGGAGGGAATAAATGGCCGTTACTTTGATTTCACCCTGTGTGGAGATTGTGTAATTGCGTAACTTTTTGTGATTTCATTTTTCGTTAAACAATCTATGAGTCAAGCCGTGGTCAATTTAAGATAGGCCTCCCTTGCACGAACCCTTTGGTTCGCCTTATTCATTAGGTTTAAAATAGCCTGATTGTAGCAAAACGTTATTTTTGTCTGGCTTGTGTTCCAACAATCCACAGTGTGATTAGATTGCTACTTTTAATATAGGCTACTGCTTTATTATCAAACGCTTGCCTATAATGCAAAGATTTTGTTAGGCCCAGCAGGCCCTGTGTTTTATTACAATGCACAAAAGATAAACTTAATGGTCAAACGAAGGAGTACATTGAAATGAGTGGTAGAGCACACGTGTTTCTATTTATTTATTTATTATTTTAATTATTCCCTTTAATTTCTGAAACACACGTGGTGCAGGTGCAAATGTTTAATTCGAACTCAAGTCAGTGCTTCCAAACATCAAACATAAAACAAAATTCCATCCGTTGGGGCGTTTTGGGGTTGTGTTTTTCGTTGTCAAAAACGTCACTGAAACTACTTTGTAATGTAATTAGCAGTTTATTGATTAAGCAAGTGAAACGTATAGTTACCAATACAATCAATCGACTGTCTGAAATGGAATATCAAATCAAGGCAAAACAACTATTTAGCGACAGCTGCCCCGCTGTTAAACTGCATTTGGCTTGATGATTGAAGAAAATTCAGAATCACCTTAAATTAATTTTTAGTGTTTGTCCTCGAGAATGAGACAGATGCCAGCACACACACACACACACACACTTTTTGCCTGACCCTGTGTCTGTAATATAGAGGCCTGCAGTGTGCGTTGAAACACACACAGACAGTAAAATGCAAAATTAAATAAAGGCAGTAACCAAAAACAATCTCTGCAGTGATGCAAGTAGCTTAATAAATGAGACAGAAAATGGATTCAGTAAATGGCGTTTTAGTTCACGCCGTTTCATTGAAAGGTCCTTCACCATGCAGCTTTGGGCAAAAGATGGCAGTCTCGGTGAATGAGAAACTCAAGCATGCTCAAAGCATTTTCCCACCATGCTTTTATAATCAGCGTGACTTTTTATTCATCTGCCATACACAATGAGAAAAGCATAAATACGAACAAACCATATTATGAAAAGTCTTGCAGTCAACGAATTTCGTTTGGGAAATTGTTTAAAATATAACTTTAGTAAGCAACATTCAAATAACCGTTGCAGTTCTACATATACTACACACTGTTCTTTTCAGTGAAAATAAACCATATAAAATTTCCCAGACGAATATGTTCAAGGATGCGAATGTATCAAGCAAAAGTGTTAAGATAATTGTTTTATTTCAGTGCGTTTATCTAGGGAACGTTATTGAAAAGTAACTGTGAATAACTGGTAAAATAATCGTCCCCGTATCATATAATGTTCTTCTTACCTTTAGCGAAACTTTACGAAAATGAATATTTAGTGTAGCTACAGTAGAAGCAGAAAGCAGGGCCTAGCCTATATGTCCTCCAGAACGAAGATGTTGAATCTCCAGCAACAGATGTCCAGGCACAATTCTTGGATTTAAATTATATTTTACAAGAATTGCGTTTGGACAATCAATCTCTGGGACCCTTTGAAAAGCTTATTTTTCAGCTCCATGGAAATATATTCAATGTGTAAATCTAAATACAAACTGAAATCTCACATTGTATCCCTGTGGCTGTTGGGCCTATTAGTAGATTTTCACGCAAAATGTTATTCTTTTTTAAGCCTGTTTAAACACTTACGTTCCGCATTTCTCATTCTTTTAATGCATGTATTTTACTTTAAAATGCAAAAGTATATCGCGTTGTTTGCTGTAATGAGATAAACAGACAAACCGATGTTAGTTCATAGCTCTGGCACGTACATTTTACCTCAGGATTAACGAATAAGATTTCTATTTTCTTACTTTTAAACAAAAAGTTTAAAGCGGTCTTTCAAAAAATTAAAATAAAAAGTCACGTATTTCGAAACGGGTTTTAACTTATAAACCGCAAACTTCATTTTAATCGAATCCACAGTAAAAAAAAAAAAAAAAAAAAATTAAACCCTAACACATTTTCCTTTTAGAAAGCTTTTCCTTTAAGAAGAGGGTTAAAAGTTTGACGCGCGTTCAGTGCGCTTGTTAAAAATCTGAATAAACCACACAAGAAAATGCAAAACCTCAGCTCACCACATAAAAAGAAACACTTTTGAAAAAAAAGAGAGAAATCAAATAAAGGAGCAGTTTCGTAAAGTCCTGCTTGTTACAGAAGCAGCTCTTCGCCATTTCTGCACCTGTAAGGGCGCACATCCTTGTAGTTCCACCTCTCGACGTCAGGCAAAGGAATATCATCTTCTGATACCGGCAAAACCCGAAAAACTACCAAAAACCATTTCCAGTCGACCCATTTCGATACTTTAGTTGCCCGTAGTGTGATGTGTCACAGCAAAGCCTCTTCTCTCAAAGCAACGGTGATGAAAATGCGCGGAAGCCTCTGTCCTGTGCGCGCGAGCGCTGTATCCTCACTAACGCAAGCGGAGAAAATGGTCAAATGCAAGAAGGAGGGATGCGTTGGGTCGCTCGAAGATCCCTCACGCCCTCAGTAATGCCTTGATGGGACGGTTCTTATGGAATGGCACGGACTATCACGTTCCTATGAAGGCTTTTCTCAGGCTCCCGTAACAATACCGGTGTTGCCACGACGAACGGCGAGAGGGAGTGGGGATGATCTTCGCTTGGTACTGAATTTGAATAACACCATGGGGTGATAAATGTCCATTGTGCTGTAGAAGTAATGAATCTCCACTGTCTTCTATTGCACACAAGCCAGCAGCTGCGAGCGAGGGACCAGCAGCCTCTTAAAGACACAACAGCCCCATTTTCTCCTCAAAAGTGATCACAATCCGTACACTGTTTATTCTGTCAACACACACTGCATGACGTTTGTTTTCTGGACACCTTTACTTGGGTGAGGAAAGCTAGTACAACGCTGTAACCAGGCACTTACGTAAAATACATGACCATTTGATCATTTTAAAACAAACGAAATGTCCTCTGTAAAAAAAAAAAAAACGAGAAAATAATTATATATATATTGTTAGACTATTATTAGGTCTTATTATTATTATGTAATAAGCAATACTATACAAGTTTAAAGATTTTTGCTGCAAAGACTTTGCTTAACTAAAAGAGAACTAATGTATAGGCTAGCCTATCGTACTAAAAAAATATGATTTTACTAACGTTATCGTCTATCTGTTGTAATAGCTAGTTTAGCAAAAACACAATTTTACTTGTTATTGCCACGAAGACTTATAAATATCTCTAAGTAGCCTACTAAATATATAGGCTATATATAAATACATAAAATGTTTAGGCTGCCTGCAGTGACATCACTGCATATTTTGGGTGAAAAAAAAAAACTGTGGCATTTCACTTCATTAGTATTTTTTCAATCCAAGTTTCCCCCCTTGTATATTTGTGAATAAACCATCCATCAGTTACTGGTTTTGTGGTTATAGATAGTCTAAATGTATAACTATTTCTCTAAAGGTTTTTCTTTTTATTATTATTTATTTTTAAATGTTAGCCTACATTGTGTATAGGCCTGTTTGACTTAAAATCCAAAACCCTAAACGTTTTCTTAGGATATCAGATATAAACATATTTTTGTATACTCTAAACTCACTGTTTCACCTCAGAAAGCGAAAACGCTTTATTTTTTTTAGAAAGGATTCGATAAGCAGGTGTTTCTGGTGAGATACTTGAAAGAAAAACAGTTAAAGATTATTTATTACTTCTACCGCCCGCCTTACAAGAATAAGCCTTGAAATCTAAGCAAAGTACTGAGGTAACATATCTAAAACCTATCATCTAACATTAACTCCCGCTCGAGCGCTCATCCAGTCAGCGTGACTAGCGCGAGCTGAAGGATCCCCTCGCTGTCCTTTTTCTCCTAATAAATCACGGCCTAACTCCCGCCTCCTGGGCACTGCTCCTCCCTCTTAAAGTGAAACTATTTTATCCTTTCATCTGTCTGTGTGAAGTAAGCGAGTTAACCTCCTCTTCAGTTCCGCGGGGTGTCTCGCCCGCGTGCAATCCATTGCTCATTTGGCGCTAAAAGCGTCTTTCCCGCCGCCGCCTTTTCACAGTCAGGCGCTTCACCAGCGTCAATCCACTTGAGAGGGTTAACCGCTATCCAGAGTAATAATGCTCATTTAATACGAGTATTAACGGAACCCCGTTGACGTTTAGACTTAATTGATGGCTTTTGCATAGTTTAATGGGAGATGTTTGTGCTTTGCATTGCATTTTAAAGAGAAAGTCTGTGCTAGCTGACACACTTTTCATGTGAGCAAATGTTAGGTAGGGTAGGGTTATTTTTGAAAGGCAGTTTATATATAGACACAAGTCTTGACTACAAAATAAAAGCTGTTTAACTTATACAACATTATTGTCCAGTTCACGGCATAACTTTGTGTGATGACACTCATTATATGAAAAGGCTATTTAAAAAAAGGTTTTCACTCAGAAATAGCTAGAACTTACAATTAATTGCAAAGAAAGCAAGTAGCTAACACTGAATTAAACATGGAATTTTGAAGTGGAAAAACTGAAATAGTATTTTCTTGTAAATCATACTCCAAAAAAAATAATTTTTTACAGTGAATATATGAAACAGCAGAAATGTAGGCTAATTGTAAAATTCTAGTTAATAAACGGCAATAAATACATAAATAAATAAATATAACCTAATAATAATAAAATAGTGAAAAAGGATGTACACTCTGTAAAATAATGTGTATTTATTTGTATCTTTTGTTCCATGAAGAACCTTTAAAAAAGCATCCAAAGCATCTTTCCATTGCACAAAAGTTTCTTAATAGTGGAGAAAAAGCAAAACTGAATTAAACATGTAATTTTGAAGTATAAAGACTTAAATAGTATTTTATTTATTTTATTATTTGCTAATCATACTCCAGTTTTTTTACAGTAAATATATGAAACAGCAGAAATGTAATTGTATAAATTCTAGTTAATAAACTGCAATAAATAAATAAATTAGTTAATTAATTAATAACATAGGCTACATAAAAGAAAAAATAAATCTAATAACATTATTCATATTAAGGATGTACACTCTTAAATGTTCTTTATTGGTATCTTTGGTTCCGCGAAGAACCTTTTACATTCAAAGAATATTTCTATTGCACAAAAGGTTCTTTATAGTGGGAAAAGGTTCTTCAGATTATTCAAATGTTCTTCACACAAAGGAAAAATGGTTCTGTTCACTGAAAGGTTCTTTGTGGAACCCAAAATGGTTCTTCTATGGCATTATTCTATGGCATACGTATGATGACGTTTACATTTTAGACATTGGAATACAATTCAGAAATATAAAGACATTTTGAAACCAACTGTTTTACACCAGTAAGATTCTGGATTTGATCGCATTGTTATACTCAACAAATTAGAAACTCAGATGCAACAAACCTCTAGCAGGGAGAAAAATACACAAAACTCAAGTTGCCCAGTGGGCCAGCTGGGCAGGATATTGTCAAGTCATGCACATCAGGACAGTGGGAAACATTGATTTGTTTTGGCACTGTGCTTTCCCTATTCACAGATAAATGTTTAACCCAGAAGCTGAAAGGAGCAGTGGGGGAGAGGAGTCCAGATCCACGGGGTAGGCAATGAAACTGGCCCTCTGAGGAAAAGAGGAGGAGGGGAACAATGGGCCAGGGAGATTTCTAAAATAAGCCTCCCCAGATGAAGGCATCTCAAGCGTGCTATATACGCTAATCAAGATAGTCTGGATCAATGTACACCTCTGACCATCTGTGAGAAGATGCTTATAGAGGATTATGAGCTAAAGAAACTTTAATAGTTTTGTTTATGTATTACGACTGGCTATATATTACCATAAAGGACAATTTGTTCGCTTTCATTCATTATTGACATTTTTCACTTGTACATTTTTAACTGTAAGTCACACCTAATGTGACTGTGTCTGATGATGAAATGTTTCGTTGCTGGAAATTATGAAGATTGCTGCAGATTTCAGATTTGGTATTTGTGTGTGGTTTATCTGTGTGACTGTGTGAAATTGAAGTTGTCACATTTAAGTTATGTGTGTCTAAAAAGGCTCAGTGTTGGTTTCAATAAAACAATATTCTTCGTGCCATTATTATCTCAGTTTATATTTCATCACTCGCCATTGGCTTTATTCCATCACAACTGCGTTATAGATTTTCTTCACATAAGTGCAATCTATAAATAGTATAGAGTATCTGCCTGGACTGGATATATTATAGAACAAAACAATGCATACAACAGCCCCGGGATATCTTCTACATTGACCATCTTTATGACATCTGTGATTTCAGAAGAAACATCAATTCCTCACTGGATTCGCAGAAGGTTTTTTAGTGTAAAGCTTCGTTTTTATTATACCAGATTTGAAAGACTAAGTGATGTTTTCACTGGTTAGATGAATAATATTAATTTAGTTTGCTGTCCTCCTATTCTTTGTCATTTATTGCATTACTAATCCAAGTGTCATTATTATTGCTCATTTTTTTAAAACGCCAAACTTCAGTATTAAACTTTAGTCCTGCATCATTTGTATTACAGACATGAAGTAAAAATCAAATCGTGCAGCTTGTTGAGAAGACGTTGATATTACTTTTCAAAGTTATTAGACCTATGAAATCCTATAGACTTATAAAAACAGCCATATATAGGCTACTGTATATACAGTGCACATTACTTTTCAGAATTTGGGGTACACTGTAAAAAGTGATAAATTGACTTAACTTAAAAAAATTGAGGAAACACGTTGCCTGAAAATTAAGTAAATAATAAAAAATTAAAAAAGTTAAGTGAACTTGACAATTCACTTAACTTATTTTTTTAATGATCATTTACTTAAAAAGTTTAAGGCAACGGGTTTCACTTTTTACAGTGTAGGTAAGAGATTTATAATAAGATGTTTTTGTGAAATATTATTACAGTTTAAAATAACTGTCTTTTATTCAAATATATTGTATCATGTAGTTTATTCCTGTGATCAAAGCTGAATTTTCAGCATCATTACTCCAGTCTTCAGTGTCACATGATCCTTCAGAAATCATTCTAATATGCTGATTTGCCGCTCAAGAAACATTTCTGATTATAATTCATGTTTAAAAACTGTTGTGCTACTTAATATTTTTGTGAAAATTAAATATTATATAAAAATATATCATATTTTATAGTAATTCATATATGTATTATATTTTATTTATTATTTGAACATGATGAAATATCACAAACTTTAAGATGTGGTTGTAAGATTCAAATTGAGCACACAGAGACAATATTATTTTACTTGTAAATTTGGAAGATATTGCACAATCCCTATGTGGGATATTGCGTACATGCCGAAATATTAAAGTGTTAAATATTTGATGACACCATTAAAGATAATAACATGAAGTGTGTTGCAGCAAAGAAAGTGTGGCACTGGATTAATTTCTGGCACTCCACTCGTTTCCAGCATTCCGGACACTTCTTGTTAACTTCCGGCACCCGGTACCCTTAGTTGGCAAACTGTGGAGGGGGTCTGTGTACAGTCTCTCACTCTCTCTCACACTTTCTCTTGTTCCCCCCTTCACTAAGAGGAAAAAAGGCACACAAATTCTTTCACTGTGGTTGGCTGGTTGCCAGGCAACACGGACAGTAAGTGAAGCAGCGGTGACTTAGGTTAAAGAGACTACAGGGAAATTCATTCCTTGTTGTAGGTTTCACAGAGCCACGGTGCTTTAAGTACACACATCCACTCTCAACAAAGCCACAAACACAAAGCACCACAACAACAAGAGATACTGGCTTTTCAAAATGATTTCAATTCTGTCTTACTCAGTTCGCAAGAGTTAACAGTTCATTCACAGAAATCAAAAATCACAGTGCAAATAAAACTTCAAAGGAACCGTCAGTGAAGTGCTTTTATTTTGAAATGAACGCCGCTGGACAGTTAATTTAAGCAAGCTGGCTGCAGCTACTGAAAGGACTTAATTAGGCCATAATACCATTTGCCAGCTGTTAAATCATACAGAAAGTAATAAAGCAATAGAGAATATGGCACTATTTGGAGTCCTCAAGTGAAATCTTGCCGTTAGGCAAATTGCACTACAGTCTGTGCTTATGTTGTTCACAGAAGCCAAGAAAACCTGTCTGTAGTTACTGTTAGAAGTTAAAGGAACAATTCAAATTCTGAAAATGAAGATTATTCACCATTATGTCATTTAAAACATTTCATTCTTGTGAAGAACAAAAAAAGTTTTGAAGAATGTTCAAGCTGCTCTGTTCCTGAAAGTGACTCTAAAGAGCTTTCGCACTTCATAAGTGACAACACCATAAACCATCATTAAAACAGACATTTAAAGTTCACCCAAAAT
Organism: Onychostoma macrolepis; assembly: GCF_012432095.1. NCBI lineage: Eukaryota > Metazoa > Chordata > Actinopteri > Cypriniformes > Cyprinidae > Onychostoma > Onychostoma macrolepis. Next base: position 6,094,654 of record NC_081164.1, on the reverse strand, counting down.
AAAAATGTTTGATTTGGACCAACATGAGAGACAGAATTATCATTTTTGAGTGATCTGTCCCTTTATGTGTTATTCATTAAACATTTGTCTCTTTGTTGTAGATCTTGAAGTCACAATGAAATGGAAGTATAGCAACAGATTTTCTTCCACATTGTGACGTACATCTGAGTGTAACAGATTAGTAAAAAAAAAAAGGTCCAATTGACCTTTCGCAAAGACCCGCCCCCTAGTTACTGTTGCTATGTCTGACAAGCCATGCTGCTCTCACACCACACATCATGTTCTCACGCAAGTGAAAAATACAGTGCGGAGCAAAGAAGAAACTGACAACACGCCGGCAGACAAGACAGTGCAGGTTACGTTAGGCATAAAATAAAGTCTCAGCTGTCATATTTTGTCATTTTTAAGAAATTAAAAAAATAAACACTGTTTTGTGGCTCTTTAATGTGTTGTGACAGATTGCTGTAGCGCCTCAGTTCAAGCGGCACGTGAACTGATCATCTCTTCCTCTTTTCTAGTTATAGCACAAAATAAACATGAATGAACTTCAGAAGGTATCTTGTTTTAAAATTTAGCGTTATGATTGGTCAGATCGCCTGTCAATCAAACTCCTGGCGAATGGTCAATTATGATTATCCGATTAAACATTATGAGGTCAAAACATATATTTTTGAAAAATGCACACATGAATTGTACGCATAAGATGCATTTCAAAATTGATCCATTTACATTTACAAAAGCCCTAACATTTCAGTTTCAAATAGAATGTTTCATTTTGTCTAATTTACATCTCATTCATGCTTATTCAAATATAGAACTTTGTGTTCAAAAGGCACAAGAATTTGGTGTTATTATTAGAATTTGAGGTTGTACATTTAATCTTATGCAAATTTGAATGAGATTTGGAAAAGGAGTGAATTGAAACATATGTTCTTATACATCTCTCACACAAAGCTATTAGGAATATTTATTTTGTGTATCTCACTCCTAAATATAAACAAGCACTGGGTAAAATATGGACAAACCCAGCGACTGGATTGTTTTGACCCAGCGGTTAGATTAAATGTTTAACCCAAACTTCTGGGTTGTTAACTCAACTATTGTTTAAAAATTATGGCTAGCTTAAAAATCAGACAATTTCTAGAGGCGTTAGCAATAATCAAAAGGTGAACATTTATTAATAAGTAATTAAAAAAATATGTATTATTTCATTATTATTTATTCAACTTATTGATAAATGTTTGTTTATTGAACATATTAATAAATGTTCATTTTCAACCTTATTTTGGGTTAATTTTAAGCAAGACATATAGTCATTTTTAAGCAATAGTTAAGTTAAATAAAACTACCCAGAAGGGGTCAACACAACCCATTTAGTGAGTTTGCCCATATTTCACCCATGGGTTGTTTTTAACCTGGCATTTTTTAACGTGCAGGGAAAACAGAAAGTCATACAGCATTAAAACAACATGAACGTAAATAAAGGATGACAGAATTTTAATTTGTTAGTTATTTCTTTTTAAAAAAAATTTAAAATAATTTTAAAAAAATTAAAATCACACACAAAACAATTTTTTTTATTTACTTACCCTCATGTCATCTCAAACGTGTATGCTGCTTTTTATTCCCCACACGACAACAGAGTGGGCTCTGGTGCAGTGTGGATGTTGATGTTGCAATATTCAACATCAACACTCAACAACCAGTGGCATTTGATGTTATTGAAGTCTAAGTCTGACAATAATGACTTAAATTTTACTGTTTCTTACATAAATCTATCATATGAGTTCAGAAGACTTTGAATGTAGCGCATGAGTTGTATGGAACACATTTACAGTAAATGTATTGCGCTTTTGGGAAATTTTTGTTTAAAAAAACAGTTGCATGTGGGTTTATAAATGACACGAGAATGAGTAAATAATAAGAGAATTTTCATTTTGGGTGAACTACAACCCTGAAGTATTGATATACCAATTATATGCCTTAACAAATTTTTTAAAATAATGATAATATAGAACAATTAAATAAATGGGTCAAGGCCTCATAAAATATGGCGCCTGAGGCAGACCAGCTGTGTCCATCAAGTGTAAAGTGGGAACCTTGTTTGGTGGGTCTCTGTTCAGCACTATTACTTCAATATGAAATAGCAATGGTTTGCAGAAGTGTGTTAAGCAAAGCTTGTGCTTAAAAAGGTGTCACTGAATCTCTCTCTACTGATGGAACAAAATCACTGCAACTGCTATAGATTTACAGAGGCAATTTCGTCTAAGTGCTTTGGTCATCCTGCGGTATTGGCCAAATGGGAACATATGAGCTGCCCAATGGTCTGATTACCAGTCAATTTATCTATACTATCAACACATCCCCAGTAGCTCTCCTTCCTTAAGATGTATCTTTTTGCATTATCAGCCACAAAGACAGTAAATAATTGAAATGCATTTCACTTTCACAGTAGTGCTGGTGTATTATTAGTCAAACTAACTTTTTTGAACTTCAGAAAGCTGTGAGTATGTTTGAAATGGCATACTACCATAAACTGGAAATTTTTTAGAAACTTTTCACTCAGAAATTGCTAGTCAATTTCATAAATAATTACAAAGTAACAGTAAGTATTGGTAACACATTGAATTAAATGCGAAATTTTGAAAAACAGAAATAGTATTTTCTTGTATAACATACTCTTTACTTTGAAAAAAATTTTTTTTTTTAAATTGGACTTTTTTTGGCGTAAACAGCATGTATATTTTCTGTGTATCCTACATGAAATACTCCAATGTCTTACAATGTACGAAAAAAATCCATAGGAAAACAGGTTAAGTCCTGGCAGAAAATTACCACAACAAAAATTACAAGACATTTCCTTCAATCCTTGTGCAATGCACAATTCAATATATTTTCTCACTAAATTTTGTACTGAATTCGCTAAAATGTGCAGTATTCAAAAAGAGAAGAACACTGTATTTCATGATGCAGTGTGCTCAACTAGATTTTGATCAACTATAGATAAAACTAGAACTTTTGGGCTGCGTCCAAAATTGCATGCTCTCTGAGTAGCTACTTCTTTTGAATAGGTAATATTGCATTCTATATATGAATATATCTATGAATGTGTATGAATGCAATCTGAATCCATGACATGTGAGCTTCCAGTAGCTTCAATGCCATTCACAACTCTCTCCCGTGGCTTCATGGGACAATAAAGTGCCCACCAGATGCGCACTTCAGAATCTAGCCAGAATAAGTAACAGGTCCTTCAGGTACTTTTCACTTACTGTTTTTTTAATACTGTGAATTTGGACATACTACTCTTTTCACATACTGTTTTTCATGTACTATGTAGAAGGAAAATATGCGATTTTGAATGAAGTTTTGTACTACTGTGCTAATTAAGTTGATTATCTGAACGTGCTCCACCCAAACTTTGTTAATAAAACATCATTTAACAAAATTTGTACCTATCTGAAGCGCAACACTGTACCAGGTGAGCTACCAAGCAAGTTTACTGTGTCAGAAATGCTATGCATATAGATCTGGTTATATGACGTAAATATCAAAATGTATTCATTTACAAATCATGCACTAGGGTAAAGTTTTGTAGTCATAAGGACCTGTACAAAAATAAGCCTTTATTCATTGATAATCTAAGCCTCTGATCATAATTTGTGTGAACAGCAATAAAAGTTGTTGGTGTTTTAATGTTAATAGTAAATTGTGTGTATAAGTATGTTTTTTGAGTTTTTCCAATGTGCCTATGTTGCATTAAACATGTTATTGTTGCAGTATGCAGTATGCTTGTATTCCATTCAAAACACAGCCGATGTCTTTTTACAAACCAAACCTCCCAAAATGCTTCAGTGAAGATTCAAACTAATTTCACAAACTGACATTCATTCAGTGTTGGCCTGTCACTTCAAGACTGCTGAGTAAGTTTGTGCGATTGAGCTGAGCGTGGGACCGTGAGTGACAGTTATTGAGCTGATGAGCCGTGAGACGTCTGTATGGGAACATGTTATTGATTATCACAACGCTGGACGAAGTTCGAGGCTTTCCCATAGTGTCCCAGCTGCCCTTTTGGGGATTTTGACTGACCCGGTGAAGAAAGAGTCTGCGGAGGTGCTAGGACCAGCGGTCTCCCCCCTTTCACTTTGTATGCCACATGCTTCGTATATCCATAGGCTCATGGCAGACCCCCCACTAGGCATGGGATAAAGTGGCTTAATCAAAGTTGTACAGGGGGGAAAATGGCCCCACCTTTTCTGAATAAATGTTTGGGCCTGGACTAGTTGTCTTGTGTGCCCTCGACCCCCCGCCACACCCTGCTGCCCTGCTCCTCAGACCTTTGACCCAGCAGTGAAAAGTTAGTTGGGATGTTGGTGAACTCTCTCAGGGTTGGCTGTGCTGAAGGCGCTGGGAAAGTGCCCTCCGAGGGCCAGGGGTTGGAGGTGTAGGCGTGGGTACCGCGGAACGACACTCCCTTTGACCCAAGTCTCCGGACCAGGTCTGAACACAGCGCTAATTTAATTGTTACAGGCAATGCTACTGGCCAATGATAGCAGGGCCACTTGAAAGCCTCTGAAATCAGTTTAGCTGGATGTCAGCCGTATTCCGTTTACTCTCTTAGCGCCTTTATCTCTTTGTTCTTTGTAGGCTGTTTTCTTTTCTGATTACGCCCTCCAAGGTTTTGCTCTTCAGCAGCATCTCCTCACTGAGCTTCTCGCTTTCACTGGATCTCTCTGTGAGGAGCGTCTCAGCATTCACAAAGACAAGAACTCAAAAGTGTGGATGGCCACTGATCAATTTTACATGTCTATGTAGATAAACAATCAATAAAAGATGGAATCAGTATGGAGTTTATGTGCTCTGGTTGAGTTAAACCACAGCAGCATCTTTTATTTTACAAACCTGTGAAACATTTGTTAAAAGTTTTGTCATGGCATCTGTAGGTTGTCCAAAAGTTTAGATATCTATCTTTCTATCTATCAATCTTCACATAATAAGTAAAAATATCTCTTCTAATGTCAAACCAATGGAGACGCATCATATTAAAATGCCAGCTGGTTCATTTGTGAAACAAGCTCAACAAGTCCCTCTTGTGGTTGTTCACTGTAGGCAAACTTTTAATGAAAGAAGCAGCTAAAACTTGTGTGATTGTTTTGTAAAATATGAACATTTTCCACCTAATCAGTTACATATTATGTTTTGTTTGTAATGTATTTGTTTGTTTATGTACGATAGCATGTTCATGTTGATATACTGATGATGTGGTTTCAGTTGGTGATTTTGTTCTTCCATAGAGAATGTATATTAAAAAAAAAAAACTTTAAGGAATTAGAAATGTACTCTGGTAAACATGACAAAATTCCATCGTAAAGGCTCAACAATCTATGTTATTGTCAGTGATTTAGTTCGACAGAAAAATCGCTAAAATGGCAGTGGTTCAGACTCTTTCTTTGGTTGCCACAAAAACGAGAAAAAAAGAAAGTCAGTGTTGCTCTTCGTGACTAAAAAACTCAAATGAACGTCAGCATACTGCACTGAAACATTTTGGCTTGTGAAACAATGTAGCGAAACATTAACGCAACAATTAACATTCAAAAATGTAACAGTTGGGCTTCAGAAAAGAACGTCGATGTTTTCCGGTGAAACATTCCAAATCATAAACGTTACAGCGAACATAAAACGTAACAGTTCGAAGAACAAATCCTCACACGGAAGTTGTAACTTAAACCCAGCTAACAGAACACGTTGGCTCCTCCGGGGGGAACGGAGATTTTGAGGGGGAGTGTGAAGTTTAGGGAAGAGCCTTCTTTCCTACAGCTGCTGACGCGGATGGGACTGTTTGTGCAACGACGCAGAGGACCACCGAAATCCAGCCATGTTATCTTGGATTATAAATGTTTGTACCATTCTTGCGGTAGCACAGTGTTACTTTACAGAGGAAAATTATACTGAAGAGTCAAAGATGCAGCCGCCCACGGTCGTTATAGCTATAATCGCTCGGAACGCCGCTCATTCTTTACCCTACTACCTCGGAGCTCTCGAGAGATTAAACTATCCCAAAGAGCGCATCTCTATCTGGTAGGTGACTTCCTTCTCTGCCGTTTAAGCTTTCTTGTTATTTGTAGATGTCAAAAGGTCAATCTTATTCGCATTCAATCACCTCCTCCCCTTTACTTTTTCAGACTTTCCCTCAAAAGCAGACCCCTTCCCCCAACTAATAACGTTCGGGATGTATGTTTTTTATATTTATGCACTTAAATGCATTCATTTTTATTTCTACAGCGTACTATTTAGAAAATAAACTGGGTAAAAAGAATGTAGTGCATGATTAAGTAGTTTTAAATAACGTTTTTTTTTTCTGATTAAAATGGACATGATGAGTCTAATGCTACATTGCAAACAGAAAAATTAGTTATGAGATGTTCGTTCTTGTAGTTAATTTGCATTGCTCAGTATTTAGGTCACTGACAAATAAGAGCATCCAAGTAAAAAAAAAAAAAAAGGAAAATCTTTCAAAGTTTAAATTTGACTTAAAATGTCATGTGGTGCAACTATCAAGAAATGCCATATTTTCCTTATACCTTAAACAAATCAGCGTACACATCATAATCATTATTTTTCCAAAAAGTTTTTAGATATTTTTTAGACATATGATGTATTTTTACAAACATCATGAATTATAAATTCATAAATATCATTACATTTTTGGGGAGTTCCACCACTTGACATTTTATGACCTGGACTAACTTTGCCTTGTCATAAAAAGGTCACTGTAATGAGGGTCTTCACAGGTCCACTCCATGATATCACAGTTGTTTTTTCCTGTATGTTTATGAATGGTGGTTGCACCACATGACTTTATAGAAAACATATAAATGCATGTAAATGCTCACATACTTAGTTAGATTTATACTTATGTGCACTGTATCATAAAGCATGGCCAAAGACGTATAATCTATTGAGTGCCTTCGTATGTGTTCAGGTGGATGCAGTTTAGTGACACTAATATCACTACTGTACCTAATTCCTGTCTTTCTGTTTATTGTTTCCTTTAGGGCAGCGACGGACCACAACACTGACAACACGACAGCAATCCTGCGAGAATGGCTCACTGTCATGCAAACACAATATCACTATATTGAGTGGAGACCTTCAGATAAACCCACGTGAGATGATCATCACACAACATGAACATATGGCAGATACTTTGTGCTGTTAAAACTGTACTTTTAAAAATGTATTATTATTTTTTTCAAGTTTTTGAAATTTAGGTGCTACCACTGAAGCTTGAATTGGTTTATTTTATCTGCACAGGTCCTATGTAGGTGAGCTGGGGCCCAAGCACTGGACTAACGGCCGCTATGAGTATGTTATGAAGCTCAAACAGGCAGCGCTGAACTTTGCCAAGAAACGCTGGGCTGACTACATTCTGGTATGACCCAGTTAGAGCATATAAACCCCAATTTTGGATCACACATGCTCAAATATATACCAGGAGTATTTAAAAAATTAAATCAGGTCAAAATTCTTCAAAGTTCATGGAGGTTCAGATCCTACTAGGGTCATAAATATGAATTGTGGAATTATTTTTGCTCATATCATGTCAATGTGTTTTATATTTGTTAATATCATGACTATTAAATTATATAATTAGGATTGTGTTGTCAGGTGTCATTCTTTGTGTTTATTTCCTCATCTGCAGTATTCAGACACAGACAACATTTTGACTAACCCGAACACACTGCATCTACTGATGGCGGAAAACAAGTCAGTCATTGCCCCCATGCTGGACTCACAGTCAGCGTACTCCAACTACTGGTGTGGCATCACTCCACAGGTACAGTGCAATGAATTTCCAGTTTGGACATGTGTATGAGTGTGTGTACATGTGTATGTTCTAACAACGCAATGAGTGATAGCTAACCTTTCATCTTGCAATATGCCACATCAATAAAGTGGCCATATCTGCTTTCACTGTTGCTGTATAATATTAACAGCACTGGAGAAACTACTTTAAAGTTTATCTTCTCCATTTATAGACTACTGGTGATTTAGTCAAGCTAATAACTATAGTTTAATTAGTTGTGACGATAGTAACTAACTTCATTGTGTGTGTGTGTGTGTGTGTGTGTGTGTATGATACTACTGTTCAAAAGTTTGGGGTCACAGTCTTTTTATTTTTTTTAAGAAATTTATACTTTTATTTATTAAAGATGCATTAATTTATCAGAAATGTCAGCCATTAATAGTCAAGCCATGTATATTCTAAGAAAAGATTTGTATTTCAAATAAATGTTATACTTTTGAACCCTCTGTTCATCAAAGGACAGGAAAAAATATATAATTTAATGCATTGATAATAATAATTTTTTGAGCATCAAATCAGCATATTAGAATGATTTCTGAAGGATGATGTGACACTGAAGACTGGAGTAATGATGCTGAAAATTCAGCTTTACAACACAGAAATAAATTACATTTTAAAATATATTCAAACAGATATCAGTTATTTTAAATTGTAATATTATTTCACAATATTACTGTATTTTTCATCAAATTAATGCAGCATTTGGGGAGCATAAGAGACTTCTTATACAACCCCAAACATTTCAATAGTATTTTTGCAGCAATTTAAATAATTTACATAAATATTTACCTACATTACAGCATTCACCAAATAAGTAACTAAATATTTTGCTACAAAAAGACATGAAATGTTGCATTGGAACTTCTGCATGGAAAATTGAATCTGTGATTCATATTTAAATGGGTTAATTTACATGAATTGTCCAAACAAACTGATTCATTAATCACATTTCACAAAGCACACTACAGCTCTGTGCCTAAACAGTGTGACAAAACAATTTCTCAATTCAGTTTAAGTGAATATCTCCTAAGAAATACAACATCACATTTGAGGATAACAGTTCATTATAGGTCTGTTTGCTCAAACACTTTGTCCTTTGGCTGTGTTGTTCAGTTTTTTGTCTGTCTCAGGGTTACTATCGGCGTACTGCTGAGTACTTCCCCACAAAGCAACGTCAAAGGCTGGGCTGCTATCCCGTGCCAATGGTCCACTCCACTATTCTGCTGGACCTGCGCAAAGGCGGCACCAAGAAAGTGTCCTTTCACCCCCCTCACAAAGACTACTCCTGGCCCTTTGACGACATCATCGTTTTTGCTTTCTCCTGCCGAATATCAGGTATGGCGCCCCCTTCTGGACGACCCCAGCGTATCTCATTTATCTTACGCAATATGATGAGTTTAACATTTGGATTTAGTTTGGAGGGATTGAGGGAAAAATTCTTCCCTGTGTCCAACTGACTGTAACATTTTTTAGGATTGACAGTCAAATAGCTTTGGAAAGAGATGGACTGAGTAAAATTTCTGACATTATTTATCTGATATAATTCACAGAGGTTCAGATGTATCTGTGCAACAAGGAGCGTTATGGGTATCTGAACGTACCTGCAAAGCCTCATCAGACCGTGGAGGATGATCGAATCAATTTTGTCCACCTTTACCTGGAATCTTTGAGTGAGTAACACTGACATTTAGATCTTTTAAAATTAAATTATATTATTAGAATAAAACTTGAGCGATAACTTGAAAAATGTACAATTTTAAGATGTCACTTTAATAACAGCACTTAAGCTAGCTAGCATGACCTTTGTGAAAAAGAAATGCACTTGTATTAAATGTGCAACTATAGTACTTCTTTAAAGTATAGTAAAAAAAAGTACTTACAGATTCTATAATAATAGTGAAATAAAAGGCCACTTTATATGTTTATTATATGTCCTTACAAGACTTCAAACCACTAGATTTGAATGGATTTATTTTACAACACTTTATGACCTTTTTGGGTCTTTTAAAGTTTTGGTTACCTGGACTTTAAACAGAGGGATAAAAATACAAATATTGTCATTTTTGTTTCAAAGATGATCTAACAACATTAGGGTGAATAAATGTATTTTTGAGTGATCTACCTTGAAATACACTTTTATAAAGTGCACCTTTACATAATGTCATATTTTGCATTTTACTTTATATAAATAAAGTATATAAATAAAATATAAGTATATTTTAATAATTATGTTTTAATCATTTTTGTCATGCTTTGAAGAAATACACTTTAGAAGTACAATTTATTTTGATGTGTTGACTAACATACCAAAGCACATGTAAAGTACTTGACTATAATTTGAACTCTAGTGTGTTATTTGATATTACATTTACAGTAAATATATTTTAAATGTATTAAATTGCACCTTTATCAATACATATGCGTAATTACAAATTTATGTAAATACATGACATATACATTTCAATAAAAATGACTTTAAAGTATATTTTAGACCGTAGAAGTAGAATAGTACAGTACATTGACAGTAGAAGACAATAGAAGTAATTATGAAACTCTATATAAATATGTACATAGGTCCTACATAAGTGGGTGAAAAAACACTCTGAATTTCAGCTAACTGAATTGAATATAAATTTAAGCTGTAAAACATTTGAATTTAATTGTAACTAACATGCAATTAGGTGTCTGAAAACATTACATTCAATTTGCATATAAGAAAAATCTTTTAAAATACATTTTAAAAAATTAGTACACGTTTTAAAATTTGCAAAAGTGTATTTCTTTTTCACAAGGGTGGCAACTGACAAGAATAAGAAAAAAAATATGAGGGAAATTATGAGATGAACATTATAATATGAAATTGAAGTCACAAATGTGAGATATTAAGTCAGACTATGAGATAAAAGTTGTAGTTGTAGTAATATATAAAGTCAGTTTATGGGATATGAAGTCACAATAACAAGATATAAAGTCAATTATGAGGAAAAAGTAACAATAACATTTTCTGCTTCCATAGCTATGAACATGTAGCATAAAATGTCCTAAAGAGCTTCTTGTGTGATTCAGTCTCAGTCTTTTGAACCCCACTGTATGTGAAGATTGAACTAATCTGGTGCTAATTAGCGATTAGCTCCTTAATCGAACAGAATCATTGTCGAGGATTTGTGTCCTAACTGAAGTAATTTCTCCCACAGTCCATGGGCCGCCAATGTACTTGTCTCGCTATGTCCACGTTCCTCCCAAACAGTCTGATCTCATGGGCTTTGATGAGGTAAAGTTGAGTGCATACTCTGTATTTTACAATTGCTTTGAGTGAAACATTTAGCACGTGTGTTTGTTCACCTCAGATCTACTTGATAAACCTGCGCAGACGTCAAGACCGCAGGGACAGGATGTTATGGTCGCTGTATGAGCTAGAGATTGATGCCAAAGTTGTGGATGCTGTAGATGGAGCGTAAGTACAGACATTTTCTCCAAAGAGGAATCTTTATTCATTCTATCTTTATATCTGCAGATCATGATAAGAGCAATAATTTAGTTTTTTCACTGGTGTGTGCTTGCAGAGCTCTGAACAGTAGCGATATTAAGATTCTAGGTGTCGATCTCTTACCTGGTTACTATGACCCTTTCTCCGGTCGCACGCTGACCAAGGGAGAGGTGGGCTGCTTCCTCAGCCACTACTACATCTGGAAAGAGGTCAGTGGCCCCTAAAACTATTTAAAGTGCCCCTAATATGGATTTTTTTAAATGACCTTTCATGCAGTGTGTAATGCAGCTCTAAGTGAATGAAAACATCCAGCAAAATTTTAAATCTGAAAGTGCACCGTGTATAAAGTTATTGTCTCTCAAAAGAAAGAGTCGACTAGTGTTGTCACGGTACCAAAATTTCAGTATTCGGTACCGATACCAGTCAAAATCCACGGTTCTCGGTACCAATTTCGGTACCAGATGCTAATTTTAAAAAAACATACTATTTTTAATAAAGTCAAACAAAAATAAAAATGTACAAAAATCAATCCCATTCTTTATACTTTATTTAAATTGTGTTTCAAGTTTTTCCGCAAATAACAAAAGTATGAAAAACAGTAAACAAGTTTCACCCAAATTTAATTTGTCTTTTAATTAATTAAATTTAAACACATTGTATTGTTTTGGTAAATAAAGGGGATTTACTATTAAAATTAAAATATGGAAGAAATATTGTGTGACAACTTTAAAAAATTAAATAAAAATAAAAATTATATATATATATAAAATTATATTTCTGGCACAATGTCTTTAAGATGAACCTTTATTTTGACGGGTTGCCGTGAATACCTTTACATTTCTGTGTAGCTATATGATATGACGCTGGTTTTACTCAATGAAACGGTAAAATGTTCGCGAGGGGACTCTCAGAGCAGTTCTGTAGATGTTGTTTATGTATTTATGTCCTCATTGAGACGGCAGATGATGAATCACCGCGAGCGTCAGGCGCGCTTCAGTGTATGTAGTAAAAAAAAGAAAAAACCGCGCGTCTCTGCCATTCATTCACTCACACAGAGACTCGCAGAACATGCGGGATTCATATTTGAATCGACTTTTGCAGCTTAATATTTACAGATACTAGTCCACGTCGCGATTTGATTTAAGTGCAATGACCTACTTTTGATTAATTCATCCAAACTTTGACAAATTCCGTGACATTCCGTGCTAAACTGTAAATTCCGTTTTTTATAACTGGATTCCGATTCCGAGATTCCGTCCGCGTTTTCTGCATCGCGGAAATCATAGGGCCGTACGCGTCAAGAACCGGGTTGACCGGGTACTCGGTACCACCGGTACTTAAAAAAACCTGGTACCGTGACGTTTTCACTTTTTTAGTACCGACTTGGTACCGAAGTACCGGGTCTTTTGACAACACTAGAGTCGACTCTGAATCATTGAAACGAATCATTCTAAGAACGAATCCCAAGCCGTTTCATGTTGAACATGAAACATTAGCATATTGCCCGCCCACTTGTTGCGCGCGCAGACCTAGGAAAACTTGATTTTCGAGTTGGTCTGAATGAAAATGCAAATTCATTCTTTGCCACTAGGTGCCGCTTTTGGAGCGTAAAAATAGCTGTTTCCCCGGTAACGCTGTACACAACGCAGCACTGCGCTCACAAACGCCGCTTTAAATAAAATCGACCAATCGGACGAATCACCGCAGATTAGTGTCACGCAAAGGAGGAGTTTGGAAAAATGAATCGTTGAGCGAATCGTTTGGGAGTCGTTGAGCAAATAAGGTAAAAATAAATGCATTTTATAAGAAAATGAAAGTGTTTTTTGACCTTGCATGCATGTCAACCTGTTGTTGGGGACTCCCAAAACCAAAATATGAACCTTTCATAATCCATAATAGGGGCACTTTAAATAAATGCCACTTTGTTTGATATTTTGTTATCGGTAACTCATTTAACAATAAGGTTCTATTAGTTGACGTGGGTTAATGCATTCATTAAGATTAACTAACAATGAACAATACATTTATTACAGTATTTATTCATCTTTGTTCATTTTAGTTAATAAAAATACAACTGTTCATTGTTAGTTAATGTTAGTTGAGGGTTATTAAATAATATTAACAGATGCTTTGAATTAATAATGTATTACTAAATGTTGAAATTAGCATGAACTAAGACTAATAAATGCTTTAGAAGTATTTTTCATTATTAGTTCATGTTAATTAGTGTAGTCAACTAATGTTAACAAATGGAGTCTTTTAAGTTCTAAAAAAGAACTTAATATATTGAATACTAATGCTGAGATATACAGACATTTTTAAGCATGACTTAGTTGTCCTAAGTGTTGAATTTACAGTATTATTTTTTTATTTTAAAATGTATTGAAAAGGTTGGAGTTGCAAGGATTTTTTAATGTCTTATGCTTATCAAGGCTGAATTTATTTGATCAGAAATACTGCCAAAAGCAGTAATATTGTGAAATATTATTACAATTTAAAAGTTTTCTATGTGAATATATTTTAATATTTTGAATTTTCAGCATCATTACTCCAGAAGTGTCACATGATTCTTCAGAAATCATAATATGCTGATTTTCTGCTCAATAAGCATTTATTATTATAAGTGTTAAAAACAGTTGTGCTGCTTCATATTTTTGTGGAAACAGTGATAATATTTTTTCAGGGTTCTTTGATGAATATGAAGTTCAAAAGCATAACATTTACGTATTTAAAATATAAATTTTTGTAATATTGTGAATGTTTTCATTGTTTCTTTTGATCAATTCAATGCATCTTGCTTAATGAAAGTATTAATTTGTTTTTGTTGTCATCTTACTGACCCCAAAATTTTGAATGGTAGTCTATATTAAAATAATTCAATCAATATGAAATATGCTGCGTTTTTAGTATGTCAAAATGATTTTCCATATGTCGCTCATAGATGGTAGATATGCAGCTAGATAAGGCACTGATCTTTGAGGATGACGTGCGTTTCCAAGCCAACATTAAACGTCGCCTGATGCGGCTGATGGAGGAGGTGGAGCAGGTGGAGCTAGACTGGGACATCATGTGAGTTAAAAAGTCATAACTAGAAGAAACCAGAATCAGAATATTGCTTTAGCTGCAGTTATAAGGAAGACTTTTTAAAATCCTTATTTAAAATATGCATGTGTAATCCAACCGTGAAACTCATCACAGATATAGCGACCCCATCAGGTGTCTTTAACTGTTGTGGTGATCTGTTGCAGATATCTGGGCAGGAAGAAGGTGAACCTTGAAGAGGAAGTTGCAGTGGAGAATGTGAGGAACCTGGTATACGCTGATTACTCCTACTGGACGCTGTCTTATGCCATCTCTCTTCAGGGAGCTCAGAAGCTCCTCAACGCCGAACCGATATCCAAGATGCTTCCTGTGGATGAGTTTCTACCCATCATGTATGACAAGCACCCCAAGTGAGTAAGACAGTATTCAGGCCTAAACTAATTTTAAAGGAATAGTTCACCCAAAAATGAAAATGTGCTCACCCTCAGGCCAAGATGTACATGAGTTTGTTTCTTCATCAGATTTGGAGAAATGTAGCATTCCATCACTTGTTCACCAATGGATCCTCTGCAGTGAATGGGTGCCGTCAGAATGAGAGTCCAAACAGCTGATAAAAACATCACAATAATCCACAAGTCATCCACATGACTCCAGTCCATCAGTTAATGTCTTGTGAAGTGAAAAGTTACGTGTTTGTAACAAATCCATCATTAAGACGTTTTAACTTCAAACTGTTGCTTCTGACTAAAATACAAGTCCTCTATTCATTATATTGCTTTCTCCAGTGAAAAAGTCATCTTGTCTGAATCAGGAAAGAAATCTACACAGATCAAGCACTGTTTACAAGCAAAAACAGTTCTAAACAAATATGGCGGTAGCTTTTGATGTGAAAGACAACAGGGGATGGATTTTTTTTCATAGGAGGAACCACTATTTATTTTATGGACTATATTCTAGCCAGAAGTATGGAAGCCCGTTTCCGCCACTGAATAAAAAAAGGTTATTGACTTTTTCTCAGAATTGCGACTTTATGTCTCGCAATTATGACTTTTTAACTCGCAATTGCAAGTTGTATAGAAAAAAGTCAGAATTGCGAGTGTGTATCACGCAATTATGAGAAAAAAAGTGAGAAGGGTGAGATAAAATGGCGCAGTTACCTTTTAAATGTTTTATTCAGTGGAGGTAACAGGCTTCCATACAGAAGCAAGTCAAGCAACGGCTTAAAAGTTAAAATATCTTAATGACGGATTTGTTTCTTACAAACACGCAGCTTTTCACTTCACGACATTAACTGATGGACTGGAGTGGTGTGGATTACTTGTGGATTATTGTGATGTTTTATCAGCTGTTTGGACTCTCATTCTGACGGCACCCATTCACTGCAGAGGATCCATTGGTGAACAAGCGATGTAATGCTACATTTCTCCAAATCTGTTCCCATGAAGAAACTGACTCATCTACATCTTGGATAGCCTGAGGGTGAATACATTTTCAGCAAATTTTCATTTTTGGGAGAACTGTTGGTTTTGTGAATGATTTGTGGTGTTTGAAGAATAATGTTGCTAATTTTAGTTGAGAAAGTATGCATTCTCACCATAAAGACATATGCATACTGTCCAATTCTCCTGGAAAAGCACTTCATATTTTTGCAAAGTAGGACTGACTGAAATAGTTCACCACAAATGTGTGTTTGGTCTTTTTACCTCTACGCAGTTTCTTAACTACGTAATTGTACAAGTCATTAGATTTTTATAGACAGAGAGTCAAGACTCAAGCCAAGAAAGAAGCCAGATCTTGAGATGGCATTAGCTTTGATTCCTCAGCGCGAGTGGTTGTGTGTGTGTTGTGGCTTGGCGTGATGCCATCCATTTTCCCCTGTCCGTTTCCTCTCCATCTCTGACTCTTATTCATTTTGCTTGGCCTGTCCTGCCTGAAGCTCCTCATCCCCACAGAGACAGATCAGAGCAGCGTTATTCAATCTTTCCAGCGATCCGGCGTGCTGCTGCTGCCCCGCTGACGGCTAACCCTTTAAACACCCTGCCCTGCCTTCCCCGTTATGCATTCCAGCTAAATTAGTAGCTACTTTAGCCAGTGTTTGCCGCTTTGCTCTCCTTCCAGGTCTGACAAAGCCAAGGGCCCTCTGCCAGCTGGCCCACTACACACGTTTACCCTCAGTACATGAAGTACCTCTTCAGGCTTCTACTGAAAGTTATTGATATTTTTATTCATTTATTGGGGTAAAGTCGAGCAGCACGAGCCCTAAAGTAATTTGCCATCTGATTCTGGATCCAAAAGAGACATTAAATAGATAAGCGGTGACCTCTTTCCTTTGAAAGGTTGTAATGCAAGCATCTCTAGTACTTTTTAAAATTGGGATAAAATGAGAATTTATTGAATTCATAGAATTATAAAATTTATAGACTAACACAGGAATATATATATATATATATATATATATATAGTTCTCAATTATAAGTTATATTATTATATTATATTATATACTGAGGGGTAGGAGATTTTTAACATTAGGATAAAATATGGATATAGTGTAAATGCATATAGTTTTAATATTATATTATATTATTAGTATTATATTATTAATGATCTTGCCTGGTTATTTTATTAAATTATATTATTGCTAACACTTATGGCTAGGTTTTTGTTTTTTGACGTTTCAGGATAAAATATGGATTTAAATATATAATAATAAAGTAGGATAAAATAATTTACAGATATACACACACACACACATATATATATATACATATATATTTATAATATTATTTATTTTTCATTTCTAATTTATTTGCTTCTTTTATTTTATGGTATTGCACGTATGTATATTTATATTGCTTGTACTTGGGAATAAAATATGGCATTATATTATATTATTGCTTACACTTATGGTTAGGGATTTTAAAAAAATATGATGTAGTTTAATTACCATAATATTTTAATTTGTTTTATTTTATGTGCATGGTGACGTCACATGAAAATATTTGTACCCTATTTTCTAAAGCCTATAATCATAAGAGCTCAAGTTACTAAAGAGTTTTATTTTGGTGTTTTCTCTCAATAGTGAGGACTACAAATCCCATTTTCCCAATCGGAATCTGATGGCGTATTCCACACACCCCCTTCTGGTGCAGCCCTGCCATTATGCCGGGGACCCGGAGTGGGTGAGCGACACAGAGACGTCTACGCTGTGGGATGACGACAATGTGCGCACGGACTGGAGAGGCTCGCATAAAACTCTCAAGGGTTCTCAGCCACCGGCCGGCCTGCAGAGCGCCACCTACAAGGACGAGTTGTGAAGTGCAGCCCCAAAGCCACATGAATGGCATGAATGGGCATTTTCTAAGAGCAGAGGGATTAGGAGTGAGCAGCTCTTTATAAGGGCAAATGTCACTCATCATGGAGACCTCAAAACTGTGGAAGAGACGAGGGAGACCTGGGACCAATCCTTAGGAAGAGATTTTCACTCCACAACAACAAAAATCTTTTTTTTATTCAGTATTTTTCTTGTTTTCCAGTAAAAAAAAAAATCTAAATATCTTTAACAAGATACATTTACTTACTTCGTAAAATAAAAGACATTAATATGAAAGATATTAAGACATGTTTTCATGCCAGCACAAGTCCAACAATGAGAAAATGAGAAAAATCAATGTTAAAAATAGAAAACATTTTTTATTGGAAAACAAGAACTGTAAAGGCAATAGGCTGTAATACATTTGATGACTCTTATATTTGACCACGATTCAAGAGGAAAAATGTTTTATTATATATTTGAGGAGAATGTTTTTGTCCATCCTTTGGTATGGATTAAGCAAATTTTGCATTTCTATTAGGTAATTTTTCTTTATTAACTATATAAAAAAGGACATTTGATAGCTTTTATGGAAGTTTAAACAGCCGTCATAAGGACTATCATGCTCAGACAATCGAACAAACAGAGCTTAGTGTATATTAGAAATGGTGTGTGGAAGAAGTTTTTTTTCTTCTTCTTTGGTACATTTTTGCTGTTCATGTGGAATTTCTCTGTTCCCATCACAGTCATTTGTTCTTATTTATTTCTCTTCCCTGTCTTATTTCCTTCTGTGTCTCTCCAAACTGAACAGCAGGACCAAATGAAATGACATGATAAGAGTATGGATGGCAGTTTTGGAAAATTTGGTTGTTTTTGAAATAAAAAAATAAAAAAAGTTTTTTGAAAAATTACAATGTTGGATGTCAGTCACATGTATTTGATCTTCACAGACATTTTCTTCTCTTGTCTCTCAGACGGAGAATAAATACTGAGGTAGTAAACCCATTACTAGTTAGGGCTAGAATATAATCATAAGGTGTTATATAATTCGACTAAATTGATTTATCTACACATTCTGGGAAGTAATTTCCCTTCAGTTCCAGCAGGGACAATAAAGACTTCTTTAAAGACTTCTTTATGTCCAGCTCCTAGCTCTGCTGCAGTTATATCGCCATCTATTGGTAAGAGTACAAAAGTACAACATTTTGGTTTTCTAGAGTGCCCATTATTTTGAGCATGTAATTAACTAGGACTTATTTATTTTTTTCAAATTATTTGGTTGCACTTTTATTTTAAGGTGTCCTTATACATTTAAGTACTGACTAATATTAATTAACTACATGTGCTTGCTATATGGTTAGAGTTAGGATTAGGGTTACTTGCATGTAATTATGCATAATTTATTGTTATTATAATAGTAAGTACATGTAACATGTGTAACAAGGACACCTTAAAATAAAGTTACCAATTATTTTTATTCACAAAAAGATTAAGTACATTAAACTACCATTAAAAATAAACATTAACTGAAATAAAATACAATAAATAAATACTTATTTCAGATAGTTGCTAAAGGCAACATTTGCCATTTTCGTTTAGTTTAAGCCGGAAGTACTAAAATATCTAAAACTAAATAAACTCAAACTTAATAAAAACAAATATAGACATGTTTAAAAAAGAATAATAGAAATGACAAAATAACCAAAGAAAATTACTAAAACTTTAACTTAAATGGAATTGAAAACATTATAATGACACTAAAATAACACTGATGAGGGTGAATTTACAGTACATACAGTAGCTTGTGTGCAAAGTTTACAAATGTTTGAAGTAGTTTGAAATTGTTGCTCTCAATCCGAGTGACCTTCCTGACATTATTTACGAGAGGCAATTCACATTTGATGAGATCGATGAGTAAATACACTTCTGAGGGTTTTCAGTTCCGCATAAATTGTACATCGACAAGCCCCACGGCAGTTTCTTCAGACATTAAGTACCAGACAGGAAACAATCAATACAACAATAAAGGTAAATAAATTAGTAAAAAAAAACAAAACACCAATTGCAGGATATAGAAGCTCACTTGTTAATGATACCTGAGTCCTGAGTCACACATACAGTAATACTGAGTTCATCTTTTATGATATAACTGTTTCTCAAACAATATTGAGGTGTTGATTGTGCACATTAATGCATGATTAATTTAGATCAGTGCAGGGGTCACGTGACAGGTCAGGTGTAAGTATAAGGGTTCAGCGTCTGTAAGAGTGACTTTCTCAGCTGAAGGCATTTCCCCTCATGACCCCCGGTGAACCCTGTTCATAAGAACAGCAAAACTGCACTGCGTCTAGATTCGCATCTGAGCAGTTCATTCTCAAATGACACACAATCAATGGCTTTGCAATGATTATTGCAGACAAACAGCAGTTTGAAATGTCTAATCAGATGGTTTTGATCTTCTGTCTGTGTAATGTCATGTCAAACTGTTAGCGTGTTATCTAACGTTCTAGTGCGCTGTAGATTAAAAACTGCTATGACTTTTCAATAAATAATCTCCAGTGCCTTAAATATAATTTCACAATGAATGGATGCAGTAATATTGTGGGTGTTGTCACTGATAGGCTTCTGTCATTGCTTCATGCAGTGTGTTGTCATATTTCCGTGACAGGGGGGTGGGGCTCACTAAACCTCCTCTGATTGGTTGTCTCAGATAGGCAAGGTGTCTGAAACAGAGAGTTTCCAAGCTCTCCAGGATGTTTTTTGGGCTAGTATATAGAAATAGGTCAGCCAATAATGGTCAAAGTTCATGGTGTCTGGAAAACACTGTTGTTATTCTATCAGTGACTCAGACATTACATTAAAAACACTCAAAATAACTAATTTTTTTGTGAAATTAATAATCAAAATTGCATGCTTATTTGCATTAATACTGGCAGTATATAATTTTATACAGTATATTCATGTTTGTGTTTTATAATGTACGTTCAAAATCTAGATCTTTCACCACATAGTTTTAAGAGCTATATCCTATTATATTTCTCCTGTAACGCTCAATTATGTTCTCAATATTTTCTAGGAGCAATGAAGCGTCATATAATTCAGAGATCAACCTTTCTGCTCTAATTGTGATCTGCTCTGAGGGAAAACTAACAGCTGAGTCTTTACATGCCAAATATACATGTATAAATCAGAATAAAGCTAACATCTTTCTAGTCTATAAAAATGCTTATATTAGTGCTGTCAAATGATTAATTGCGATAAATCGCATCCAAAATAAAAGTTTTGTTTACAAAATACATGTGTACTGTGTATATTTATTATGTATATTTAAACACACACACACATTTAGAAAATATTTACATGTATATATTCATAATTTATATTATATAAATATATTTAATATATAAATAACACATTTCCCTTAAATATATACATGCATGTGTATGTATTTATATATACATAATACATATACACAGTACACACACATATATATTATGTAAACCATAACTTTTATTCTGGATGCAATTAATAGTTTGACAGCGCTAATATACATAGTAGCAAATAACATTTCTTACCATTGTTTCTGCAGTCAGACTGAATCTACTACAGATCTGCAGATGGTGGGTGGAGAGTTTACACTAGGTTTAACATGTCTATTTGGCAGCTTGCAACCAATGGATCTGAGCTGCAGGCAATAGGACGTTTAAGCTGCAGTGTGCACTAAACAGCACACAACGTCTGCAACAGCAAATCCATTTCTTGTGTTTTTTTGTTTTTCTCTCCTGGATTTATTCATCTGAAAGGTAAGCAATGCATGCATTGTTCTGGATTGGAACTCTTTGAAAAACCCTCAGGCTGCCTCAAAACCAGTCGCCTATACAGCATTTCTGGAACGAGAGACTGATGTTTTGAAACGTCAAGTTAACTGATTGAAAACGTGAAGTAAGGCCATTTTTAACCCAAATTAAACGTTTCACACTTGTAATTTCGAATCCGAATTTGAAAATCCAAATTGTACAAATTAATGCCAGAACTATAGGCGAGATGTTAGCAACAGACAACCAATCATAAACCCCTCATTGCTTTATTAAGTATTCGTGCACATTCGCCGAAATAGTTGTATAAGGTAACGTCAAAAAGTTATGTCCGCTCATAAAAGTTCATAAGATTTGAAAGTGTATGAAACTTTCATAAACTGACAGTCAAGCGTCTCGCGTGCTCTGCCTGTCTGACACCCATCGATTATATTAATCCCGTCAATAAATAACGTAAACATTTCCCTCCTACAGGTTTGCAAATAGACAAAATTGTGAACTGCCGAAACCTGACTACACAGGAGCCCCCTCCAAAACCCAAATCAAACGTGTTTTCTTCAGACTTCGCAGCTCTCCGTTTGTTTGGCTCATTCACGCATCTGCAGTTCTGAAGTTCGCCACAGCACAGCTGTGTTCGTCCACATGCTCAGTCAGCAAACAGCCATATTTGAGCACCAGTTGCTCTGTTTATGAACCTATTTAACAGCAGTCTCACACTCTTAAGACTTGAGCTCTTTCAGTAAGTTTTATATAGGTGAGCGACACAAACTGAAGTTACTGAAGTACTGACCTACTTCACACGCTGACTGCTTTATGGTATTGTTTATGTTTTTTTCAGTACATACCATATCTGTTTTACAAAACGCGTGAATTGTGTTTGAAACGTTGACTGTTTTGCACGTTATTATTCTTTATTTAGTAAGTAGTTGACAATTTCATCGTGTTTGCATTGCATACGTTTAGAGTTGCAAAAATGCTTCAGCATAGATTTTGCATCATGTTCTGCAAAGACAAGTTGGTCATTATTTCTAAGTGATTGGTTTTGTTGGAGTAAGGCTGAATTTTCTGTATTCAAAACATTTCACATGACAAAGCTGCACTAAGACTTAGAGTAAGCTGACTCACAACTGTGTTAAGAATGGAATAAAGAGAAATTATACTTTTAGTATTAGATAAATGAATGAATAAATAAGTACATTTTAGTTTTTAATAGACAAGTCAAATTGCAACTATTTAATATAAT
The DNA here is from genome assembly GCF_012432095.1 of Onychostoma macrolepis. NCBI lineage: Eukaryota > Metazoa > Chordata > Actinopteri > Cypriniformes > Cyprinidae > Onychostoma > Onychostoma macrolepis. The sequence continues at coordinate 6,071,890 of NC_081164.1, read as the reverse complement.
CCATATGTATTATTTGAAGGGGAAAACCTTTTTAAAAATGGGCAGATGTTTATTCTCTGACAGATACTGATATAGATAGAATAAATAAATTAATTAACAAACAAACAATGTGACATAAAAATAGGCCCAGCACTGAACTCTGAGGGACTCCTTTACAGTCTATTAACATTTTGTAATAAAAGTATGTGTTTATGGTCTTGTATCGTTGCAGGGGCCATGGCCTTCTTGGGAACAGCAGCACGGAGGGTGATGGCATGCCGACAGTCCCTCACGCCCCTCTGCCGTGCCACCACCCGCTGCTATAGCTCCCAATCGACACACATCACAGAGAAGAGCGTCCCCTATGAGAAGACACTCAAACAGGAAGATGGCCTCAGTGGGCCCACCAAACCGCTGCCGAAGTCTGCAGATGTTGTGGTGATTGGAGGAGGAAGCCTGGGCTGCCAGACCCTCTACCACCTGTGTAAACTAGGCATGACCAATGTAGTTCTGCTGGAGAGGGACAGATTGACTGCAGGCACCACCTGGCACACGGCAGGTATTGCACTTTGTTTACTTTGTGATTAGAGATTCTTTCTGTGCTCCAAAAAATTAAAAAAGTATACATTAGTTTTGCTTCAGTGCTTAATGTGGGAAAAAACAACCTAGGTTAGGTTGCATGTGCACAATGTAGAACATTTCATTTATGTTGCAAAGTAGATTTAATTCCTCACTTGTACAGTGTAGTTCAAGAGTTTTCACCATGAATAGGCTTACAGAGTTGGTTTTGTAATAGTTAAAGCCAAATCCTTGGGCGTAGCAGTCTGTCAAACACAAATAAGATCCAGCTCGTCTTTTGAATTTTGTTTCTGTTTGTATAATACAATCTTACTACCTTTTCACAGGACTTTTGTGGCAGTTAAGACCTAGTGATACCGAGGTTGAGCTGTTGGCACACACTCGCAATGTGATCAGCTCAGAGTTGGAGGAGGAGACTGGCCTCGAGACAGGCTGGATCCAAAACGGAGGCCTGTTCATTGCTTCCAACAAGCAGCGACTGGACGAATACAAGCGCCTCATGTCGGTATGGCACAAATCCTAGACCTCACATCTTGCCAAGAAGGGACTGTGCAGTAAAATTGAAAACAAATGATTTTAATAAATTAATTGACAAGCTTTAATAAATTAATTCTAGCCTTGCCTAGAAAATCTTTAATTTATTAAACATAATGAATGAAATGTGAGTGATTTAAAGATAATCTGATAAGTAAAATACTCATAGATTTTGCATTTCAGCTGGGTAAAGCGTACGGTATTGAGTCATACGTCCTGTCACCTGCTGAGACCAAGGACCTGTATCCTCTGATGAATGTGAAAGATCTTTATGGCACGCTCTATGTGCCTAAAGATGGCACCATGGACCCAGCGGGTACCTGTACCACCCTCTCCAGAGCAGCCACCGCACGCGGTGCCACTGTACGTCTCCATACCCTTTACTTTTTTAAGTGATGCTTAAGTTATTCTATATGTAAGCTAATGGAGCACAGGGGGAATTACTGTATTGTAAGCCAGTGATCTGGTTATGACTAAATGTATGAACTAAAGTTATGACTAAATGTATGAACCATAATGATATGTTTATCATTGATTACAGGTGATTGAGAACTGTCCAGTGACGGGTATCCAGGTTAAGGTTGATGATTTTGGCGTTAAGAGAGTGAAAGTGGTGGAAACTGCTCATGGGACCATCCAAACACCATGTGTGGTGAATTGTGCAGGTCAGAATGATGCAGACTTCACCAGCAGAGGGCAGTCTGTGATAGCGAAATGCCATTTAACACAAGTTTTTCAAAATATCAGTCACTTATTTCATTAAATGATCCATTCCGAAAGCTGATTTTTAAATTATATTTGTCTAAATTACCTTAAAACGTAACAACACTCTTGACCATAGATGAAAAAAAAAAAAAACCCTCATCTAAACACTTCGGAAAGGTTATACTATTTTTAATTTTGTCTTTTCGTCTGAATATCAATATTTGTGAGTTTTACTCAGTTGAAAGAGTTTTGAGGTTAATTGATCTAATTTTGTGTCTCTTGAAAATAGTGTTTATGGCATGTTGTTACTAGTGTTGTTATTTTTAAATGTAATATTTTTTTTGTAATTAATGGGGTTATTATTTAATATTTCTTTGAATTGGATGTACATTTCAGACCTCTTTGCTTTTATTAAAACCTATAGGCTAACTGAGTGAAATAATTTGCTTTGCATTCACAGTGTTGCTATTCACATTTTCAATTAAAATATGGGCAATTAAATATGTAAATATGCATACCTGTATAATCAAATAAATCATGATGAATTTACCTTTCAGACGAATCTCATTTACTGGGATTCTGCTTTGCCTGTTATCAGTTACTCAATTATTCATCTAAATTGTCAAATTAAAATTTTAAATAGAATAGTTGATTAGTATTTTACACAAAATTACCCTTTTAATCATTCAGAAATATTAATAAGAATTATATAAAACGTCATTTCTACGTTCTATAAAAGTATAGCCAGATAGTGGGTAATTTTCTTATTGAAGAGTTCATTTGCAAAAACAGATAACTCAGTTTTTAACAATTTTCAAAAACCATGTTTTTTCATTGTGCATTCCAATTAATTTCAATCAAACTGCAGTTGGGTTATTTTGATTAGGTTAAAAAATAACTAAACTACAGTTAACAAACACAATAAAAACTAGATAACAATAAAAAACATGATTTTTGAAAATGAAAAAGTAAATAAACTCTTCTATTATTTTAATATATTTTTATTTAAATTAGTGCTTACTTATTGATTATTTTACGTAATGTTTAAATATTTTAAGTATATTTTAAAATGTATTTCATTATCAAATCTCGTCAAGTATCTGCTCAAATACTATATAATACAGCAAAATCCTGTGTGTGTTTTTTCAGGTGTCTGGGCCACTAAGTTAGGCGAAATGGCAGGCGTCAATGTTCCTTTGATTGCCATGCACCACGCTTATGTCGTCACAGAAAGAATCGAGGGAATTCAGGTGAGCTTTTAAATGAGTCTAACTGTCCAGTTCAGCACAGCATAGATCTTTAGAATTCAATGCACAGAACACAGCAGACACACTCAAATTCACATCATTAAGAAGAGAAATGCACATATTACAAAACAGTGAAGCGGTAATTTGCATGATTTATTCATTCCACGGTGCATGCAGGGAAACAGAGTCCAGCATCCATTATTGATTGATATGAATGATTATACAAGAAAAAAAATTACAGTACAGTTCCATCACTTTAGTATGCGATATATTGGCTGTAAACCCCGTGTTTAATTCTCTTAAGCACCTGCAGTCCAGTTTAACCATATGCTGCAATAGCACTCCTCCATATTTAAATGAAGTAATTGGCATTATTTTTAGTGCAAATATGCGTCCTATGTTTTGATTTAATGCAAAAGTTTTTTACATTTAGTCATTAAGCATTTTTTATTCAAGTTTAATTTAGCCACTTGCCCCATCCAACTAGTGCTGCACTGATACTGCATTTTACATCTTGTATAAGTGTTTTTGTCTTTACAGTGTCTATAGAAGACTTGTGCTAATTTAAAATGTTACCAAAGAAACCAAGGCATTGTACTAAATTAAATGTGCTACCAAGGAAACCAAAGAAAATGACATGTGTCAGACAAGCATCAGTTAGAATGGTGTGAAAATCATAAATAGATCAGTAATGTTTCACACTAGGTCAGTGGTTTCCAATCCTGTTCCTCGGACCCACTGCTCTGCACATTTTGCATGACTCCCTTATCTGACACACTCATTTGAGTTCATGGAGCTCTTTCCTAATGAGCTGATGATCTGAATCAGGTGCGTAAATTAGGGAGACATGCAAAATGTGCAGAGCTGTGGGTCCCCAGGAACAAGTTTGAAAACCACTGCACTAGGTTACTGTTTCCCAGAAGCCATGGAGTTACATTTATATGTATTTACGTGCAATATTAAAGTATCATTATATATTATGAAGAAATATTAAATTGGGATCAAGGTTGTTTTTTTTAAATAGATTCTTGCGCTCATTAAGGCTGCATTTATTTGATCAAAAATACAGAAATAACAGTAATATTGTGAGAAATGATTGCAGTTTAAAATAACAGTTTTCTGTTTAATATGCTTTAAAATATCATTTATTTCTTTGAAGGAAAGCCAAATTTTCATCAGCCATTACTCCAGTCTTCAGTGTCACATGATCCTTCAGAAATCATTCTAATATGCTAATTTAACATTTAATTTAACATTGTTGGAATAAAAAGTTAAAAAGAACAGCATTTATTCAAAATAGAAATCAGAATAGAAAGTCTTTACTATCACTATCAATTTAACACATCCTTGCTGAAAAAAATAATTTCTTTCAAAAAAATAAAGAAAAAAGTACAGATCCCAAACTTTTGAACAGTAGTGTATATTGCTATAAAATATTTCTATTTTTAATAAATACTGTTCTTTGTAATTTTCTATTCATCAAAGAATCCTGAAAAAAAAAAAAAAAAATGTATCCTGTTTGTAGTGCGGTTTTAAGATATATTTTCTAGACATCATGGCAACTGATATTTATTAAATGAAGTTCAAATGCTGTTTTAATTGGTCATCTCAGGTGTCTGAATCACAGTGAAGATGCTGCTGCTTTTCTGCATTATTTTCCTCAACTTAGCACTCAAAACCGACAAATTTCGTTCAGGACTGATTTTGTCACTGCATTCGCACCGTTACCTGATGTCTGTAATTCCTTTAGTGAACTGTTTTCGAGCCCTATGGTGGCGTCTTGCTCGATTCATGTTACACTGCAGTGGTAAAACACAACAGCGACTGTGGCATTAGCACTTAACTCGCAGCCTCTCTGTGGATTATGCAACACTGTGTGTGTGTGTGTGTGTGTGTGTGTGTGTGTGTGAGCTTGTAGTTTGATGCATGGTTGATGACAGCCGTGTTACTCCTCACAGAGAGGCCAGCAAGTCATCACAGAGAATGAAGAGATGAAAAGTTTGTCATCCACGTGATGTGCTAGTGAAGCTGATTGACCTTTTTGTTTCTGAAGGGACTGTGAAAATGAGAAATAAATAGTTTTTAACATTAATAATAATAATAAATGTTTCTTGAGCAGCAAATCAAGCATATTAGAATGATTTCTGTAGGATCATGTGACACTGAAGACTGGAGTAATGATGCTGAAAATTCAGCTTTGCAACACAGGAATAAATTACACTTTATAATATATTCACATAGAAAATAGTTAATTTAAATTGTAATAATATTTCATAATATTACTGTTTTTTTCTGCATTTTGATCAAATAAATGAAACCTTGGTGAAAAGAAGAGACTTCTTTCAAAAACATTAAAAAACCTGAATTCTTCTGAGCGTTTGAATGGTAATGTGTGACTGAACACACTGCTCGTATCAGCATGTGGTGAGAAGGAGTCATGTTGTTTAGTAAAGCACCATATGGCTGCTGCAAAAAGCCTTGTCATACATGAACATAATGAGCTAGTTCTCTTTTGAAATGATGAGATTTGAAATATGATATGAACTTGTTTTTAAATTCTAAAATGTCTTTTTTCACTAGAATATGCCCAACGTCAGGGACCATGATGCATCGGTCTACCTCCGTCTGCAGGGTGATGCTCTCTCTGTGGGAGGCTACGAACAGAACCCCATATTCTGGAACGATGTAAGTTGTAATAACTGTGTTTACAAATCTGACAGTAAAATAATTTAACCGAGACATAAAAGTTTATTCTTTCCATATTTTTGCGATTATATTTTCTGTCTTTGGTTTGAGTTCCACAACCTATATTTTAGTTCACATATACATGATCACACACTGCTTCTGGGTAGTTTCTACTTACAATTTGATTTGATGTGCATTTCATGTGCGTAACTGATGTTTAATCAAAATCTGTTTCTTGTTAGTGATTCATAATGTACCATATTGGTCATCGGGTGATAGTAATGATTTTAAATGAGCATTGGTCGATATTGGATAATTGTGCATGCTAATTTCTGCCTTTTTAAAATTTAGAATAACTTTTCTATCATCTAAGTAAATTTTTACAAACATTTTAGTCGCATTTTAGTATTATTTATATACATGTATAATATTTATTATTACTGTTTTGAATTAGCTTTTATAATATGTTTTAGTAATTCTGTTATGTGCTTTTGTCATTTTTTTTCTATTTCTATTCAGCTTTAATTTATGCAATTTGAGTAATTGTAGTACTTTAACTCCATTTAGTTGCAAAGGCAAGATTTCTACTTTTAGTTTAAGGTTTTCATCTAATATTTAGGCTATACTTTTATCCGCTTTATTTCAATTGTCAAAAACATATTTAACGATTTTAGAATTAGTTAACAATACCAACTCCAACACTGAAAATGTATGTCCTTATTTTGTGCTACAGGTCTAATTTTATTTTTAGTGATCTTTTATTTGATTATTTTTCAATATCAGCTCATAGGAAATTCTCTCACTGGTAACTAAGTCATAAATTGGATCATTCAGAAATGACCTAATGGCAGAAAAATCCTGATGCATTTGTGTAAGTCTGAAGAATTGGAGTTTTATGTACTCTGTGTGTGTGTGTTTGAGTCAGCTCTTGTTATGTATTTTGCAGTACACCTGCAGTATCACTTTCAGAAGTCTCTTAATGAACTCCTGTGGTTCATATAAATGTGCATATGTAGGTGTTTCTGTCAGTACAGTATTATTTGAGCCGCTCCGTAGAGTTTTGATTGTAAAGGTTTGAGTTTGTATTATATCTCATTCTAATATGGCAAAAGATAAAGGCATAAAAATGCTTAAAAGGGGTCATATGACATTACACCAAATACACAAACTAATGTTATGTTTAGCAATGCAATGTTTATGCGGTTTAAGGTTCAAAAAACACATTATTTTCCACATACCTTACATTATTGTTGCTCCTCTCTGCCCTGCCTTTCTGAAACACGTCGATTTTAAACATTTGGGCGGTGTTATGTGAATCTTCCAACACGGTGATGTAGATTTGTGGGAGCGTGTTTAAATGAGGCATTTAGGAAGGCGTGGATGAGTCTTAAAGGGGTGGTTGACTGTTTTTTTTCTTGGCTTGATTGTGTTTATGGGGTGCAGTCTTAACGTGTTAAAAAAAAAAACGCATTATTTTTCACATTATTTACCTTTATTCTACACCGCTCTGTCCCTTCTCCTATAAACGCTCTGATGATTTCCTGCTTTTATGAAGCCCCTCCCTCAGAAATATGCGATGGGCTCAGATTGGTTAGCTGGCTCAGTGTGTTGTGATTGGCTAAACCGCCTCTAGTGTGCGTCTAAATGTCCCGCCCCTCAGCTCAGCGGCATGTGCTCTGGTTGTATTGTAAACAATGACGTCATCTATATTGCTTATCAATTTGAGCCCGATTGAGACGCAGAGAATATTAGTGAAGAGGATCGCGCAGAACCTGTGCAAGCACGGCTCTCAATGGTATGTTTTTTGTTTGTTGTTGTCTCATACTTATAGATACGCTGTTATTTGTAAATGCTACTGCTTATGTTAGCTTTTAATATACGGTTTTATCCTGACACCAGCCATGGCAACCGTCCATGTTTAACGCTTCTTATGGCTATGTGAAAATAAGAAATTTGCAGAGATTGTTTATGCTCAAACAGCAACATTACACACTAACTAATGTTAAAAAATCTCTTCACGTCGTTTCTCAGTTTAGGCTTTAACTGCTTTAACTTTAGTGTTTATTTAGTATAATTTATATACTATTATTTTTTATTATTTAGTATAATTATATACTACTATTATTTTAGTTTCATTTTAATTTTAGTTTTTTGTCATTTTGTTGTTGTCATTTCTATAATTATTTATGTCTACATAGTTTTTATTTATTTTTTATTTTTAGTTTATTTTGTTTTACTTTAGTATTTCAAATTAAACTAAATGAAAATGAAAATTAAGTATTTTTTTATTTTATTTTATTTCAGTTAATGTTCATTTTATTTCAAGTAATGGATATGTATTTTATGGTTTAATTTTAGTTAACAATAATAAACCTACACTAAAAAAAAAAAAAAAAAAACTGGTGGTGAAACCATTTTTACTCAGAAATTGCTAAGAAATGTCACAAATGATTATAAAGAAACGGCAAAGAAACTCATTGAATTAAACATGAAACGTTGAAGTAGAAAGATTTTTTTTATGTCAAACATACTTAAATAATAATAATAACTTTAATAAATTGATTTTATGTACAGCTTTAATTCTATTTTTAGTGTATATAGTGGTGGTTGAGGAGATTCCCCCTTTCATGTAAAGTGCCCAGAAAAGTGCTATATAAATGTAATGAATTATTATTATTATTATTATTATTATTATATACTGCATAGAATTTAAGTGTATGAAACAGTATGTAACATTGTTCAGTCCAATCAAATAAGAAGTCGAAAAGGAGATTTAATGTAACCGATATGGGGCTCATAGCACTAATATCAAATTAATTTGTCAAGAAAATTGCATACTGTGCACAACATACTGCAGAAATGTTAAAAAGTATTACTGTACAGTAGTGTGATATTTCATACGTAGCGTGTGAATGTTTGCGAGTGCTTCTGTCTACAGATGTTCCGGTGTAACGATGTCTGGAGATCAGGCTTTTTACCCCGTCGCCTCCCATTTGACCACATTTACACTGCATTGCCTTTAAATGATCTCTAGCCAGCAGTATTCTGTGTGTAACAAAACTTTCTCACTAAATTCACCCTCTGTCAGCTCACACTTTCACTAGAGAAAGCAACAGTCATGCTATGAAACAGTGGATCAATATCTTAGGGAAGTGTGAAGAATTTGAGAAATTCTTAATGAGACTCTGTGAAGCCTGGCCGGGTTCTCGGCACATGCAACCTCTACAGTTTTATTTTTACACTTCAGTCTGCTCTACACCGGCCCCATATTCTCTCCATTTTTGTGATCAGCATTTCATCAGCTGTCAGATTGCTCACACTGTCTGCTGCTTCTTTCCCATGGTTTCGAGTTCGTTGACAGTCCCCTGTGGCAGCGAGAAGACTGTGACAAGCAGAGGACTTTGCTTAAATAAAATTACAAATTGAGAAGTGTTCATGGTGGAAACATGCTTGTTGTGCCAAGAAAGTGAAGTTGGAGCTAAGCAGATAGTGGGAGGAGGTTCAGTCTGTTCCATAAAATTAACATGAAATCAAAACTGACTCTATAAAAGTTCTTAATAGATGTCTTATTATGCTGTAAAGATTAAAACTGACTTCACTATAATAGATATAGATGTAATTGATATATAACTTCACTGTAATATATATAATATATATAAAGTCAGAATTTGCCAGATATAAACTCACAATTGCAAGATATAAACATAGAATTCAGAGAAAAGAAATCTGTATTGTGAGATACTAAGACTGAATTGAGATATCAAGTCTGAATTGTGAGATGAAAGTCTGAATTGTGAGATGAAAGTCTGAATTGTGAGATGAAAGTCTGAATTGTGAGATGAAAGTCTGAATTGCGAGATGTAAAACTAGAATTGCGAGATATAATGTCCAAATTGACAGATATACTCCAAATTGCAAGATATAAACTTCAAATTGCGAAATACTCAGAATTGAGAAATGTAAAGTCCGAATTGCGATATATAACATCTAAATTGCGAGATATAGCATCTGAATTGTGAGATATAACATCTGAATTGTGTGACATAAACCCAGAATTAGAAATGTAAAGTCCGAATTGCAAGATAAAATGCCCGATGTAAAATCCACATTGCGAGATATGTCCGAATTGCACAAATTACAAGCTATAAAATCTGATTTGCAAGATGTAAAGTCCGAATTGCACGATGAAATGACAAATTACAAGCTATAAAATCTGAATTGCAAGATGTAAAGTCCAAATTGCACGATGAAAGTATGAATCACAAGCTATAAAATCTGAATTGAGAGATGTAAATCCAAATTGCGAGATACAACATCCAAATTGCAAGATGTAAAGTCCAAATTGTGAGAGATAAACTCGCAGTTCAAAGGGGCAAAAAAATCTGAATTGTGAGATACAACGTCCGAATTGTGAAACTCAGAATTGAGAAATGTGAAGTCCGAACTGCGAGATATAACATCTAAATTGCAAGATATAACATCTAAATTGTGAGCTAAAACGTCTGAATTGCAAGATGTAATGCTTGAATTTCAAGATGTAAAATCCAAATGGTGAGATATAATGTCCGAATTGAAATGTAAAACTTGAATTGCGAGATGTAAAGTCTTGAAAACTTGCATGATGAAAGTATGAATTACAATATAAAAAAATCCTAATTGAGAGATGTAAAGTCCAAATTGTGAGATATAAATTCGCAATTCAAAGGAGAAAAAAATGTGAATGGACCTTTTTCACATTTGCGGGTTTCTCGGCAGCGGAAGTCATCATAGTTGGGTTAACTTCAACAGCAGTGAATGGGAGAGTACCACAAATATATTTTTTTGCATTCCCATTTGCTCAAATAGCAAAAGAAAAACTCTACGATAGTGTTTTCATGACTTCAAAAAAAAAATTGAGAGGGACTGATAATGGCACTCATAAGAGAAAACGATGTCAAATTTACCGTCCCTTCCATAGACGCTGCATTAGAAACACCCTCACATTAGCGTTAACTAGTTACTTTGAAATGCGATGCAAAAGTGATGTAATACAAAGTATAGTGTTATAAATGTACATGCATTAAAAAAAAACTAAATCAAAACATAAGAAACTTTAGAGGATTTATGATGCTGATCTTTACAGTCTTGTGAAAAAAGGGTCCATTGTGAGATAAAAAGTTGTAATTACATTTTTAGTTTTTTATTCTGTGGCAGAAACAAAAAATAGAATTGTGTGATAAGTAAAGTCTTTTAAGTCTGAGTTGCTTGGAAAAAAGTCTATATCTCGTTTATATCTCGCATTTCTGTCTTTTGTGGGACTTTTTTGTGATAAAGTTGCAGTTACCTTTTTTTTTTTATCCTGTTGCAGAAACGGGCTTCTTTTAAAACTCCAAACACGCAGATCCTCCATAGGGTTTAGCAAAGGGTCAGTTTAACATGATTGGTGGCACATATGTTACATCTCAGTGACATGTAATCATCCAGTAAGACCTTCCTCCTGAATCATAGATTCAGTGCTGGATTTATGAGCTTTATATGAGATTCAGTGAGCTCATCACTTCTGACCAGGTCACTCCATTATTGTGACTATTAAATTGTGTATTTGTTCTGTAATCCTGCAGGTGTCTGATAAGTTTGCCTTCAGCTTGTTTGATCTGGACTGGGATGTCTTTATGCAGCACATTGACGGTGCCGTGAACAGAGTACCTGCTCTGGAACAAACTGGAATCAAATCCACTGTCTGTGGTCCAGGTACATGAACACATACACATGGACAAATGCATCAAATGATACAGATATTTATATTGCAGTGCAAAGTTTAGTGTATTTCTGTAGTTGTAGTATCTTTATCAGAGCATAACACAGACTTTATGACAGTGAGTTTGATCTCGCTGTGCTCTGCTAGTCCATCTCACCAGGTGATTCGCTAAATAGGCTGCCAGTCAAATGACTCTGCACTCTGAATGGCTGATTTGTCACCATTCCGGCTCTCTCCAGAGATTCAGTCAACCTTTACTGGCTGTAATAAAAGATGACAGGTGTGAAATGCCGCTAACACACTGTAGTGGCTGTCGGTCACTTGCAGACGGGTTTCGGGTCAGTGGATGAGCGCTCCTCAAATCACTTTAAGAGAGTGCTAGCAAAGACTCCATTCACCCACTCGTCAGCTATTAAAAACGAGATGTTGAGCATATGTATAATTCAGCTCTGCTATCATTGGACTTTGCATGAATCCCATTTAGCACTTAATAATTACACCTTTTGGTGTGACCGTGGTGTCCCACTGGCCATTAGCTGCATCCACTTTAGTCAAGAACTGCACTTGAAAATCACTTACTTGATTGAAGGCCACCTGTGTACAGCGGTGATTCACATGACTTCGGAATAAGTGTAGAAATGCGTTTGCTGCTCACACTCATGCTGTGTCTCATTGGCCTGCCCTGATGCGAGTCAGTATGTCATGAACATACTGTTCATGACAATTAACTATGACACCATTATGTGGTTTCACATTAAATATTATCAACATAATTGCTGTATAATATGATTTACTGATATCCTTTGAGATCTGGTCTGGATATCATTTATTTTGTTTATCATGATTTCTTGTGTTAAATATCACAGTATCATGATATATGCAAATGTTTTTTTATTTCTGCGGTCGTTCATTTTATGGTGCATTGTGGGAATTTTTAGAAAAGGAACTTATAATACTATACTAAACTATAATAATAGCTATAATAAAATTAAAATGATCTAAATTCTTTAAATGTACATATATAAAAAAAAAAAAAATATATATATATATATATATATATATATATATATATATATATATATATATATATATATATATATATATATTTTTTTAATGTTTTAATACAGTAAAAACAGTATTATTGTGAAATATTACAATTTTAATTGACTGTTTTGTATTTGAATATATTTTACATTGTTTTTTATATATATATAAAGAACTGTATTTATTTGAAATAGATATCTTTTGCAACTCTATGAATGTATTTTATAAAAAAATTTTTATAAAAATGTAAAGAACAAAATGAAAAGGAAACAACTTTTACTCATGCTGATAATTTAATTTGTAATGAAGAAAATTTTTATTGAAATAGAAAATCATGATTCATCTAATATTAACCATTTTTTAACTAAGAAACAAGATTTTATAAAACAATAATTTGTGACCGATCGTTCGTTCATCGAAGCAGAAGTTTCGATCAAATTGTAATTGTTAATATAATTATAGAATTTGCAATTAAGCAATTTTAAAAATGATAAATTTGCAGCATTTTTCACTAATGATCTCACATTTGGACTTCCTATATATATATATATTCTAATCAACTCAAAAGTGTTGTAATTTCAGTTCGGGGGGGGGGGAATCATGTTTAGTCACTTTCTCGTGCTCTAAAGCCTTTGGTTTGCTGTTGTTGAAGCCGTGTTTGACACCACAAGGTGACCTCTGAAGACGGCAGTCAGAGCGCTTTGGTCATTTCTCTGAGGCGATAGCTGTGTGTGTGTGGTGATGTATGAATAAGAGCGATGGAGGAGAGGAAGATGGATAAATAAAATATAGCTGCAGCCTCACCCTCTCCTTTTGCTCTCAAAGAGCAAATGATGCTGTGGAAAACACTTTCTCATGTGGAGTAATGGAAAAGGTGTGTCTCTGCTCTTCATCTCTCTTTTTCTGTCTCACCTCTCTATCTGTTTTGCACTCGTGGCCTTTGTTTCTCCTTGCACTCGTTCACCTTTGCATTTCTCTCTGTCTCCGATGCTTTTGAGGGTCATCCCACAATATCTTACTACTGAATATCTTACTACTGAAAGCTTTGACCGTTACGAATAGACCATTAAGTGAGCGCTCAGCAGCGATACATTTTTAAAGAGCCTTTCAGAAAGATCTGATCTGACCCTCCGGCAGCACCATGTGGCACAGTTTCCCACCTCTCACCCTTATTTTCTTACCTTTTGTGTTTTAAAAGAGCCACATTATTAACTCCCATAGCAATTATTTTTCTTTCTGAAGTGCTTTTAAAGTGTTAGTTAAGTTTTCTTGCACCATAAACAGTCGTAATTTCACAACATGTTAGTCCAGAATATATCTAACTGACATTGTACATGTAAATGTAACAATGTTTGTTGCTTGGTGTAATATCCTATGTAGGCTAAATGAATATGAAACACGCCATAGTGAATAACATTAAGGATTCATGAAACAGTAACTATATCAGCAGGTCAGATTTTCAAAAGGACTTTTTATGTTGAAAAAACAGTACATTACTGTTCAAAAGTTTGTGGTCTGTAAGTTGTTTTTGATTGTTAAATGTTTCTGAAAGACGTCACTTCTGCTCACCAAAGCTGCATTTATTTGATCAAAAATACAGTAAAAACAGTAATATCGTGAAATATTATTACCATTTCAAATAACTGTTCTCTATTTGAATATATTGTTAAATGTAATTTATTTCTGTGATGCAAAGCTGAATTTTCAGCATCATTACTCCAGTCTTCAGTGTCGCATGATCCTTCAGAAATCATTCTGATATGCTGATTTGATGCTCAAGAAACATTCATTATTATCAGTGTTGTGCTGCTTCATATTTTTGTGGTAAATGTGATTCTTTGATGAATAGAAAGTTCAAAAGAACAGCATTCATTCGAAATATAAATCTTTTTAATATTATAAATGTCTTTATGGTCACTTCTGATCAATTTAATGTGTCCTTGTAAAATAAAAGTATTAATTTGATCTCAAAATTTTGAACGGTAGTGTATGTTCAATGGGACTCTGTCTGCATTTTCTATCCTAATGTCTGTCTATAAACTTTTGGCAGATGCTTTTATCCCAAAGCAACCTTCATTGAATGTAAAGTAGACATTTTACCCATGACCATCTTATTGAAGCTTTGATTCCATTAATGATCTGAGAGGCTGCAGAGTTTTGCGTTGAGAACGTTAAAGTATGCCAACATAGTAAACTGATCTCTTTTATTTTAAAAGATAAGGTTTCTTCCTGTAGTTTTGGTTAAAAATACAGTGAATGGAAATGTATTTTGAAATGGAAGTGTAATTTTACTCTTTTTGTTGGTTTGTTTTCCTCCAGAATCCTTCACTGCAGACCACAAGCCCCTGATGGGTGAAGCGCCAGAAGTGAGAGGCTTTTTCCTTGGATGTGGCTTCAACAGTGCAGGTAAGAGCATGGAGCTGAAACACACATACACACACCTTTCTCTTCCACGCCTGACCAGTGCCAAATGAATTATTTAACCCTGAAACCCTGCAGAGTTCACATGCAAAATCCAATCCCACCCACACTCCATGTACACACCACCTACTCAACATCAACGCAACTTGATCTCTGACCCCTGCATGTCCAGTACTTAAGCATCCAGTCTGCTGTAGTATTATCCGTCTCTTCCTGTACAGTGCACAGTCTTTCACTTGCGACTGTCCTGGACCGTGATGTTGCTTCCTGTGACTATTTTAACTAGATTTTTGATTGTATTTTATTTGTACTGTATCACCCAGTCCTAATTACATTACATTTAAATGCAAGATAAAAAATGCAAATGAAAGCATTTTGAGGTGGTATTTTTGGATGCAGATGGCTTGTGATTTTGAAGGTCAGATGAAACTCAGTCCGGATCTGGAGTAATGCTGATTGTGCTCAGCTTGAGGCCGGGTCACCTTGTAGGCCTCAGACATGCTGACGGACAACAGGCCGTGATCGTGTGAACGGATCAGAATACATGGCCATACGAATCACAAACAGATATTAGACGCATGCTTGCTTTTTTATGATGCATCGATTCCTGACCTCAGCATGCAAAACTCATTTCCTGGAACGAAAGGAGTACAAGAAGCTGTGATTGGTTATGTTATATGATATACAGTACCGTCGAAATTCAGACACACTTACTCGTTCCAAACCTGACTTTCTTTATACTGTGTAGAGCTGTTTTTGTCTGGACCTCATTGACTTTGAATGTGTGGACTTTTTTTACATTATCAGACAAAAGTTTGGAAAAAGCAAGATTTTTAAAATGTTTTTGAAAGAAGACTCTTATGTTCACCAAGGATGCATTTATTAGATTAAAAAAAAACAATAAAACAGTAAAATTGTGAAATATTATTACAATTTAAAATAACTATTTACTATTGATATATATTAAAATGTAATTTATTCCTGTGATCAAAGCTGAATTTTCAGCATCATTACTCCAATCTTCAGTGATCTTTCAGAAATCATTCTAATATACTGATTTGCTGCTCAAGAAACATTTCTAATAATTATCAATGTTGAAAGAAGTTGTGCTGCATTATATTTTTGTGGAAACTGTGAAGCATTCAAAAATTTGGATTAAGTAAGATTTAAAAAATGAATACTCTGAGATTATTAATTAAAATAATAGTTAGAAATTAATACTTTTATTTAGTGAGCATGCATTAAATTGCTCAAAAGTGACAGTGAAGACACTTGTGTTATTACCAAAAATATATTTTAAATAAGTGCTGTTCTTTTGAACTTTCTATTCATCAAAGAACTCTGAAAATCACAGTTTCCACAAATATATTAAGCAGCAAAAATGATGATGACAATAATACCAATACACCAATAATAACTGATAGTAATGGAGCATGAAATCAGCATATTAGACTGATTTCTTAAATATCAAGACACTGAAGACTGGAGTACTGATGCCAAACATTCAGCTTTACATCACAGGAATGATAATATTTTAAAATATATTCAAATAGAAAAGAGTTATTTTAAATTGTAATAATATTTCACAACATTACTGTTTTTACTTTATTTTTCATTAAATAAATACAGCCGAACTTTTATCATTAGTGTAGGTCATGCAGATTTGGAATGACATGAGGATGAATAAATAATGACACAATTTTCATTTATAGGTCACTATTCATTTTTGGACAAACCGTTATATCGTCCTTAAACCATTAGATAAACCATTCAGTTTTGAAAGAAGCATTGAAATCCGTGATTAATTGCACATCTTTTGCTCCTGGAGAAAAACGGTGCATTCTAATACAGAGACACTCACCCTATGAATGTCAAAACTGTAATGAGAAGTGCTTCAAGTGGGTATTAGCCTGGTACTTACAGCCTAAGATGTTGATCAGGGATTCTCCTTGGGTATGATTGCATCAGAGCTGTGGGATATCATTATGTGTGTGTGTCCATCAGTATGCATGACCATAGAGATGTTGTCCTTCCATCGTGTCTGCACGTTTGTCTTCAGTCTGGATTTTCCCTCTTTCAGTTCTCAATGCTACTCTCACACCATTGAACAGGGACAGACAAGTATGCAAGTGAAAGTTGTCTTGAAGAGTTTCAGGGCAACTGGTTAAATGACCAGACTGTTGATGTGTACCTGGTGTGTGGTAGGAGAAGAGGTCAATCTGAGGCAGATAGTGGCCCATTGGTGATGTGATTGCTGAAAGCTGCTGCCCTTCTGGAGAAAAACACATAGTCTCTCCCTGCATCTGAAAATGCTGACTTCCCTGCTATATAGTAGGCAAAAAACAGCATGTCTGAATTTGTATTTTTTCTGTATTTATCACTAATGCGCCAAAATTTTGGCAACTGAAAATATTGGGATGGAAATTATTATTTGATTTCGAACTAAACAGTTTGGAGGGTGGAATCATTGACCAAATGATTTCAATCTTTGTTTTTGAACAAATCTGTAATGAAAAGTTTTTATTACAGCCAACAATTACTGTATTGGCCTGAATATAAGACAATGTTTTTTTCTTGGAAATACATCTGAAAAAATGCCGTCGTCTTATATTCAGGGTCTAGACTTTGACATGTCAATAATACACCCACAACAATAGGTGGCGCCAAAAACGAATAAAACAAGCGTGCCATGAAATATGTAATGTAATGTGTGTCGTAAATATCGTGAGTGAAAACAAAACAAAAGAAAAGCTTACAGCGGCACGAGATCGTGACTGTCATGTTGGCCTGATGGGACCAAACTTCCTCTGTAAGTGATTTTAAAACATAAGACTGTACCCAGATTTGAAGACTACAATAAGATTTCACTTCTAATGTTAATAAAATTTTGGTAGGCTACTATGAGATGGATAGCCTAAATGTATAATTCAGATGGGCTACCTGTTATTTTTATGGTATATCAAAAAGTGTATATTTTTAAATGTCATTGTTGGTACATTTTACCAGTATTTACCATACTTTCAAAACAAAAATTAAAATAGGAAAAATATGCAATATGAAAATAATTTAAGAAAAATGTGTTTTACAGAGAGAGAGAGAAAAAAAAAAAAAACAAGATTTGGTTTTCAAAAAGCCTTTTTCCAAAAGGTACATCTGGAAAAAGGGGGGTCGTCTTATATTCGGGACAATATAATTAGAGTAGAAATTAGGGCTGTTGCGATTTGTCGATTTTGCTCGCGTCGACTAAGCGGCAAAATACAAAGAATCCATAAAACACATTTTTAGACTATTTTCCAAGGCTGCATGATATATTAAACCCATTTAAAAATCATAATTAAGCATAATTGTGAATTCACAAACGCTATGATTTAATAAAATAATTATATGCGATGCAGTTCTAATACAGTATATGCACTTTAATTATTTACATGCGTCACACAGCGGCTCCGTTCACAGTAGCTCCACAGAAACTGTTATCATTTACATGTGTGGAGCGTCTGAAACTCCATCTCTGCATGTTCTCTCCATCTCTGTTTGGGTTTATTATAACGTTCATCTGGAAACGCAATGTGCGCCATTTCATCAGATTTATAAGGTAAATCATTTATAAATCCACACAAACACAGGAGAATACATCGCAGTTTCAAAATAAAAGCTCAAACCCTTACTCTGAGTTTACAGGTTTTGATGTCCACATATTCATTTAATTACAGTGGCTATAGCATTTCTGTCCTAAAGAATGGCCAAATATTAAAGATTAAGTGGACATTTAAATTAAATGGTTCTTGGTCAATATTAAACAAGGATTAGATGCAGTAATGTGTAAAAACAATCGTCAGGCCGTTGGAGCCCCCTGCAGGCCTTTGTTGTTATGCGTAATGTACATTAGCTCTATTGTTTATAATACTTTATGTATTTTAACAGTTTTGTTCAATAAAACCATATGATTTCTTGCTTTTGATACTTTATTTGAACTAATTATTATTACATTCAATTCAGTTCAAGTTTATTTGTATAGCGCTTTTTACGATACAATCGTTGCAAAGCAACTTTACAGGAAATTAAGTTTCTACTATATATGTGCACATATGCACACATGCACATATATATACACATACATATGTGAAGAAGAAACCCAATATGTTTAAGTTATGACAGACTTAACTTGGTAATTGTGTATGTTGTCTGAGGGTTGGCATCCTCCGTGGTCCTCTGAGGTGTTGCCATCATCTCTTCTCAGGTGTTTGGTCATCCCGGATCTTTTTAAGGGTTGGATCCAGACTGTCGCTTCAGTAATTCCTAGTTACCACGGGATGTTAATCCCGTGGCAGAATCAGAGAAACAGATAGAGACATAATTAGCGTAGCTGCTGTTCTATTCAAGCAAAAATGATTTGTTCAACCCAATCTAAAGAATTATAATGTACATTTGATCAGATATAAATGCAGTACAAGATTATTATGTGAATGCTTGGCTAAAGAGATGTGTCTTTAATCTAGATTTAAACAGAGAGAGTGTGTCTGAACCCCGAACGTTATCAGGAAGGCTATTCCAGAGTTTGGGTGCCAAATGTGAAAAAGCTCTACCTCCTTTAGTGGATTTTGCTATCCTAGGTACTACCAAAAGTCCAGAATTTTGCGACTTTAGGGAGCTATTATACATGTATTTTAAGTCATTTTAAAAGCTATTGTTCACTTAAATCTATTTTTATTACCACAAAAAAAAATTATAATTATAGGGCCCTATGAAATCCGTTTTATTTCCAAATGCATTTTTTTTTTTTTTCATTTTCATTTTTCTATACTCTTTCTTTTAATAATCAAAAGCATTTCCAATTAATTCATTTTATATTTTAAAAAGTATATTTTTTTTTTCTTTTTTTTTCAGCAATACTGCACATGTACATTTTCACCTAAATAAATTCTGGTAAATAATATTTCGGGTAAATACTCCATTTAAAAAGTGTTTTTTGATTATAATTTTATTATTAGTAGACTAGAACACGTGGATATGTTGTCATTCTTACACTATAATACTGAACTTTGATTTCAATGATTTGGACTATGAGATGGACACTTGCTTCTTGCACTCTGTTGCACTTTACTTTTGCTTTAAAAAAGGATTTAATAGAAATTTGGATTTCATTTGGTTCAATAAAATATTCCTAAGTAAAATTGTAGATTTTTTTGTGGGAAATTAATCGTTTAGATTAATCGATAAATTAGTCGATAGATTAATCGAAATAAAAAGTCATTAGTGGCAGCCCTAGTAGAAACATAATTATATAATTAAAAAGTTTATATAAATACTGCATTGTTGTTGTTTTTTTTAGACACCACTCAGTTTTGAAGTTGTGTTTTTTAATTGTTGGTTTATGAATACATTTCATTAACTGATTATTAAATAAACATTTTTAATAAATTTATTTTAAATTTAGTTTTTAGGCTAAATGAAAACTTTAATTTGGTCTTGGTGTTTCAGTAAAAAATGTATTTCGGTGCATCACTAGTATTTTTAACAGTAGGCTAAAATATACCCTGGTTATTCTCTAGCGTTTCCTCATTAGCATTTCCTCAGTTCCTCAATAAATGTAGTACATATTCAGACAGTATTCAATTTCAGATGCAGCTTCTGTTTCAAAACCTAGTAAGCCATCTACCTAGACAGCATTTTAAGGTAGATTTTGACTTTCAGGAAGTATCATATTTCTGCCAGGGCAACTCTCTGAGAGTTTAGCATGGTAATATACATGACAATGTTAATGTGTTTGGTCTTGATGGAACAGATCTGCTACGCTGCTGCCAAGGCAGAGCAAGTGCTGAGATTTGCTACTGCCAGCACATCCACAGACATGCTGCTGTGAGCATGTGAGAAATACTGCTGCTGCACATATAAAATATATGAAATAACCCCTGTATATAACATAAATTAAATTAACCCATAGCAGATCTATACAGGTGGAGCTGGGGAAGTGGAGAGTTTCTGAAGCACACTGCAGCTGCTAAAGCAAGCACTAGCCGAGTAGTTGAATGTTGAGCAGCAAGCTCATTGACTGCCGATGCAATCAGAAACAATCAGCTGCACCATGTGATGTGATTATAACAGATTCAGTTAGAAACGATCAGTCTGCGTCATTTAGAGTTTTATGACAGAACTTTTAATGCAGCCTTTGAGGAGAACGCAATCCTGAAATGCAGCAAGATAAGTGGAGAAAAAAATCACTCAAGATGGTCAACAAAGAGAGCAATTAACCAAATAACAAGTATTGACTAAAAATAGTTCTGTGTTTAAACATAAACATTGGATTAGCTGTTAGCTTAGCAACATGCTAACATTAAGCTACAATGAAATCAGTTGTGGGTTAAAGCTGCTGTGGGCTTCATTTCAGTTGCTGCCTATAGTGTGTAGAGCTTTTTGAATCAGTTCCCTCATGAGGTTTCATGGTTAAAACTTGCAGCAAAGTTACAGAAGTATGAAATAACTGTGCAATGATATACTGTTAGCGTTTAGATGAACATGTACTGTAAATATGTGCTGTGCGCATTCCTCTCAATACCACAACAAAAAATAACAAAAGGTGACAAAATGTTATTTGTGTCTGACCTCAACCGACTGAGTGAACAAATTAACCTAAAAAGAATTAAAGAAGGAGAGTCAAAGAAGGCGGAGCCAGAGAGCCACACCTACCTATTACATAAACCAAAGGTATTAAACAGTCAGCAGCAAGATTTCCTGGAAAGTTTGTGCTGGCGAGATGTTTCAGACCACCAAAACAAACCTCAAAACACCTGTTTTGGCCAGATTTTTATTTTAAATTGTCACACATTTCGCTTGAAGTATGTCAGGGCCTTTAGGATGCTGTCTTAGAAGGCAGCTATCTATGTAGGCAGTTCTTGGTTTTGAAACGGAGCCGTGTATTCTCATGCACCTACGTTTATGTGATCGGGATGTCTTATATAGCGCTCTGAAGCTTCCTTCTCTCAACCTCCCTCTCTCTTTCATTTTATTCCCCCTTGTTTTCTTTCTCATCTCCCCTGACATTTGCAGAAATACCGCTAGTAATTTGGTCGCTGCTTTGATGAAGAAAGAGTACTGGTGTGTGTGTGTGTCCAGCGAGGAAAACATAGATGGGAAAGTCTACACATGGTAGCATTAACTCATGCAGTGTTGAGCTCTAATTCCTGTGCCAACAGTTCACCTGTACCTCAACACAGCGGTTCTGCAGTCATCAGGGAAGCTCATGTGCTGCACTCTTCATCGAGGACGTTTGCAGGCTGATGCATATTGCTCACAAAATGGCAAGAGCTTGCTTGTCAGTCACTGAAATCTGGTTGGTTGGCCACTTCTAGAGGTGTAAATGTTTCTAATGGTCATTTGGAAGAGGCAACGAATCACATTAAATGGATATTTCAACCAGAAATAAAAATTATAATTGAGTTGTGTTGGTACAAACCTGTATGACTTCCTTTCTTCTGTTTTGTCAATAATGTATAAGTCAAAAAAAAGAAAAAAATGGACCCCACTTTTATTGAATGGACAAAAACACTGAGACATTCTTCAAAATATCTTCTTTTATCTTCCTCAGAAGAAAGGAAGTCACGTTTGGAACGGAATAATGAGAATTTCCATTTTTGGGAGAACTGAATCTTTAACTCAAACGCCTTGAGGAAGATTCAGGGTTGGGTGGCAAGTACAAAAATGCAAAAATTTCACAATTTTCAAGCAGTTCTGAACAGAAGAAGTTCTGGATGATGTAAAAAGCACTATGTGCAGGTTCAGGCGGAAAATGTTTTTGCATCATACTGTGCTCCTCTTTTCCTTGGGGTTTTTCTATGTAAACGTGTTAAACAGACATGTTTGACCATTTCTTTTGCAGAGTCTTGTGCATGATGCATGCAGTCTCTAAATTATAAACAAGATCAAGACTTTGCTGAAAAACCTGTTGTTCACAATCTTTCTGGAATCTGATTGATAGTTTATACTTTTATTTTAATCGTTAAAACATCCACCCTTGATTTTATAAAGTAAACATAAGAATAACTTTGATGTCGGCGGCAATAGCCTCGTGGTTTGTGCGCTAACACGTAGCGCAACTGTGTTTGCAACGACCCGAGTTTGATTCCCATCTCGAGGTCCTTTGCCGATCCCACTCCCCTTTCTTCACCCAATGCTTTCCTGTCTGCTCTCTACTTACCTGTCCATTAAAAGCATAAAAGCCCATAAATAAAACTTAAAAAAAGAATAACTTTTGATATTGTTAGTAATATTTCAAGATAAATATTTACTGGACTGAAGCTTAGGTTTACTTGATTATCCATGTATCATCTTTTAAGGAAAATCCTATTTAAATTTTAGTATCAAATATGATAATCAGGCTTTTGAGGAATGTTTATTTGTTCATCTCTCAATCATCTTTGTATTGCATTATATATATTTGCCCCCACAATAAGAGCTACAGATCTTTGATCATGAAAATAATCATTTAAAATATCATCTTACTAAGAAATATTATTGGTATTTATATGTATTTTATGTAAGTAGTCTGTTATACTATTATAAAATTGATTTCTAGCTGCAAGAATTTAGGTGTTCTTTCTTAAAAATTTACGTGTTTTCTCCTATGAATTCCATATTCTGTGGAAGCCCGTTTAAAAAATGAAAAAGGTGACTGCCATATATAAACTCTGAATTACAATTAAAAAAAGAAGCAGAATTTTTTTTTTCTCAGAATTGCGAGAATTAAGGCCCATTCACACCAAGGACGACAACTATAAAGACAACGATAAAGATCTAGTTCTAAAAATCGTCCACAGCTATAACGATAAAGGCACAGAGAAACTATATCGTTAGAATCACTTTCAGAACGATTTTTTTCCAGCTGACGAACGATAAAAACATTGACATCCAATCAGAATCCATCCTGCTATAACGAGCTTAAGAATTTAAAGTGGCAGACGAGCGTGCGCTTAGAATAAACAGACGATATGGTTCTCTGGTGTGGACGCTAATATCTTTATCTTTATAGTTATCGTTCTTAGTGTGAACGGGCCTTTACTCAATATTGTGAGATAAAATAGTGAGATAAAAAATCACAATTATCTTTTTAATGTTTTATTCAGTGGTGGAAACAAGCCATAAAAGATGTATAGAATATGACGCCTAACAAAAAACATGCAAACTTTTCTAAATATAAAAAAATATATATATATATATATATAATTTTTTTTTTTTTTTTGCCTGTTATTTCATATCTCAGGCTTGACGGTTAGAAGAAGTTAAACTTTCAAAAACGTGTCTCTAGACCTTTTTCATTCTTCTGCATCTCACGTTTTTAAATACAAAAACACATTCTCTTTGAATGGCATCTAAGACATCACTGTAAGCACCATTTCTGCTTTGTCATGAGTGCTCTAGAAATGCTTAAGAGATAAAGCAGTGACGTGGCATGGACTTCAAGGCGGACATTACTCAGCGACTCTGTGGTTGCCGGCTAATGTTAATGAAGTCATCAGCCAGCTAATGAGCCAAAAGTCCTTTAGAGACGCCGCCAACATCTCCACGGGCGCTCGCTGCGACTCTTACACTCCAAGATCCTGTCGCCCATTCATTTCACTCCCCGTCTGATTTGTCTCTCACTTCACAATGTCCTTCATTCCTCCTTGGCATTCCTCTGCTTCTGTTCATTATTCCTCCTCTGTCCGCTCTGAGCTGGCAAAGATTGATTTGCTCTGACGGTACAACTCTGCTGGGTCTCGTTCGTGATGAATTGATTGGCAGCTGTCAGTCAGATTGTTTCTAGAGAGGTACTTTGTAAGTTGGTAAATGGTGTGCCGTGTTGCTTAGGGTTGTACACAAGTTTGATTGTCTGAAGTAGGATAAAGTTGACTGACAGTTATGAACGTGGCGGGATGATGATTGACGTATGCTCTGTGATTTGATTGGCAGGTATGATGTTAGGAGGAGGATGCGGCAAAGAGCTGGCTCACTGGATCGTTCACGGCCGTCCTGAGAAAGACATGTACGGATATGATATCAGGTACGTTTTGTGTGAACAAGCGTTTCTCTGAGTATTACTGTATATTTACTGTGTTTGAGACTATCTGTTTTTCCGACCAGTGGGAGATGGGGGATTTCAACATTTTGAGTCAGTCGTGACATAAGTAATTATTTGTGATTCAGTGAGTCAAGAACTATTCCCAAGAACTATGGTCGTTAGTTCCATTGAACTTTATTGGTAACGACGGAACTTGCGACCATAGTTGCTTTTGGGAAACGCACCCCTGAACTATTCAATGAGTCAGTCAGTTGTTAGATGATTCAAACTTCTTTCTCATTCATTTACTAAGAGATCGTGAAAGTAATTAGTTCACAATTCAGTCTAGTGCTGCACAAAATAAAGCCAAAATCAATGCGATTATAAATCATAAGAGCTGCAAATTCATTAAATATATGCACTGCATGTTTTAGAGTGAAGCACTGCTTCGTGTTCATTTACACGTGAGCAGCTCGTGATCCGTTGTTTTTAGTCTTTTTGTTTGTTTTAGTCTTAGGTGTTTTCGGCTCAGTTTACAGCAAATGATGCTCCACACAAACTCATCTCTGCATCTTCTCCAGAGTTTGAGTCAAGTGCTAACCAGCTGTTGTCAACAAAAGAGAAACTTTAGAGAAGCCATCCATTCGGTTTTCTGCCAAAATAACAGCTGGATGGTGTAACAATTAAAAATGAAGAAATTAAGGCAACCATAAATATTAGTAATGTAATTTTACAGTTCTAATTTAAAATTATTATTATTATATTTTTCTAAAACAATTTTACAGTTACATTTTAAATAGTAAATTATTATTCATTATTAATAATAATTTAAACATTATTAAATGATTAATAATATTCATAATTAAATATTAATTAAATTATTATTTAAAATGTCAAAATTGTGCAGCCCCACACATAAGCACAGCAAACCTATAGCTTTTTTAATTTATTTTTAAAATCATGTTAAATTGTTTTTTTTTTTTAGAAAATTTTATTTAAAAAAAACAACAACATC
Source organism: Onychostoma macrolepis (assembly GCF_012432095.1). NCBI lineage: Eukaryota > Metazoa > Chordata > Actinopteri > Cypriniformes > Cyprinidae > Onychostoma > Onychostoma macrolepis. The sequence continues at coordinate 6,045,911 of NC_081164.1, read as the reverse complement.
AAATCCAAATTGTGCATCCCTAAATAAGACTATATGGACATATTTTAAAATGGTGTTTTGTCCAAACTGGTGAAGGAATTCAGACATTTAGGAACCATTAACCACACCAAACATCATGAAGATCATGCTTTCTACTAAATAAGAGTCAGTTCTTGATTGCCAACTCTACTAGAGTATTAGAAACACCACACAGGTTTTGTTAATATGCAGTGTTCAGTGGCTGCGTAATTGCATCTGTGAAAGGAGCATCGTGACCCTGAGCTCAGGACATCAGATGAGAGGTATTACGTAGGTCAGCTGCATTCAGGACGCTCTGAACTCACTGTCCAGCCTGCGCTAGCATTTGCTCCTGTGCCTTCAAAATGATGAGACGTATCTGTATGTGTGCCTCAGTTTCTTATTTCCTCTCTCTTTTTCTGTGTCTGTAGGCGGTTCCACCATTCCCTGACCAACAACAACCGATGGATCCGAGAGCGAAGTCACGAGTCGTATGCCAAAAACTATTCAGTAGTTTTCCCGTTTGATGAACCTTTGGCCAGCCGCAACATGAGAAAAGACCCCTTCCACCAGGTTCAGTCCTGCTCTTACTCCTCTTTATCCCCTTTGAACCACTGACTCGAGACATCTTTGTTTTACTGTCCATAATAATCAAATATAATTTTCTATACTTGCATGCACATTAAATGGGCCTATCTGCTACTCAAATCATACAAAGAAATTCGTTTTTTCAGGCTGGTCCACCTGAAATGTTGCCACTATATAAAAAATATATATAATAATTTTAAATAAATTTTATTTAAAAAAAATGTAATATAATATATATTTTATTTAAATTTTTAATAAATTTTATTTATTTATTTATTTTATTTATTTTTCCATTGTGTCCATTTCCATTTTCTTATTTCTAATGACAATGAAGTACAACCCCTTAATGCAGAAAGAATCTCATTGTCATTACAATAATGCATAAAAAACAAAACATAGATTTTTTTTTTTCTTTTTTTTTTAAATGAGGATGCAAGGATGCATTACATTGATCAAAAGTGACAGTAAAAACTTTAACATTGTTACATAAATGTCCTTTATTTTTATTTCAAATAATTATAAAAAAAAAACTTTTTATTCATCAAAGAATCATGAAAAAACGTATAGCAGTTTTTCACAAAAATACAGTGTTTTCTATATTTCTTTAAAATAAATCTATAAAAAATAAAATAACCACAAATGTACATAATAGTGGTAATTGTTAAACTGAATTTAAGGTCATGAAAATAATGGCTCAGTTAAAAAAAAAAAATCTTAATAGTCCTTCATTTTCTATTGATTTTGTAATGAAATATGACCAGAACATATTAGGTATATGGTACTTTTTGCTGTTAGCGTGCCTTTAGCAGTGAGCTTAATTAGCTTCGTCAAGAGAATAATGTAGCTAAGTACTAATGGGAAATAAATGCGTCTCATTTTCTCTTTCTCTCGGTCTCAGTTTCCTGCTTTCTCACCCGTCTTCCTGTCAGTTTGTAATTGGTCGTATTGAGACTACAAACTTTCCACAAGCCTGTGCCGAGAACAAATTGTGTTAATTGCATCAAAACGTCATCCCTTTAAGTGTAAATCATTATTTAAGTTGAGAAATCTCACAACTTGGCAACTTAGCTTACACTTAGCTAGCCAAAAGTCTTCTGTGTGAATCTATTAGCCAGTGTTTCGCTGCCAGCATCTGTGGGGCTCGAAGGACTTGTTGCTAAGCTACTGCTAAAAAGATGATGTTTAAGTGTTTCCAAAAATACCGCTTTGTTCTGGCTAGGCTCCAGGCATGAAGCCGCACAAGAAGGCTTCATCCTTGTGAATAATAGCCTGCTGAAATATAGATAGCTAGCAATAATAACACTCTGCGTTCATTTAGACCACTGAGCCTCACTAAGATGACTATAAATTAGACATTCTTCCTTAATATTTCATCTGTTTCCAGCTTGGAAATCTTCCTGAGCTAATCCAGCTAAGTGCTAGCAAAGGGATGTGATACCGATATAACTTGCTTAAAAAGACGCCTGCCTTTCATCTAATCTCAAAAGTTAACTTTTCACCCTTCATTCATATTAATATGTAGAAATGTTGAGCAGCTTTTTGTGTGTTAGAGGAAAGATGAAAATTCTGTCATCATTTACTCACTCTCATTTCGTTCCAAACCTGTATGACTTTCTTCTGTAGAACTCAAACAAAGATATTTTAAAGAATGTTCAGGCTGTTCTTTTCCATTTAATGTGTTTTTTAGTTAGGACTGCAAAATATTGTGCGATCGCTAATCGTGAAGGCTGTGATTGAATTATTAAATACACTGTAAAACATGTTCAACTATTTCAACTTAAAAATTGAAGGTAGCAGCTAATGTTTTAAGTTTAATCAACTTGGATGTATAAGTCATTTCAACTTAAATTACATTAAAACAACTATACAAAAAAATCTATAATACTATAATATCTATAATACTATATAAAAAGTTTTTTTGTGTTATAAAACTATATGCTCTTGTGTAAATTAATGTAGTGCCATGTTTCCCTCTGAAACTGGCAGCGCATATATTTATATATGCAAACTGCCAAAAAAAAACCCTCTTTTTTTTTTACATTTGAAAATGAAGAAAGAAAAAAAATTAGTATTGTAATTTTAAAGTGTGCTATAAAATAAAATTATTTATTATTAATTACTCCTCCTTTTTTGTTTTGCAGTGCAATAGTTGTATTGCAATGTATTTATTATTTTTTTATTATTATTGTTTTTTTTTTTTTTTAATTCTGTTGAATAGTTTTAAAAGGTTTGCTTTTGAATAATAATAATAATAAAATGTAAAAAAATAAAAATAAATAACACCAAGTATTCTACAATGATGAATTTTTTCCCCATAAATAGCTATTCAAGTATCTTTGTGAGAATTCCTAAGAAAAATGTCATATCACAATATAAATCACAGAAAAAATTTAAATCGTAATATCACTTTTTTCCAATATCGTGCAGCCCTAGTTTTTATCCATTTATCCATCAATTTTTGGAGGTTGACCCCTTTTGTCTCCCACTGAAGATTTTGACCAACATGAGGGTGAATAAATTATGACTGATTTTCATTTTTGTGTGAACTATTCCATAAACTCCCAAGCTTTCTATTACTTACACCACATGATATGCTCAGGAAAGCAATCCAGCAAACCTTGACAGCAGGAGGATCCTTGTCAGGTTTGTTTTTACCTCTAGAAACGTCTGCTTTACATTTCTTCTATCTCCACCTAAGAGTGTGTATTTTGACACACACTTCCATAAATTCCTCTGTTAAGTAACGGCATGGACAGCATGTACCCTAGTGGCTCATTGGCATGGCAACAGCGGCCGAATTAATTCTGGCAAATAATATTTTTAGCCTGAGCCTGTTAAAGAAACGCTAGCCTTATCATTATCAAAAACAATAAATAATAGCGTTTCATGCTGGATAAGACGACGAGCTGCTGTGCGTGACTCATGGAAAGCTCGTCAGCTCATACTTTACTCCAGGAGAATAATGTATGGACTTCAAAAACCCTGGAGAAGGAGGGCAAATTGCCTAGCAACCGGTGTTTCTCTGGCCGGGGAGATAGAAAGAGAGAATCTGGTGCTGTGTGGGGGGCCGGGGTGGAGGGTGGACCAGTTCCTTTCTTTTTGTTTTAGAGCTCAAGAATAGCTAGAGAAATCGTGACGGGCTATTTTGAGCGGTGCTAAACAAAAGCGTGAGGGAAGGATGACACATCCAAAACTCTTATGTGGACAAGTTTGTACTGTCTAAACTGCAATTCTGCTCAAAATCAGGATTGATTTGGGCATCATATTACTTTTACCTATGTGATAAAGGACCCCTAACCCTCAGTACAGACATGAATGTGTACAGACACCATAAACTGTGAAGAAAACAGTTGCTCACAACACCTTACGAGCTGCCTAGAACATACTGGGAAAGCTGGCTGAGCATGGCAATGAGTTTCTTGAAAAAATGTAAAAATTACAGAGGATGCATTAAAAATATGAGTTTGATAATGGTTTGCAAGGCGCATATGAGTGCCAACTGATCTAGTTTCTGATATTTCAACTTGATTGTAGTTTTAATGTCAGTGGGTTTCTAGTAAAGTGGAAAACATTATGTATTTTTAGGGAAAAGTTGCCATTTAATGTGTTAAAAAATAATAAATGCAGAGTTGTTAGTACTTGTTAACAAATGCCAAATAAAATAAATAAATAAATAATCTGATAATTTGCCATTTCAGTTATACTGTAATGTTGCATGGGTGTAATTACAAATTTTATCTTCAAAAAAAAAAAAAATTATGGATATAATATTAATCCATTTTAAGCATCAGTATCAGTATTGGTGTCGTTTATATTTGCTTTTATGGTACTTAATAAAAAATACTAACATTAAAAAAAAAAAAAAAGTAAAATGTCAGATATTTTAAATACTGACTTTGTATCCACATTAATTTGGAAATCAGTGTGAAAATATATTTGATTAAATCATACATTTTAATATTGCAGCAATACATTTTTAGTCGATCAACAGCCCTAGAATTTTTATATTTTTTATATTTGTATTGTTCATTACATGTTAAGTTTTAATTAAAACATTTTATTGTTCATTAAAACTGCTGGTATTCATAAAAATGTTATTTATACTGTATGTAAAATGTTATTTATAAATGGAAATGATGCATCTATAATTTTTTAGCACATTCTTACGGATGCATTCAAGACTATTGCAAATCATTTTCGCAAATTCAGCTAAATTCATCTATGCTAGCCAGCTAGAGAACATATCTTTGTGACGAATCAGCAGAAGTTGCGACAACAAAGTAGAATACTTCACAGAAAAAAAACACAGATCAATGAAGATGAGATTTCCAGTGGCAATGTAGTGCTACAGTGATTGAGGTTTATTTTTGGCCTGATTTTTGATGGTTGTGTTGTTTAACAGGTGCTACAGGAACAGGGCTGTATGTTTCAAGAGAGACACGGTTGGGAGAGACCCGGATGGTTCAACCGGGGTGGACCTGCTCCAGTGAGATTTCAACACACACACACAAATGCACTGTTCTGTAGGGCGGAAATTGTTCTGTGTTCATTATGACATATACTGTATAACCCACTACAAACCTCTGAGGTCTGTATCAGATGATTATTGATTGATTTGTCTGCTAAATTGTTGTTTGCAATTGTGCTTTTCTCAGGTTCTGGATTATGATTACTATGGTGCCTATGATGTTCCCAAGAACACTGATTACAAATACAGTGAGATACTAGGCAAAGAGTATACGTTTGACTTCCCTCCACATCATGATGTGGTGAGCATGTGTGTTTGAGAGTGTTTGTAGCATCAGTTGTCCGTAAGAATTTCTTGTCTGAATGACTAAACAGGTTTGTTTTCAGCATTTAATTGATTTGTTTTTGTTTTGTTTGTTTTGTATTGTTTTATTGTTGTTGTTTTTTAAAGTTGTTTTTTTTTCTTATTTCTTTATTTTTTATCTATTTATTATGTGATTTTATTTTATTTTCTATTTATTTTATATTTTATTTCATTTTAGGCCTGTAGGAATGCTTTATCTGTGTTTGACATTTTATTTTGTTTTATTCATAATGTTTTTGTGTTTTTATTTTTGTGTTGTGTTTTTGTTTTGTTTTGCTTTGCTTTTAAAATGTTTTCAATTTTGTCTGACCTGTTGGAATGCTGTAGCTGTGTTTATTTTTAGTTTTTGGATTAGTTTTTTTTGTGTTTTGTTGTGTGTTTGTATTTTTTGTTTTGTTTTGCTTTTAAAATACTTGTAAAAATATTTGTATATTTTAATTTTTAATTCTAGATTCAGTCTGACCAGTTGGAATGCTGTAGCTGTTTGATTATTTTTTATATATATTTTATTGTTTTGTTTTCTTTGTCTTTTTAATTTTATTTTGTGTTGTTTTCTGTGTTTGTTTTTCGTTTGCTTTTAAAATGTTTTTAAACATTTTTACATTGTTTCATTCCAGATTCGGGACGAGTGTCTGACCTGCAGGAATGCTGTAGCTGTGTTTGATATGTCCTACTTTGGTAAGTTTTACCTGACTGGTCCGGATGCAAAGAAGGCAGCTGATTGGCTGTTCACAGCTGATGTCAACAAAGCTCCAGGTGAGGATCTCTGTGATGTCTGTCTGTCAGTCAGTTCAATCCCCCATCCAGAGTGCATGCATTTTCACTTCCTTTTTTCGATTCTTCACATACAGTGAGTACGGAAAGTATTCAGACCCCCTTAAATTTTTCACTCTTTGTTATATTGCAGCCATTTGCTAAGATAATTTGTTCATTTTTTTTCCCTCATTAATGTACACACAGCACCCCAAATTGACAGAAAAACACAGAATTGTTGACATTTTTGCAGATTTATTAAAAAAGAAAAACTGAAAGTAATTCAGTAAGTATTCAGACCCTTTGCTCAGTATTTAGTAGAAGCACCCTTTTGATCTAATACAGCCATGAGTCTTTTTGGGAAAGATGCAAATTTCACACCTGGATTTGGGGATCCTCTGCCATTCCTCCTTGCAGATCCTCTCCAGTTCTGTCAGGTTGGATGGTAAACGGTGGTGGACAGCCATTTTTAGGTCTCTCCAGAGATGCTCAATTGGGTTTAAGTCAGGGCTCTGGCTGGGCCATTCAAGAACAGTCACGGAGTTGTTGTGAAGCCACTCCTTCGTTATTTTAGCTGTGTGCTTAGGGTCATTGTCTTGTTGGAAGGTAAACCTTCGGTTTAAAATGTTAAGGTTTCCGTCCAGGATATCCCTGTACTTGGCCGCTTTCATGTGTCTTGCACTGAGGAGAGGTTTCTGTCGGGCCACTCTGCCATAAAGCCCCGACTGGTGGAGGGCTGCAGTGATGGTTGACTTTCTACAACTTTCACCCATCTCCCGACTGCATCTCTGGAGCTCAGCCACAGTGATCTTTGGGTTCTTCTTTACCTCTCTCACCAAGGCTCTTCTCCCCCGATAGCTCAGTTTGGCCAGACGGCCAGTTCTAGGAAGGGTTCTGGTCGTCCCAAACGTCTTCCATTTAAGGATTATGGAGGCCACTGTGCTCTTAGGAACCTTAAGTGCAGCAGAAATTTTTTTGTAACCTTGGCCAGATCTGTGCCTTGCCACAATTCTGTCTCTGAGCTCTTCAGGCAGTTCCTTTGACCTCATGATTCTCATTTGCTCTGACATGCACTGTGAGCTGTAAGGTCTTATATAGACAGGTGTGTGGCTTGCCTAATCAAGTCCAATTAGTATAATCAAACACAGCTGGACTCAAATGAAGGTGTAGAACCATCTCAAGGATGATCAGAAGAAATGGACAGCACCTGAGTTAAATATATGAGTGTCACAGCAAAGGGTCTGAGTACTTAGGACCATGTGATATTTCAGTTTTTCTTTTTTAATAAATCTGCTAAAATGTCAACAATTCTGTGTTTTTCTGTCAATATGGGTGCTGTGTGTACATTAATGAGGAAAAAAAATGAACTTAAATGATTTTAGCAAATGGCTGCAATATAACAAAGAGTGAAAAATTTAAGGGGGTCTGAATACTTTCCGTACCCACTGTATATCCAGTATTCATTAACATTCATTGCCTTGTCTGACTACATAGTTTCAGTGGTAAACCCAACTGAAGTGTAATCATCTTGACCTTTTGTGTTTTTCAGGGTCCACAGTCTACACCTGCATGTTAAACAATAGGGGCGGGGTCGAGTCTGACCTCACTGTCAGTCGTCTGGAGCCAAGCCCCGCCCACCTCCCACTCACACCCGAATCTAATGGTAAACAACACAAGATTTATTTCTTTCAGGGTCACAGAACTGATGTGTGAGGCATAGAAACAGGAAGTTAGAGGAAGTCCTGTGCGTCTCATCAGCATGTGATGAGGATGTGTGGAGTTTATATTCACCTCACTCTCGATGTTTGTATGTCCTCAAGGTGAGGCGTATTACCTGGCCATCGGAGGTGGTGTGGCGCAGCATAACTGGAGCCACATTCAGGCAGTGCTGCAGGACCAGGGTTTCCACTGCACACTAATAGACCACACTGAGGACATGGGCATGGTCAGCATACAGGGACCCAAGAGGTTAGCACAAGTACACAAACATACTGTATAAATAAGCTCTGTTCAAAACCTAGTCAGCCCCTGAGTTGAGTATATATACATCTTCTTTGGGCCAAAGTCTAATGGCTTGTTGACCAAGAAGATTAAAACTAGGGTTGGCAGTTTCAGAGAGGCTAGCAATAGCAAGCTAGCTTAGAAAGCATAAGATCCCATCCTCCCCGCAAATCACTCTCCAAAGCTACGCCTCCTCCAAAACACGATCGCGTACGGACAGACCAGAGGCTAACCAGCGGCACGGTGAGCGACGCCTTTGGTAGAGGATTGAACGCAACGCTGTCAGATTACCTCATGTCTCGTTCACCGGTGAGAAAACATTACAGTACAAAGTGCATAATATTACAATAATAACGCCATGCATTCTCGCTCGGTCTCCAATAGAGTAACTCAATGCACTGATGACGTACCATGTCTGTGCGAACAGTGTGTGGAGGTGTGCAAATACATACATTGACAGGCAGGTAGGACAGTCTATCGTAGCCTTCGGACCAAATAATCTGATTGGTCGAACATTTTATGGTCCTACAGCTTTCTATAGACTATATAAATACTAGGGAGGCAACAATACAGTTAGCCCGCGGTTCAATACATACCTCGGTTCGCTGATTTTTAGCGTGATTTTTAAAACAAATTAACAACAAAAAACTCATTTAAACTTATGTTTACTTAGAATTTCTTTTGAGAGAGGTATTATCTTTCCTATTTTTTCCTAAAATAGGTTGGATTGGCCATTATGGAGTGTTTCATTCATAACTGGTAGCCAGAGAGCGCCATTGTGCAGAAACTCCACATATACATCACAAAAGTAATAGAACTGATGAAGCTTCAGGAAATCCCTAATATGGGCAATGGCATCGCTATCGCTGTAACTGAATAAAAAAGATAGAAACTTTTTGAATGATGAAGCATAAGGACATTAAACACTCGCCTGCGGAAATAAATAGTTTATCTGTGTCATCTCGGGTATTTTCATAATGATTGAGTATATTTGTAAGCATAGCCGACATAGACTTTGTTACAGTATAGAATATATTTTCTGCCTCATTCTGATAAGAAGCCACATCAGATTACAAAAAGTTATTTCAAACACTCGATTGATATTGTGAAGTAAAAACAAGTTATAAACCTCTCTTTTGTTGGACAACAGGTTAGAAATGCTTCTCATTACAAGTCATTTCAGGAGCGTTTGTCATATGTTGCTTTTTCAAATGCAGATTATAAGCGGGGAAGCATTTTCTCATCTCAGCAAATAGACTCAGGGGCACACAAATGGATAAATAAAACCCACAGAAATTATCTAAATGAAAAACCGCAATTCACAAGCATGTATTGAACCGTGGATGTTGTACCGAACAGTTCAATATTTTGAGAATTGTGATATCCCTAACAAATACAAACAAATATATTTAGACGATTGCTATTAAGGTGTGAAGAGACTTTCAACAAGCATAACAAAAAATGTTTTTAAACCAAATCACCTACCCTGCCTTTAACTGTAATGATAACTATATTAGTGTCATAACACATGATATTGATAATTCCGTATATGTAATGATCCATTTATTAAAAGTGTGCGCTCATTAGATTTTTGCTTAGGAGCCGAGTGGGTGAACATGTTGATCTCCACAAAGCCATTCATCATCTGTCTGGAAGCTGTTCTGGTTGGTGTTACGGTGTGAACAGCGGTGTCCCTGTCTGCAGCGATTCCCCTGGGCACTTCAACTAAAAGAGCAGATTTCCTAAAAGAGCAAATTAGTCGGTTCGCGTCTTTTTAAAGACGCCGTTCCGGCTGTGTCCTCTTGTTTGCGGTCGTTTCCTATTCTCCGTCCACGGCCATGATCGTTGTCTTCAGTGTCTGGGCATCCAGCACGCTGAAGCTGCGTTCGTGGATGGTTTATGCATTCGTTCTGAGCATGTAACCATGGCAGCGCTGCGATCGCGCCTCTCTCTCCTCATCGGCTAAGTGCTCTGGGCGATCTGAGGGTTACAGTGAGAGCTTTTCCGCTGGGCCAGTCCCCACGGACCTCTCACTCCTCCCGCAGCAGCTGTTCTGTGCGGCTCCCCGGTGATTCTGCTGTGCCGTTTCACGGCGTGCTCAGCGTTTCATTCGGTGCGCCGATAGAGGATCAGATGTCGATCGCAGCATCAGGGGATTGGCAATCGTCCTCTGAAGATTAGGCGGGGCTGCCTCCCTCGGGTGTCGCGGCCGCCGCCGAATCGGACCCAGAGTTGACGGCCGTGCTTTCCCGGGCCGCTGTGAGCATTGGGCTGGAGGCATGCACACCTCCCAGTCTTGAGCCCTCGCGGCGAGATGATTAGTTCCTCGGCATGGGCCGTGGCTCACAACCACGCCCTGCCCCAGTTCCTTTCTTCCCGGAAGTGCATGAGGAGCTGACGAAGTCGTGGATGCCCCATTTTACGGCCAGAAGCGGCTCGTCTGCCTCCCGCATCCTCGCTACCCTCGATGGTGGGGCGGCTAGGGGGTATGTTGACATTTCCCAGGTGGAGAGTGCGCTTGCGGTGCACTTGTGCACGCAAAACCCCAGCACTTGGAGGAATCGTCTTCGTGGGCCAAGCCGCCACTGCCCTGCATGCCACGGCTATCCTGCGAGTACACCAGCCAAGGCATTAAAATGCACAAGGGTAGTACCAACCCGAGGTTGATGCGGGAACTATGCTCAGCGACTGACCTCACCCTACGGGCGACGGAAGTCACAGCACGGTCCCTCTGGAAGGCGATGTCCACACTTGTGGGCCAAGAGCACCATCCACCATCTTTGGCTCAGCCTGCTGAGAGGAGTGATGTCGACACAGTGCGCTTTCTTGACGCTCTCGTCTCCCAGGCTGACACTGTCGAGGACTGTGCCTAGCAGTTCTCGGCAGTACAGAAGCAGACCGAGGCCATGTGTCTTGACCCAGCGTGATGCACCATCTGCCGCCGCTCTGCCGCAGGGCAAGCCCCAGTCTGCTCGTCGCCGTGGGCGCCCTCCTGTGTCCTCCAGAGTTGCTCCGCCCCGTGCTGAATCGTCACCTAGGCCGGCGCGTCGAGCCTTTCGCGGGAGCGAGGCGCCCCCCCCCGGGCAACCCGGAGGTGTGGGAAGCTGCTCGATCTCAGGAGATGGCGAGGACAGCGCCACTCTTTCCCCCGCAGGAGGGCAGGGGGAGAATCATTTCATTCTGTTCCGCCGCTGGCTCAAGGGCCAGCAGTAACCACATTGTCAAAGAAAGAGCAATTTCCCTTTCCTCCAGGTTCTCAGGCTCGCAGGCTGACAGCGTGCGACGCACTGCCTCCTCACTCTCGCCTGCGATGCCTCTCCACGCGTCTCTAGCCAGTCCCCCCAGGGACCTGGGGAGTTCAGCGGGCATGTGTCAGAACACGACGCCTTCTGCACCATCCAAGTCTTTGCGTAAGTCACAAAGGGCGCCCTTGATCCGTTATGGGAAGTGGGCATCAGGATCCTCAACTGTCTCGCGCGCGATCACAGGGACCTGGTGCTCCGGCACCTCAGTCAGTTGGGGCTTCGGGTCAACTGGGAAAAGAGCAAGCTCTCCCCTGTGCAGAGAAACTCTTTTCTCAGTATGGAGTTAGACTCGGTGAGAGTGGTGTCGCTTCTCACCAGGCAGGATGGTGGAACCACCGAAACACTTTCAGTGGCTCCTGGGGCACATTCCCGCGAGTCCTCCCACTGCCAGCTGTATTTTTCCATGACTGAGGCCCCCTCGGCACGTACGCACTGGCACACAGCTGGCCTCGGGCTCTACGCAAGTATGCATTCCCCCAGTGAGCCTGCTTGCACAGACACTGTGTAAGGTCAGGGAGGACAAGGAGCAGGTCCTGCTGGTCGCGCCGTACTGGCCCACCCGGACCTGGTTTCCCAAACTCATACTCCTCGCGACAGCCCCTCCCTGGCACATTCCTCTGAGGAAGGACCTCCTGTCTCAGGGGCTCGGCACCATATGGCACCTGCGTCCAGATCTGTGGAACCTCCATGTTTGGCTCCTGGATGGGATGCGGCAGACTTGAGTGGTCTACCACAGGCTGTGGTAGAGACCATCACTCAGGCTAGAGCTCCTTCGACAAGGCAAGCCTATGCACTGAAGTGGAGTCTGTTCGCGAACTGGTGTTCTTCTCGCCGAGAAGACCCCCGAAGATGCATGATTGGAGTAGTGCTTTCTTTCCTGCAAGAAAGGTTGGAGCGTTGGCTGTCACCCTCCACCTTGAAAGTGTATGTGGCTGCTATCGCGGCCCATCACGATGCAGTGGATGGCCGGTCCCTGAGGGGTGCCAGAAGGTTAAATCCTCCTAGGTCACCCCTGATGCCCCCCTGGGATCTTTCTGTCATCCTGGCTGGACTTCTGAGGGGTCCCTTTGAGCCTCTGGACTCAGTCGAGCTGAAATTTCTGTCAGCTAAGACAGCGCTCCTGACCGCGCTCACTTCCATATCAGTGTCTCCACATGTTACCTCTCTTTGTGCAGGATGTGGCCTCTGTAGCGCCCTTCTCTGGAAGGCTCGCTTCCCCGTCGTTACTGCCAAGCTGTAACAACAAATAGGAAAGACTTGAAGCTATCTTTCATTGAAGGTCGAAATCCCTTCCGACTTCTACGGGGAAAGGAACAGCGGCTTGGCTATCTCCAGCAGCGATGTACTCAGTGGTCCTTGCGGGCACCAAGGTTAGTAAATTTGCGCTGGGGCGATGAGAAGGTTGCTACCTTTCGCATGGCATTTGTCTGTCACGCGCTCGCTTGTCAGCATCTGCATGCCACAAGGTTGTGACGGGGTTCAGGTTGTGGCGCTTTCCATAGGACCCCTATGTCGTCACGTCATAACTCGTAGTGACCCGACAGATAGGGAATGTCTTGATTACGTACGTAACCCTCATTCCCTGATGGAGGGAACGGAGACGTTATGTCCTCATGCCACAATCTTGAACCATTGCTGGTTGCCAGGGACTCGTTCTCGGCTCCTCAGCGTAAACCCTAATGAGTGGATGCACCTGCCGCCTATTTATGCCCGTGTGCACGGGGAGTGGCTCAGGTATGCAAAATCCACTAGCCAATATTCATTGGCGTTTTCTCTTAAAGTCAGAGATAATTGGGGCTTCCAAGTAAATCCCCTATGTCATCACGACATAACGTCTCCATTCCCTCCACCAGGGAGCGAGGGTTACGTACATAACCGAAACGTTTTCTCCTCTGCTCTGTAAACAGCAGAAAACAGATGAAAAAAGAACCATAAATCTAATATCACACTGCAGTCATTCATTATGAAGTGTCTTAGAGGTGTAATTAGGAAAGAGATGAAGAGATGCAGGAAAGAACAGTGGAATTAATTAATATATTCTGAGGGAGTTTGCTTTATGAATTAAATTAAATTTAATTTAATTAACAGTATAACCGTCACATATTATTGATGTGATTTTAAATTAGTTAGTCAAATATTTAATTTTTATTTTATTTTTGTTCTTTAAAGTCCACTTTTAATGTTAATTAGTTTTACTCCATCACACATTTTGTAATTTGTTTATAATTTAGGTGATATTTTGCATTTGAATCTAATAGGCCATTTTGTTGTTGTACATTGACTCTCATGTAAATGCTTATTTTACATGTGAAATTGACAACAACCAAGACATCGAGATATGACCAGTTAGTATCAGAGATTAACCCCCACTGTTAGATGCTGTAGCCTGAGCAAAATATCTCTATTATATCAGCATATCTCTGTATTATATTATAGTAACTCTTTACCAGTGCCTGATGCTCTTAAAAGCATGAGATTGACTTTTTTGTTTTTATCCCTGTCTGTTGACTTTTATCCAGATTGACTTTTATCTCAGAATGAGTGGTTTTGTGCCTTTGTATCAAATAAAGGGCTTTTTGACTCAGAGTTCTGAAAGTAGTTCTGAAAGAAAGGGAAATCAGATTTTTCATTATATGAGCCCTTTAAAACACTTGTGCTTTGCTCATCACGACAGTGTGTCCTTGGTCTGTGTCCTTCAGTCCTTTTCCACTCCACTTATGTCCAGATGAAAGCTAGATGAAAGAGGGAGCAGCTTTGTGAAATCCTCATCTCCTGCACTGTACTCTTCATGGTTTAGCAGAGGGCCGTGGCTCCTGTCAGCTCTGCTCCGTCACATCCTAATTAGAACAGCAGGGTTTCTAATGAACACTAGCTACTATCAGCTCCTCGGCTTCTCCGTCTGATCTCCTGGTCATCATTTCAAATGTTCGCTCTCAAGAGATTCACACAGCACACCTTAAAATTCAGTGAGAATCAGCTGCTCGCTTTGTTCACTTACCTTAAATGTTGTCATGGAGGAATATTCTGGGTTCAATGCAGGGTTATGGTGAGAAAGTGACTTTTGTAGTATTTAAGAGCAGATGTGTAAAGCTGATTTTATAAAAGCACTTACAGTACTTTAATTCTGATATAAAAAAACATTTTCTCATTAATTTTGTCATGAGAAAAATGTAATATAGCTTTGAATATTGAACTGCAATATATTGAATGTAAAAAAACTGCAAAACCTAAATCACTTAAATTATGAATAAATTATTTGTGATGCAAAAACACTTGATTAACATTATAAGCAGACTTTAAAGCATAGTTTATTATCACTGAGATAGAATAGTTTTCTTATTTTGAATTAGTTTTTATATTTCCCATTTTCATGTGAATGTTTTTGTTTATTAATGTATATGGGTCAAAGACCCATTTTGTTGTCTGCCTCAAATTAAATTTACAAAAGTGATTTTATATACACAAAATGCATATTAAATGCAAGTAAAGTGTCTACTTTTTATTTTCACAAGTTATTTGAAACTTTAATGTCATAATTTGGGTGAAATAACGTTCCATCGTCATTCAACGAAACGGCATACTTATTCTGACCTGTACTTATTAAAATATATAAAAAGTGATTATACTAAATTATATTCTATTTTAAACAATTTAAATATTTTGCTGACAAATAGGTAAAACCTAGTGGTTTAAGGGATTATAGCAAAAGAATTCAAATTAAAAGATTTTGTTGCTGGTTTAAATAGTCTTTTAATGTGATTTTAATGATTCTGGTTCTTTATAGATGACAACATTTTTTGTTATATGAACTATTGTTAAACTGAATGACATTTAAGTGAGCGTTTTGTAAATCATGGTACAAATTTATGGTAGTTATTTTTATTTTTTTCTAATAAAATTAAACGGGGCAATTTAATTTGCAGGGGAAAATGTAATTTTTAATAACAAAATAAATAGAAATTTTGCCGTGGTGGCTAGCTAAAATAAAAAAAATAAGTTATTTACTTTTTTCTTTAATGAACTATATTAGGCATTTCCATTGTAAGTACCTCACTGGAACCAGATTTTTGCTTTAACTTTTGTGGTAAGGTTTACCTGTGATTGAGCTTAAATGAACAACAACCAAGAAAAAAAAAAGCACTCTAAACTCTGGTTCAATGCAAGTTATGTATTTTCTGAAATTATGTGGATTAATTCTCTCAATATACAGATTGATGTCGTAGGAAACTCAGTCCATAGATACAGCTGATGAAATGCTAGAACATGAGTCTGTCTGAGTAATGCTGTCCCGTCTGACTTACCCTTCTGTGTTGCTGTGATTGTACTGCTGGCCTTGTCCTCATTAGAGGCCTTCTTGATATTTTTGCCAGAAATACAACATTATGCTGAAAACTATGCTGTCCTCCCTCAAAATGTGATTTACTGAAGTACGACATGTTCCAGGCTCAACATTTCTGAAACAACAAAGGATGTTGATTCAGGAACTTGTTCTCCTAGCATAAATCAGGCGGTTTGTGATGTCTAGATGTTATTTAGGGGTGACGGTAGCCCCGCCAGCTCATAAGATGCAGTGTATTCGGGTAGAGATGTTATGAGCCACATTGTGTCTGAAGGACTGCGTATTGAAATGATCCCGGTGTCATACGGGAGTGAGATTTATGCAGCGTTTGCAGAGCAAGCGACGGTGTGCTTATGTTGACTCCTGGAGTGTGAATATATGCTTTGCCGTCATCTAGAGACGTGCTTCCACAGCTGCGTTTCTGAAGCCACCGAGTGCTTGACTGAAGGGTGATGATTAGCAATGAACTCATGAGATGGAATCAGCAGATGAATATTATATCAGGCTGTTTTATCAGTCAAAGCAGCCAGATTTTGTTGTTTCCTACAAAATAAATTTAAATGAACAGTTCACACAAAAATTTAAATTTGTGTAATTATCTATGCACTTATGTCTGTCTTTCTACTCTGGAACACAAAAGGAGTTATTTATAGCAGAATGTCCAAGCTGTTACATTTTACAAACAGTGAAATTCAATAAATAATTTCAAGGCGCAACTTTAATTTTAGTCTGTTCCTCATGCAAAACTTCTGTATGTCTTCAGAACACTTATATAGTGCACAAGCCACATGGATTGCTTTTATTTTTGTCTTTTTTAATGTTATAGCTTTTGGCCCCCATCCACTTTCATTGTATGGAAAAGAGCAGCTTGAACATTCTACTGAATGTCTCTTTTTGTGTTCTACAAAAGTAAGACAGTAACAGCTTTGGAACAACATGAAGAAGTGTTTTGTGAACTGCCCATTTATAATTGAGGCGTGCTATGAAATTGCTATGAGCTTGTTTGTTTTATGCATCACATCTCATTACTGAATGCTTTCGCTCAGGTAAATAAGGCTAATAGTGATGTGGCTGGTGCAGTGGTTTCATCTATTTCTGGTCTCTCCTTCTCACTGGCAATGTTGTACATTAAGGTGCTGTAAACCAAATTACAACATTTAAAAAATGCCCAGACCTAATTGCTGCAATTAATATTGCATAGGCTTAAATACAATAGTAAAATCCATATAACCTTAAAACAACCCAATCACCTATCATTAAAAGCACAGGAGAAAAGATGAGTTTTTAACAGACATTTAAATACAGACACTTTAGAAGCAGTTCTGATAGATAGAGACAGAGTGTTCCATAATTTGGGACCAGCAACATAGAATGCTCTATCTCCCCTACATTTTAGTCTTGTTCTGGGAACCCACAACATATGTGTAGTTTGAGATCTCTGTGATCTGACAGGATTGTGGACAGTAAGCAACTCTGAAAGATATTGAGGAGCAAGACAATTTACAGCCTTGTACACAAAAAGCTCAATTTTAAACTCAATACGGTACTGCAGCGGTAACCAGTGCAGCAAGCGTAAAATAGGTGTAATATGTACCCATTTGCGACTGCCCATGAGCAAACGGGCAGCTGCATTTTGAACCAACTGAAGTCGATGTATAGATGAGACTTGGCAAGCCATAGTAAAGCGAGTTACAATAATCGAGTTGCGAAGATATGAGAGCATGTATTACAAAAGTATTGCAAAAGTGTGATTATTAAATTGACACAAATATATATAGCATTTTGTTTTTACTTCTGTAATATTACATATTTGGGGTTGTTAAGATTTTTTAAATGTTTTTCGAAAGATATTTTTGAAAGACAGCTCTCTAAGGCTGCATTTATTTGATTAAGAGTAAATACAGTAAAAAAAATTATTATTGTGAATTATTATTATTATTATTACAATTTTAAATAACCGTTTTAATTTTTGAATATATTTTAAAATGTAATTTATTCCTGTGATGCAAAACTGAATATTCAGCACCATTACTCCAGTCTTTAGTGTCACATGACACTTCAGTGTAATGTGTAATGTCACAAATCAGTGTAATATGCAAGAAACAGAAACAGTGAAGAAACAGTGAAAACTGATACATTTACTTTCTAGAATTATTTTGAAGAATAGAAAGTTTATTTTAAATACAAATATTTTGTAGCATGTGTGATCAACTTAATACACACACACATATATACAGTGTGTGTGTGTGTGTGTGTGTGTGTGTGTGTGTGTGTGTGTGTGTGTATGACTCTGGACCACAAAACCAGTCATAAGGGTCAATTTTTCGAAATTAAGATTTATACAACATCTGAAAGCTGAATAAATAAGATTTCCATTGATGTATGGTTTATAGGATAAGACAATATTTGGCCGAGATACAACTATTTGAAAATCTGGAATCTGAAGGTGCAAAAAAGTTAAAAAAATGTTGTCCAAATGAAGTTCTTAGCAATGCATATTATTAAAAAAGTTTTGATATTTACAGTAGGAAATTTACAAAATATCTTCATGGAACATGATCGTTACTTAATGTCCTAGTGATTTTTGGCATGAAAGAAAAATCTATAATTTTGACCCATACAATGTATTGTTAGCAACTGCTACAAATATACCCCAGCGACTTAAGAATGGTTTTGTGGTCCAGGGTCACACATTTATATTTATATACGCACATACATACATACAGTGTTGGGAAAGATACTTTTAAAAGTAATGCATTACAATATTGTGTTACTTCATGAAAAAGTAACTAATTGCATTAAAGTTACTTTTTATGGAAAGTAATGCATTACGTTACTTGTGTAAGGTGGCCGAGAGCGCTCAATGCGCTGCAGCTTCAGAAAACACATGGAATAGAAAAGGCATCAGCAAATTAAGAGAACATCTTCATCAGTTTGACAACACATGTGCTGCAAATACTCACAACACAAACAAATAAATATGCGCAAGTAGCACAGACCACAATAAAATTACCCCAAGAACATGAAAATTAACCATTTTATTTAGTTTTTGGCGTATTGATTACCATTTGTATAACCACAGTTGTACAAATACCATGGTTAAACTGGTTAGTATCAATGGTTAATTTGTGCATACCATGGTTTAACTATAGTAACCATTTTTTGTTTTTATTTATTTTTTATATAATAAATGTATTAATTTTTAACAGTAATACCATAGGCTATGGTTAATTTTTTAAGGGAAGTTGTAAGTTAGCCAGCTTACATAACCTTTCACAGTTATAGTAATTGTATTTCGTCAGCTTATTTAGGCTAATAAATATATTTTTTATTTATTTATTTATTTTTTTATAGCTATAAGGAATTGTATGAGCAGGTTGTTAAAACAAAAATCTCACCTTTCAGAGCAAACATTGATAAAGATGTCCCAGCCATGTTCGTCACTTTGCGGTTCCCTTAAACAATTCTGAGGTGGTCTTTGCAGCGCATGTTGTCAAATTGATGTTTTCTTAATTTGCAGGTGTTTTTTCATTTGCAGCATGGCCACCGTACTTTTGCATTACTTTTTGTCACCTGGGCTGGGCTTGCTTATTTATTTTTTTAATAACAAAAACCCAAACGTTATATTTTTGCCGACTATAAAGGCCCTTTCACACCAAGAGTGAAATTAATAAGCGTCAGGCTGAAGAAAATGCCTCTGCACTAACTCCCAATTTCTCTCAACACGGGGACAGGAGAGATGTCAGTGAATAAACAGGAAAGTAAAGTAACTTGCATTACTTATTTGAAAAAAGTAACTCAAATATTTTAATTTAATTTAAAATTAATTTAAAAGAAATGCGTTACCTCCACAACACTATATGTGTGTTTGTGTGTGTGTTTAAAAGGAATATATTTAAACCTGTGATATTCTGTAGTTGAATATTAATTTTTGTAAATGTAACCTCTCACACAATTATATTTCTTTCAGGAGGCATTAGTAAATGTTATGCACGTCATGATTTTCAGAGCGTTTTGGTTGAGCGCCTCGCTCTATTTCTCATCATTTGTGCTCTGTGGTGAAAAGTGATTTCATTAAGACTATATCTGATCCTTGCTTAACTGACACCGCTAAAGGAGAGGCAGAGCGCCTAATTAGATTCACTCACACACACACACACATACACACTGTATAATTAGAGTGGTTGTTGGCCTCTGTGCTTCAGTGAACAGAGTGATGTTTGAGTGGGTGGAGGGGAGGAGTCTTCCCTTAATCACGTCAAGGCTGTCCACACACACACACACACACACACACTCATGCATGTCTACACACACAAATGATGCCCTCCTTCAAAAACGTGGCATTCCACCTTCATCATTTCCATCCTCATACATCACATCTCTCTCCGCCATCACCTTTCTAAACTGTTTCTTCCTCTCTTCTCTCTGCCCACACAGATGTCGTGTTCCTCTCTGTGGCTGTTGCTGCAGGATAACCGTACTGTTAGATACATGTAGCATGAAGCCCAACACGCACTCTTGTTCTTGAGGCCTCCTTCTGCTTTTGTTAACACACACGCTAATGCAAAACAGGCCAAGCTGTTCCTGTCACCCCAAATGATGCAGCTAGAACAAGTCCATCACACCCACACACATACACACACCCACACAGACACAGGGAAAGCGCAGGTCAGACGAGGGCTGCAGGTCCAAAATAGAAAGATCTTATGGAGAGGAGCAGTGGAGGAGAGAGAGAATAGGTAGGAGAGACTGATGGATGACCTGAGGAAATGGAGAGAGTTTAATGGTGACACAAAGCCATTTTCCTTCCATGAGGAATATATCATAATAACCAAGGCTCTTATATTAATTTGTTGCTTAAAGTGTGCTTTTCTCTACAGTAAGGCCACTTGTTTTTTTTTTTTTTATAATATCATGCAATGACATTTAATATGTTTTAAGTGTAGCTTAAGTGTCCACCTACTTTGTGTGTCTGTGTGTGTGTGTGTGTGTGTGTGTACAGGTGCATCTCAAAAAATTTGAATATCGTGAAAAAAAAAAAAAAATTGTAACATTTCAAAAAGTGAAACTTTCATATATTGTAGATTCATTACATGTAAAGTAATACATTTCAAAAGTTTTTTTGTTTTAATTTTGATAATTAGAGCTTACAGCTCATGAAAGTCAAAAATCAGTATCTCAAAATATTAGAATATTTACATTTGAGTTTGAATAAATGACCATCCCTACAGTATAAATTCTGGGTATCTCTTGTTCTTTGAAACCACAATAATGGGGAAGACTGCTGACTTGGCAATGATCCAGAAGACGAACATTGACACCCTCCACAAAGAGGGTAAGTCACAGAAGGTCATTACTGAAAGGTGTGGCTGTTTACAGAGTGCTGTATCAAAGCATATTAAATGCAAAGTTGACTGGAAGGAAGAATTTGGGTAGGAAAAGGTGCACAAGCAACAGGGATGACTGCAAGCTTGAGAATACTGTCAAGTAAAGCCGATTCAAACACTTGTGAGAGCTTCACAAGGAGAGAACTGAAGCTGGAGTCAGTGCATCAAGAGTCACCACGCTCAGACGTCTTCAGGAAAAGGGCTACCAAGCCACTTCTGAACCAGAGACAACGTCAGAAGCATCTTAACTGGGCTGTGGAGAAAAAGAACTGGACTGTTGCTCAGTGGTCCAAAGTCCTCTTTTCAGATGAAAGTAAATTTTGCATTTCATTTGGAAATCAAGGTCTGGAGTCTGGAGGAAGACTGGAGAGGCACAGAATCCAAGCTGCTTGAAATTCAGTGTGAAGTTTCTGAAGTCAGTGATGATTTGGGGTGCTGTGACGTCTGCTGGTGTTTGTCCATTGTGTTTTATCAAGTCCAAAGTCAATGAGCCGTCTACCAGGAGATTTTGGAGCACTTTATGCTTCAATCTGCTGACAAGCATTATGGAGATGCTGATTTCCTTTTCCAGCAGGACTTTAGCACCTGCCCACAGTGCCAAAACCACTTCCAAGTGGTTTGCTGACCATGATATTACTGTGCTTGATTGGCCAGCCAACATGCCTGTCCTGAACCCCACATGATATATATGGGATATTTTCAAGAGAAAGATGAGAAACAGTCGATCCAACAATACAGACGAGCTGAAGGCTCAATAGTGCCTCAGCAGTGCCACAGGCTGATCGCTTCCATGCCACACCTCACTGATGCTGGAGTTTGTGCTAAAGGAGCCCCGAGCAAGTATTGAGTGCATAAATGAACATACTTTAAAGAACTTGAACTTTTCTGTTTTGCAAATCCTTTTTTTTTTTTTTTTTTTGATTGATCTTAGGAAATATTCTAATATTTTGCGATACTGGATTTTTGCCTTTCATGAGCTGTAAGCTCTAATCATCAAAAGTTTCACTTTTTTAAATAAGTTACAAAAAAATGAACTTTTTCACGATATTGGACTTTTTTGAAATTCACCCGTATATGTGTGTGTGTGTGTGTGTGTATAATACATCCACTGTCAATGGTAGCGCATGGTAGCGCAAGCTGGTTAAGGCCACACACCCACCCTCCACCTTGCCCCGCCTCTCTCCTCCTCATTAGCATTTAAAGCTACAGACACAGAAATGGCACTCATTGTGGGACTGGCTCGTAGTGGCTGAAATTCTGCACCAAGGCTGAATTTGGGGAAAGAGACTTCAGATACAGTACTAGGGACCACTTAGGCCTATATAAAAGCATCCAAAAACCAGCATGTCATGGGACCTTTAAAGCAAATGCCACTTGATTTGATATATTTTTTTAAGTGCAAATTAAATGTCCCTATACTTTTGGGGCCATTGTATTCATTCTAATTTCACAAATTGTATTTTATTTATAACAAGAATACCATTTGAATACAATTTAAAATACATTTTTGAATGAAATGATTAAATTAGGAAAGTAAGACGTTTACTAACTTTTAAAACTCATAAAGCTGATGCTGATTTATGAGGTATTGATTTTGTTGGTATGGTTCTATGCTGACTGTACAGGGCTAGTTTTCAGTGAACTGACAGTAAAGTGTGTGATTTGTGTGTTGACAGCCGGGAGCTGCTGCAGGAAGTGCTGGACTCCGACCTCAGCAACGATGCGTTTCCCTTCTCCACACACAAGATAGTGAACGCCGCTGGACACAAGGTAATGCTCTCTGTTTCTCCCTGTCCTCCATCTTTGTGCAGTTCCAGCTCTGTCAAAGTCTCTCAGACTCATTTGCTTATGCTCTAATTAGTGGTGCTCGCTTCAGCAAAGCATCACTATTATTATCCATCAAGTTTTGTTATTTTTCCAGCCAAAAATTCAGCTCATAACTCACCCCACACCATGTGTCATAGACATGAAAGATAGTTCAAATCATGCCTCTTATTGAGGAGATGTGTGCTGATTTATGCATATGCGCAGTGATACTGTATATTGCAACTATAATTTGTAACTATAGCTGAATTACAGTTGATATTTGCAACTATAATTGCAACTGTAATTTTCATTCATTCATGTATTTATGTATTTTTTTCTTCATTTTTCCACTGCGCAAAATGTCTGTCAGTCTAATTGACACTTTCTGCATGTACTGTATGTGTTTGTTTGTTTGTTTGTGTGTATGTGTGCATCAGACAGATGGTCTACTTCCACTCTTGTGACAAACATAGACCCACAGCTCTGATGGCTGATGTCATCCTCTTTTATCCCTGCTCACTTCATCACTTTCTTTCTCTCTCACACCTTGGAAGGTGGTAATTTATAACTGTGTATATCAAGAAAAGTGAAGAAGCAAAGAAAAGAAAAAAAACGTTTAAAAAGTTTGTAGTTTATGCAGTTAATAGAATCATTATACTACATTTGTTATTTATGCATACATTAGACATTACATTGCAGTAGATTAATTTTCTTTGTAGAGGCTTCATAACCAAAGACTTACACACGACTAGCCAGATAGTGAATTTAAACAACATAATGAAAACTTGTTGGACATTGAGCTTGTGGTCAGTCAGTGCATGGATATGAAAAAGAAAGATGTTTTTCTTTTTCATATCCACACCACTAAATCAGCATATAGAACATGATTTTTCAATAATTTCATAATGACAGATAAATATACATTTTTTATGATTATTTCTAAATTAGATTATTTCTAAATATATATTTTTTTATCTTTAAAAAGTGCAGTACTGTTCAAATGGTTAAGGACATCAGATTTTTTTAAATGTTTTTATTCCATCCATGAATATTGTGAACTGTAATTAACATTTAAAATAGCTGTTTTCTGTTGGAATATATTGTAAAATGTAATTTATTCCTGTGAAGCAAAGCTGAATTTTCAGCATCATTACTCCAGTCTTCAGTGTTTACATGATCCTTCAGAAATCATTCTAATATGATGATTTGTTGCTCAAGAAAGATTATGATTATTATTACTATCACAGTTGTGATGCTTCTTATTTTTGTGGAAACTGAGACATTTTTTTTTCAGGATTCTTTGATGAATAGAAAGTTCAAAAGAACATTGTTAATTTAAAATATAAATAATTTGTAACATTACAGACACTTTTGATCAATCCAATGCATCCTTGCTGAATAAAACTATTAACTTAAAAAAAAAAAAAAAAGCTGTTTAAATGCATTTTTGGTGACATTTAGAAGTGGGTAAATCTGAAATCAGGGATATGCACATTGACTTTGTCCTGCTTCTGTTTGCTTTAATCTAAACTTGAGTATCTTTCAAACTTTTTATATCCTGAAACTTGCAAACAACAAATCCATTGCTCTTCCTGAAAGAGCTGCTGGTAACACACCAGCTTCACCCCTGCCGAGCTGATAAAGACCTGTGCACTCTGACTCCCAGATACTGCATAAAGCCAGCCAATCAGATTAGAACCAGCGATTTTTGCCAGCTTTTGGTTGAATATGCTTCAAGCAGGCTGTGAACGGTCTGCAGATGGCTTATCTGAGGCTGAGACTAGTGGATTGTGGGTAACAGGGTCTCAAGCTGTTGAAACAGTGTCTTGAATTAGACAACAACTACTGATGACTAGAAAGGCTTACTGTATCTCCCTGCAGGTTACAGTGGAGAGCGCAGTGCTTGTTGCTGGCTGATAATGGTGTCCTTCACATGATCTCAGCCCTGCCAGATTGATTCAGCCCCTCAGGCTGCTTCTCTCTGCTCACTACAAACACACAGTAATACACACACTCGTCTGCGTCTGTTCTGGAGACCGGCCAGCCTATTATCTAAGTGACTGTGTGCTGTGCTGTTCAGGGCTGTTGATTCGTCTCGTTTGGCCCGGTGCTGTTTCTTGATCCCTGGTTGGGTGTTAATGTGTGTTCGGTAAGAGCGAGAGACAGGTTCTTCAGCTCAGTTTAATGAACAGGTGAGCTGAAGTTGGTGGAGGCCGGACAGATGGATTCCAGGACTGAAACTGCTCAACTCGTTTGTCACAATGTTCTCTGACTCTCTTTATGGAAGATCCTCTGTGTTCATCATGTAACTCTTGTACCAGAATTACCAAATTTTTCACCAAAATTGGCTCAAATCATCTTCAGACAATGCTGGCAAAAATTTATCAAAAGATTTCCAATTCTCGGAAAGCGTGTTAACGAATTTGACTAAATTTGCGCAAAAATCGACATCAAACGACACACACTTTTTCTATGTCAGCCATTTTGAGCGTGAACCATTTCGAATTTTGCGCTTTAGCATATTGTTATGAAATGTATGGATCTTATAGAACCGCTTGCAGGAATGTTATGAAATTTGGTACATTGATAGAGGAGAGTCTCTAACTTAAATTCTTTAATGCAACCAATAGGCCAAATTTGCACCGTTTCTGCTAATAACATTTGAACCGTAAGGTCTAAAACCTACATTTTTCCTCTGATTCCTTGGCTCATGCGAAGTCAAATGCATTTATTATTTCTACAGGTCAAGATTTTTCGCAATTTTGAATTTGGTGAAAGATCTACTTTTTCAAACTCATCCTAAACGGTTTGTCCGATTTTCACCAAAATCAGCTCAGATCATCTTCAGACAATGCTGGCAAAAGTTTTATGATAAACCAAACCGTTCTCAAAAAGCGCTTTAACAAATTTGATGAAATTTGCACAAAAATGGACATGAGGCTATATCTTCGCACCGCTTTAGCAGATTCTGACCAAACTTGGTACATGCATTTTTGTTTAGAATTTCTGAGCAGTTTGACCAAAAATCATAAGATTGATTTTGTTAGATTTGGAACGGCATATCTAATCAAACATTACCTAATTTTCCTATGTCTTTATGGATGTCATCCATTTTGAGTTTTGTAGTAAAATTCTGTATCAACAAATGTTGGTCTCCAACTCTGCTCCTGGAGGGCTACCATACTTTAATCTCAACTTCAACCCTAATCAAACACACCTGGACCAGCTAATCAAGGTGTTCAGGGATACTTAATTACAGGCAGGTGTGTTGAAGCAGGATTGAAACTGAAGTCTGCAGGAAGGTAGCTCTCTAGGAGCAGGGTTGGAGAACTCTTGTCGTTATTGAGTAATTAAAGATAGCTTCTTAGCTCTTCATTTTACCTCTGTTGTGCTTGGCCCCTTAATTGCTGCTTGCAGCTACATTTTGGTATTGATTTTGCAATAATAAACGGCTGACTGTACATTATCCCACTTATTACATGATGACTCATAAAATAAAGATGCAAGGATGTTAAATATTTAAATTTAAATTGTTTCATTATCTTTCCTATAGATTTGTTTAAAGTTTACACTAAGAACAAAAAAACAATCACGATCAAATATTACAGAGAGCCTTACTACAGTACACTCGTGTACAGACACTCTTTCTTATTCATAAGACAAATGGATGCAGTTTCTGTTCTTCATAAAATCATAAAATTGTCCTTTCTCTTTTTTAAATTTATTTTGTGTGTGTTTATAGGTGAGGGCCATGCGTCTGTCGTTCGTGGGTGAGATGGGCTGGGAGCTTCACATCCCTAAAGAGTCCTGTCTGCCCGTCTATCATGCCGTCATGGCTGCAGGGGCCAAATATGGCATCTGCAATGCCG
Organism: Onychostoma macrolepis; assembly: GCF_012432095.1. NCBI lineage: Eukaryota > Metazoa > Chordata > Actinopteri > Cypriniformes > Cyprinidae > Onychostoma > Onychostoma macrolepis. The sequence goes on along the minus strand of NC_081164.1, from coordinate 6,019,035 downwards.
GCTACAGGGCCATTGACTCCTTGAGCATTGAGAAAGGTATGGGTTAATGTTGTTATTATTATTACTATCACTGTAATTCGTTATCAATATTATTTTTCTTGGGCCAGTAAGCAACCAACCTAACCGCTCTTTCAACCACACAAACACTCTGCAGTGCCTTGGCAATAACCCAAGATTGTGCGACATTTTGCACAGGATCACTTACATTTTCTTCTGAAAGCATAAAAATGTAGTTCAGTAGTAAAAGATGAGATTTCCACATCTCCTCATGCATTATGAGTGTTGGCGATCTGTTTCTTGAGGTGCTGTAGTAAAAGCATGCTTTTAGTGTGTCAAGATCAGTTGATTTACTGTGGGATTGTGTTGATGAACAGTGTTTGGGCCACTAGAGTTTCACTCAACAGATCTTGATTGATCTGAGATACATTTTCTATTCATGATGCAAGCATAAAACATCATTGTATCGCTCTCCAGTAGAGTCACATATATAATTCATTCTTAATGCTGCATGCTTTCAGCTTTAAACTGCAGTTTTTCTGCCGCAGCACTGGTCAAGCATACAGTCAGTGCACACAGGTGGAGATAATAGTTCAGATGTACTGTAGGTTGGTAGGCGTCCCTAATGCATTGAGCTCTGGAAGCTAAAGAAGTAGACAGTAGGGCACAATAAAAACTCATTACTGCAGCTGAACACTTCAGCACTTCCTCTGCACTCTTGAGACTCAACTCAGCTTCTCTGTTTGTTCACTATGTAGGTCATATCTGCTAGACTGTGTGCTCCTGGTTGAAATACTCTACCTGAGTGCAAGACAAAGAAATAAGTCCATCTCTGTTTATGTGAATGCATCAGCATGTTAGTAATAATGGATGTGTGATTTCATGTTTAGTGTTTTTCTGTACTTGGTTCAATGACGTGATGCTCTTTGGATCTCTTAATTATTTAAAAGTATTTAAAAACGCAATTTATATAGACAGTGACATGAATGCACTTTTTATGATGAACGTCTTTTTTTTATTTTATTAATTGAAATTAATTTTGATACCTTTTGGGGGGGTCAAGTTTAAAATGTTAAGATTATAAGAGATTGTATCAAAGAAAAAAGTAATATTAAAAGCTGAATCTCTCTCTCTCTCTCTTTCTCTCTCTCTCTCAGGTTACAGGCATTGGCATGCAGATCTGCGTCCTGATGACACTCCACTAGAGGCGGGACTTGCATTCACCTGTAAAATGAAGACCTCCATTCCCTTCCTGGGGCGGCAGGCACTGGAGGCCCAAAAGGCTGAGGGTCTGCGCAGACGGATCGTCTGCCTCACAGTTGATGAGTGAGTCCCAGCAAACCAAAGAAGAGATTTCAACAAAATTACAGTTATCTCTGTTATGAATGTAGACATAATAAAAGGCAGGAATATTAAGGTGGTGGATTAACAGGAGGATTTAATGAGCTTTTGACTAAATTTCGAATTCATTTTAGTGGTTATGGGTGCCGTCAGAATGAGAGTCCAAACAGCTGATAAAAACATCACAATAATCCACAAATAATCCACACCACTCTGGTCAATCAATTAATGACTTAAGTTAAAAACTTGTGTTTGTAAGCAACTTGATTCTGGCTAAAATAAGAGTCCTTTATCCATAATATTGCTTTATACAGCGGAAAAGTCGTCTCATCTGAATCTGGTGAAAAATAGGCATGCGTCCCCCATTTGGGGGAAGAACTTTTTCACCGGAGGAAGCGTTATTATGGATTATGAAATCGTATTCTATCCAAAAGCAATAGTTTGAAGTTAAAAACGCCTTGATGGATTTGTTTCTTACAAACACGCAGCTTTTCACTTCAAAAGATGTTAATTGATGGACTGGAGTGGAGTGGTGTGGATTACTGTGAAGAAACAAACATCCTGGATGACCTGAGGGGGAGTATATTTTCAGAAAATGTTCTTTTTTGGGGTGAACTACTCCTTTAAAATTCAAAACACAGCAGCAGACTAATATGCTGGCCATCACTGGTTTCGTAGCCTCGGGTATTTGGCAAGATTTTTGACATTTATTTACAAACCGTCTGACTTAAAAGTGAATAATTGCTGTAATTCCAAACTAATGATATTATACATCACCATACATTTGACTGATGAGACTTTTCAAGGAGACATCTGAGCTTTTTGTTCATGTCCACTTAGAGCTCCATTCTGTCCTTCCATTAACCTTAGTCAATACTATTATAGCAGTCCAATGCCCAAACAACTTCATCAAACACAGTTTATAGAAACTGAATTTGGATTCAATCATATTAAAACTTTTCAGAAGTTTTTTCAGAAGTTTCAGAAGCAAACAGCCAGATCTGGATGTGCCCTCAAGGATCTGTCATGAATGCCATGCAGTTTTTCTGGACCAGCGTTCATGTTATTTAGGTTCTCATTTGAGCAGCGCTGATGTGTTGTTTGTCCTTCCTGCAGCAAAGTGCCAATGTTTGGTCTGGAAGCTATTTTCCGCAACGGCGTTCCTGTGGGCCACCTGCGGCGCTCCGAATTTGGATTTGCCATTGACAAGACCATTGGCTATGGTTATATTCGCAACCCAGACGGTGGAGTGGTGAGTATCTTACAACAGCTGTCTGCTTAAAACTAGTCAGATGTTTATCTAGACAGCATTTAAAGCTGCAAGGTGCTCTGCCAAAACGTAAGTTTTATACAGACTTATGTATTACTGCTCGAGTCCAAATCAGACTATTATGAGCATCCATTTTGGCCTTAAAATCAGCTTCCTTTGTAGGCAGTAGAGAGTAAGGCAGATATTCAGTAACTGTGTTTGGGTTTAACAACTGTTTTCTGTTTTACTCACAAGGTCAGGTCAGAATATGAGAATGGGTCACTTCTTATCATGATATTTTCAGTATAATTGCACTTTGGCAAGTACTTTTAACAGATAAGTATTAAGTAGCCCTCTTCTCCTCTGATTTGTGTCTTTGTTGCATATGCACTCGTTTCCTTCTCTGCTGTTATGATTGAGGGTGAGTCATGCGAGTTGTTCCTCATATAGGCTAATTTAACAGGCCTGTAAAGAGCGATGATTAGATGAAGGATACTGTGTGTCGTCGTCTCTGCTGAACACACACTGCTGTTATTGTGAAGTGCTCATTTTCATTTCTTCAGTTTAATACTTACTGTCCTGAAATGAAAGGTGGGGTTGAGTACTGCTAAACCGTATATCGTCATATGATCAGTGTGATAACACATTGTTAGCTTTTGGAGGAATTTCAATGAAAAAATGTTTTATGTAATGAGCAACCTTTAACATAAATGACCATGAAACATAAAAGTATTAAATAATAATTTATGTCACGGGTTTGTCAAGGTCTCTTGTCCGTGTATGTTTTTTGTGTGTTAGTTTGGAGGGAAGCTGTGCGTGTGTGTGTGTGTGTGTGTGTGTGTGTGTGTGTGTGTTGTTGCACACAGTGATGGCTCTGAAGTCCCTGTACCGTGAGTATGACATGATACAGGGGGATGTGTACTTAATGCTAACTGACAGAGAGCTAGATGAGGAGGGACAGATGGGGAGGTAGAACTGAGACGTCTTCATTCCACGGCGCGGACGGCAGTGCTGTTGAACAGGGTCGAGCGCTGATCTGATCTGACCTTTACTCTCTCTGCTCACTGCATTACACACCACAGACACATCACTGGACATAATGTCAGAGAACTGTTATTCATGGCCGAGAGACCTCCAGACTTCATGCATAAGACTTCTCATAGTTTCTGCATAGTTAAAATTTTAAAAGTTTCCAAACCCATGTGACTTTCCTTCTACTTTGTGAAAAATAGTCGTTCCGTTCCATGCATTAACAGTGAATAGGGAGTTTTCAGGCTACTAAAGGACAATAGTTTTAGTGAAATAACATCTGAAACTTACCAGGGCTTCAAATTGTGACTAAAATTTTAATTTTAATTAAAAAATTAAGAGCACAACTTAAAATGTAGCCCACTAGCATTTTGTCAGATATCATCTAATCTCAACCACACACCAGTGTTTTACTACAGTCAACAACGAACACTGCCCAGTCATAATGTCCAATTCAAGAACAAATCAATCTCAGTCTATTATTTTCAATAAGTCCAGTAAGTCAAAAAGATTCACATAACAGATACAAACTTGTTTGTGAGTTAGCAGTTTGAATCAGACTCGCTCAGTCAGCCATTGCTGACTCCCAAACTGAATCATGAGTCATTTTTCGATAGTGTTCAATTATAAATGAATCGTTGCAGTGGTGTGTAGTTTAGATTTGTTACATTAGTGTATTTATTGGCTGGTTGTTCCTATGACACCATGTAAATAAATATATATTTACAACAGTGTTTAACTGTAATCAATTCATAATTGTATTCTAAAAAATAAATATTATACATCAAATATTATTGGTTATTGTTTAGCATATAAGAATTATAAGAAATACAAAACAGATTTAACATGGGAAAGAACTATGATCCCATGAAGCATTGCATATGACATATTTATGGAAGCCCGTTTCCGCCACTGAATATAATATATATGGTGATATAAATTCGCAATTCTGAAAAATAAAGTTAGAACTGCAAGATATAAACTCACAATTCTGACTTTTTTTCTCAGAATTGTGAGTTTATATCTTGCAATTCTGACTTAAAACAGGCAATTGCGAGTTATGTCAGAATTGTGAGATATAAACTCGCAATTCTGAGAACATATTGGTCTTTTTTTCCCCCTCAAAAATTTGACTTTATAACTCGCAATCTCATAATTCTGACTTTTTCTCGCAATTGCGAGTTTATATCTCGCAATTCTGACTTTTTTCTCGCAATTGCAAGAAAAAGTCAGAATTATGAGTTTATATCTCACAATTCTGTGAAAAAAAAAGTCAGAATTGTGAGATGAAAAAGTCGCAATAACCTTTTTTTAGTTTTTATTCAGTGGCGGAAACAGGCTTCCATACATATTTGATTTAATGAATGATGGAGAAATAAAAATCTATGGATATAAAAATGCTAATTGCATATATAGACACAATTTTATGGAGCTTTGTCTCAATTGTCTGGTAGAATTTTCTTTGCAGAATCATGGATACATTTTTTTTTATCCAGGAATTAAACGCAATTATTAAAAAAAATAAAAATAATTGAAATAATACAAACAGATGGCTTCAACAAAAGCGTATATCATTGACAAACAACCTTGTACTGTGGCTTACTCTGTTAGCACTTTATTATTATAAATTTATTGTTCAAAACCACTTTTTTTACCAAGTACGTTCACTTCGAGACTTTAGTAAGATTTTACCAGAAAAGATGTTCAAATTGATTTTTATTGTATGTTAATTTTTAAAATCTTGTATTTTAAATGCTGTATTTTTGTGTTTACTTGGATTTTATTGTGTGTTAGGACACTCTTGTATTACTACTACTCTGTTTTTGCCATGAAGATAGACTTAGATGAAAAAATAAACCACTACTGCCACTGTTGTTCAAAATCAGTTCCCCTATGGCAAAAATAAATGGTACTTTTACTTCCCCAACTGTTTCACTTTTCAATTACCATCCGCTTTCATTGTATATCAGACGGAAGCTTTGACATTCTGCCTGTCTGTCTCACTAAAGAAACTAAGTAAAAGAGATTAATAACAGCATATTAATATTTTGATATCTCCATATGTGGAGCTCAAGACACTGTTATCATTTATGCCGTATAGAGATCCTGTATTAATTGCATGAGCAAATAATGTTTTATCTGTACATGAAGATGCAAAAGCCTCCAAGTGCCGTCTGAAATTTTCTTCTAAAATTAGCATTTTTATCAGGCTCCTATATTTATGTTTAGTTATTTCACTTCAATTGCATAGAAAAGGACCTTATACATTGCTATTAAAGAACAATTACTGAACCTAAACATAGCAGCCTGATAAAAATGCTCATTTTAGAAGAACATTTCAGATGGCATTTAGAGGCTTTTGCATCTGAACTCTTCACATAGAACCATTACACAGCAGTTTTCACTTTAGTTAGTGTAGCCACAGCCACTGCTTACTGCTTGATTCTTAGTAGCAATTAGTGGATATCTACCAATGTGTCCATTAAGACTGCAATGTGCCCACTTAAAGAGGTCAGGCTAGTTTTCCAGCCACTGCGTCTTGATCTGGACTCCACAGGGTAATGCCTGCAGCTCGCTCAGATTTAATTAAAAAGAGATGCAACCCCTGACAGAGAGAGCAGCAGGGGCACAGAGAGAAAGAGAGGGAGGTGGTTTGACACTGTGATATGAATGAAAAAATAAATAGTCGTGGATTAAAAGCCTTTTAATTTTAATCATAAATCCATCTTAAACTTAGCTTGAATTTGTGTGTGTTCAATTCTCCCCCAGGTGAGCCCAGATTTCGTCCGCAGCGGTGAATTCACTCTGGAGAGGATGGGCGTCACATACAAGGCTGCAGCTCACCTGAAATCTCCCTTTGACCCCGAGAACAAGCGCGTTAAGGGCATCTACGGCTGAGCAAAGCCAGAATGTAACTGATCCAGACTGATTGAGTGTAACTGAGGTAAATGTTTACAGGCCTTTATCCAACACATCAGCATCAGCATTCCAGACAAAACTAAATACTCTTCTGTATTTATAGTCACTGTCTTAAAGGGATGATTTACCATAAAGGAGCATAGAAGAACAAAGAACTAATGTGAATTTAACCCAGTTATACAGTGTAACAATGTTCAACATCTTCCTGTGCCTTAAATTTCAGAAAGAAATCATTCATGGTTTTTCCAAAAGTAACATTTTAGTGAGCAATCATGAACCCGTCTCTTACTTTTTTGTACTAGTTTGAATATTTGTGAGTGTTTTCATGGAATAGCTGTGCATTGAGGATGTTAGTCTTGGTTAAATGTAAAATAAAATTTATAAAAAGTAATATAATGGTTTAATTACTGTAACTTTTTGTCAAATATAAATCTGTGGAATTAAATAAGATGCCTGTAGTGCTTTTTTATTCAACACGTGATGTGAGTGTTTTGTGTACTGGTTACCAGTCATCTTGCATGCTGTATTTTGCATGATTTCTGCATGTTGGGCCATCAATTCATCCACATGTACTGTAACTGTTAAATTAACATTTTACTGGATTTTAACTAGTAAAATAAATTAACCGATAAATTAAATTTTCTCATCGCTAGTAATAGTAATTCTTTCTAAAGTCTGGCCTTTAAGCTGTCTGCTGTTTAACTTCATTTGTTGTTTAAATGGAAAGTTTGAATTTGCAAAAATGTATGAAGATTAAAACCCAGTTTTGTCATATTGTAAACTCTGCAACTGGCATATTGTTTTTATGATTCATTATAGGAGGACATAAACTGGAATTCAAAAGTTTGGGTTAAGTAAGATTTTATTTTTTTGATAGAAATTAATTATTTTAATTAGCAAGAATGCATATTAATATTACAAAAGATTTTTATTGCAGATAAAGGCTGTCCTTTTTTAACTTTCTATTTATCAAAACAAAGTATCATGGTTTACACAAAAATATGAACTGTTTTCAACATTGGTAATGTTTCTTGAGCAGCAAATCGGCATATTGGACACTGGAGTATTAATGCTGAAATTCAGCTTTGCATCACAGGAATAAATAACATTTTATGTTATTATATTACAATAGAAAACTGTTATTTTAAATTGTAATAATATTTTTCCATTTTTACAGAATTTTTTGATTAAATAAATGCAGCCTTGGTTAGCAGAAGAGACTTTAATAATGATTAATAATAATGTCATAATGTTTTTAAAAAAATCTTACTGACCCCAAACTTTGAAATTGGATGCCCACTGCATATTTTGTCAAATTTAGTAGCTCAAGTGTACAGCGTAATGCTTTGGAAAAATATCCCACAATGCATTGCACTCAAATTTCCAGTGTGGAGGAAGAACAGTAAATAATGCCACAAACAAAACCAAATTCAAAATGGGTAGTTAAAATGGTCATTTTTATTTCTAAGATGCAACTGGATGACACTCGTGGATGCAAGAATTAAATGAGGTCATATGACAATTTAGCATGCTACTATTTGAAATGTTTATCATTGCATAATTGCTTACTATTTCGCTTACTATGTTTTAAAAAAAGTAGATGGTTTTCATTCTGTACTGCACAATCATGTTAGTGCAACTTTATCCATAAAAATGCTGTTTCTGTTTCCACTGCTGACATTTTATACTGCACCTTCCCACATAAAAGTAATGTAACAATCTAAACACAAACAGTAATTTATTTTATGTGATCACTCCAGGCTGCTGCATGGATGTGTTGTTGAGAAGGGTAAAGGTTGAGCTCAGCAGGAGTCAGATGCATGTGTGGGCATCAGATGCTGCTGTCGGGCCTGACCTCTGTAGGGTTGTCATTCTGAGAGGACGCTCGACGGCTTAATTCACACGGGTACAGGGCTCTCTGGAGCTCCGCCGTCACCACTGGTATCTCCTGCTTCTCCCATTTACCCTAAAAGAAAAGATAACTTACCATTAGGCATTATTACAAAGAAACATCCTCATTTTAACACTGTTCAACCTGACATGACGGTGTTTTCTCATAGGTATGCGAATTAATTAATTAATATGCACTAATTTTGTCAATCTGAATGAATCCAATCCAAATTTAGATTCTGAAAGTTCTGTTAACTGTAAACTTTGTAATCTGATTCACATGTTCATTTTTGAGAAAACAAAAAACTAAGCCATGGCTGTTTTTGCCTTGATGACAAAGTTTTTTAGCAAATTATTAGCAAATATCAACCGTTCTCCACTGATAAGTTCAAGATGATAAAAATATGATGTAAATAAACCTATGCACATTATATGTATTATAACAGTTTTTCATTACAGTTTATAGTATATAGTTTTCAACTATATAGTTTTCATCACATATCAATTATAAGATTTAAAACATAATTATTCATTACCACCCATTTAACAGAAATAGTGTTTAAAAGGGGACATCGGATGCCCATTTACCGCAAGTTGATATGATTCTTTAGGCCGGGTGTTCATGAAATGTCTACAGCATACTTTGGTTAAAATTCCTCAATGGTTGTGTAAAACAACAGCTTTTTTACCTGGTCAAAAACAGCTCTGTTCACAGCAAGCCGTTTCGGTGCATGTCTCTTTAAATGATAATGAGCTACTGCTCACCCCGCCCCTCTCTTCCATTTTTTGTGTACTCTGTGGTGCATTACCAGTGTTGCCAGACGTACGATAATTATCGTATTTGTACGATAATTTTGACCTATGTATGATCAATAATTTTTAAAAATTGTACAATAATTTCAGAATTTTGTGATACTTCAAATGATGGTCGTTGTAATCATTAATCAATGATCGCGCACACCTCAGGCTCCCGATGACAGCGACAGCGTTTGGACCTTCCCACTAAGTTATTTATCTATTCTGGTAATTTGCAGGTCGTGTCAAAAAGTTGTTGGTAGATAAATAGCTTTGACTCGTGTACGATTTCTTCCAGATACGATAATTTTGAGCTTCTGGTGCAAAACATCAACATTTCCAATCTGGCAACACTGTGTGTTACCATCAAAAAAAAAAACTAATTGTAGGATGGTTGTGTCCACACTGCTAAGACACATTTATTTTTATAAAACTGAATTTTGCATCCAAGAATAACGTTTTAGTGCAAAAATATTGGTCATTCTCAAAGTTTATTAGAATATTAGAATCTGATTGGGCGGTTAGAGTCTAGCTGCAAAAAATCTAATAATTCAGTGCATCTGAACTACTCTGGAAATAAAAGACTTCTGGTCTGTCATTGATCAGAGATGGTGAAAAGGTGGTTTAATGTTGTGCTTACAGGGAAGAGCTCGGCGGTGGATTGGTTGCAGTGCATTGAGATTGGGGAGGTCAGGTAGAGGGAGTTCAGCACCTCCCCGCTGAAGCCGTCCCAGGACAGCGAGGAGAACTGCTCTTCCACCGTAGTCCCAGGACAACTGCAACTCTCACGTCCTTGAAACCTACAGAGAGGGCAATAAAATGAGGCTTAAAAAAAGAATTTTTTTTAAATGTCCACCTCTTAAAGTAGTAAATTGGTTCCACGGCCACAAAACCACTTTTATAATTCGTCTGATTCCACTATAGCGTTGCGAAATTGCCTTTTTTAAGCTGGAAAAATGCAATTTGCCAGTGCAAAATGGATGTATACAAATGTCATCTGTCTGTCTTTGTTTTATTCATTGCTGAGGAAAACCTATTTCTGTTTTTTACGTCTGATTTCATAGAGGAAATGAAAGCATTCCTCTTGTCCTCAGGCAGTTAATCTGGAAGCCAGATATTAGTTTCATATGCGCTGGTTTTTGTTGTTGTAGGCTGACTGTGTTAGAGCGGTGTGATACAGTGACGGCGCTGATGCCATTTCGAGGTTTTCTTCTCATTGTGAGGTAATGACTGTCTGGGATGAGTTAGACAGGAAGGTCATGTTTGCTGTTTTTGGTGGTTTAGTTGAGTCTTATGGACACATGGTGCACCTGTTGATGAGACTGAAGTATTTCTGCAGGTAATCTGTGTCCACGTGGCTCTTGCACAGCTCCAGCTGTGTGCGGGGGTAATAATGGACGTAATTGACACACATTTCTTCCATGATCCCAAAACCACCCTGCAGAAGAGAGAAAACAAAGCCACTGGATTTGAAGTGAATAGTGACTAAAATGTCTGTTTCTTACATAAATCTCTCATTCTCACTATAGCTTTAGAAGACTTCGAATATAACATAGCCTACATATTGTACAGACTGGCTATGAGGCTTTTAACCTGTCATTTTGGAGCTTGACAGGTCCAGTCCTCTTTCACTACTTTTACAGAAGAAAAAGTCATACAGGTTTGGAATGACATGAGTGGGAGTAAATATCTTTTTTTTTTTTGTTGAGTGAACCGTTCCTTGAATGTGGAGGTACTATGGGCAAAAAATCATTTTTTCAACAGAATATTTCAACTTCAAGTTTCGACCTTGCAAAATTTCTTGGCATAAAATAACTCAAATTAATGTTTCCTGGTATTAATTGGTATTTCACAATAGGTAACACTCCTAATGTGAGATATTGCTTCTTATTTGATATTGCTGAGGGTTTGTTTTTTTATTTTATTTGGAAAAACTTATCTTCCTTGGCATTTTGCTTTTTAAGTGGTACTTAAAAGCACATAAATGTGTTTTATTAAATTATCTGTTAAATGAGTTATTGACTGAAAAAAAGGGAGATTTACCAACCACTGATATGCTGATCACATTAAAAATAAAATAAATACAAGTTTACCGAGGAGGAAGCAACAATACAACAACAACAAAACAAACAAAAAAAGATTTAATATGACAAAAAAAGGGATTTGTTAAATGAGCAACTGACAAAGGGTCTGAGAATTACCGACCAATGATATGCTGATCACATAAAAAAGGTTTTCTTCGGTGTTCAATAATATAATATATTTCACATTTACATATTTAATATGATGTCTATTTTGCATATTTTTACCTGGGTGAATACAAACTATTCACTATGACAAATAATTATTATTCAATTTGACCAAAAAAAAAACTCATCTTAAGTTGAAATGTGACTATATTAATGTGGGTTTAATTTACTTTAAGCAACTCTTAAATGAAGTTTGCATTGTAAACTTATATTGTGCAGAATGATGAGAAACCTTTCAGTCCTGTTTGATTTCCAGCCAATCAATCTGTAACATCTAGAATCACATATCTTGTCTGTACCATACTAAATTCTCATGAGAGAATGTATTTGAGTGTTTTTTCAGTCTGGAGCAGTGTTGGGATGAGGCAGACTTACCACGGTAACTTTGTTCCTGTCTTCAGTGGTATACGCGCACTTAGTGACGAGAGCGTCGCCCTGTGGGGTAGACAAAAGCACAAAGCAGCGATCGCACATGATCAGATGGGGTTTAGCACTCAGCTATTTGTAGAACATGCTAGAATGAATGTCTCTTGGCAGGTTAGCATTAAATTGGCAGGCTCAGCCGTGTGTGTGGGTGCTGGTATTGACAGTCTAAATGCAGAAGATCTGCGCTTTTGTTGGTGGCTTGCTGGCTCCAGGCGTTTCCTGTAACGTCTGCAGCGTCTCTCTCTTTCTCTCATCTAAATACGCTTCAGATTTTTACATGTGTGATGAGAAACTTACTGGCAAAACAGTCACCATCTTCCTTAAAACACGGATAATCTGCACAAAAAGGGAGAGGTTACAAATGTTAGTATTTGACTGAGTTTTAGTATTTGAATCAAAACCAGATATATCCATTCACAGCATCCTAGGATTGTGTCAAGGCAATGTTTTTGTGGTACTGAGGTACTATAGTACAGTCAGTGCAGCAGATGAGAATTTACATGATAGTCCTGGTATTTTAAAGCCATGGTACATATAAAAAATTACATGGTAATATTCAAAAGGCAGCCCAAAAATAAACCATTTCATTTAGGGATTTTTATTACAAGAGTGTGTGTGATTGTAAGCACAAAAAATGGCGTGGGAGTGACAAAAACATCAAGTGCTCAGGTATACCGCAGGGAATCGTGGGTAGTTGACATGTCTCAAGCCGTGAGCAGTGTGTCACAGTGTGAAACTGTTATAGACTGTGTTCATATCGACTGAGAGACTGAAAGGGACACCTTTACTTTAAAAGTATTTAAGCCGGCTGCAAAAGAGCTGAAAATAAAAAAGGGTGAAAATTAATGATGAACAGTTACGGCATCTTAAATATTCACAAATCAGCATATTTGAATGATTTCTGAAGGATCACGTGACACTGGAGACTGGAGTAATGATGCTGAAAATTCAGCTTTGATCACAGGAATAAATTACATTTTAAAATATATTACAATAGAAAACAGTTATTTTAAACTGTAATAATATTTCACAAAATTACTGTTTTTTTACTTCTTTTTTATCTAATAAATACATCCTTGGTAAGCATAAGAGACTTCTTTAAAAATGAAAAAATAAAACGTGAAATTGACTGGTAGCGTATATGTATATTTTAAAGTCAACATGAAACAACCATTTAACTTCCGCCATGTGACTTATTCATGAAATTATGGAAGCCCGTTTCTGCCACTGATTTTTTTTTTTTTAAAAAGGTAATTGTGACTTTTTATCTCACAACTAAGACTTTTTTTCTCACAATTTCGAGTTTATATCTCGCAATTCTGACTTTTTTCTCAGAATTGTGAGATATAAACTCGCAATTGCGAGTTATAAAATCCAATTCTGTGAGGGAAAAAGACTGATATATATAAGTTTATATCTCACAATTCTGACTAAACTCACAATTCCGTGTTATAAAGTCAGAATTGCGAGGAATTCGGAGAAAAAAAGTCACAATTGCGAGTTTATATCTCACAATTCTGAGAAAAGTTCAGAATTGCTAGATGAAAACTCGCAATTACCTTTTTTTTATTCAGTGGTGAAAATGGACTTCCATACATAATGTAGCAAGCAACTATTGATTTAATAGATTGGGAATTGATTGGATTGTGAAAGTGGGTGTTCCATTCCAAAATGATGTAGTTGGTGGGTGTGGTCTCTGTATAAGTGGTTAAAGGGGATTGGCTGAAAAATGGGCTTGATGATGCCAGCAGAAAAGAAAAGTTGGGTAGGGTTATTATGAATCATGCACAATAAGACCAGGAACATGCATTTAAATTTGAAGTGAAAAGGAACATTTTGATGCTGTGCACATGTTGAGAAGCCAAGCTTAAAGGGATCGTTTACCCAAAAATGACATTTCTGTCATTAATTGATATTTTTGATGAAATCTGAGAGCTTTCTGACCCTGCAGAGAGCAATGCATCTGGGTTCCCAGACCCAGAAACGTAGCAAGGACATCAGTAAAATAGTCCATGTGACATCAGTGGTTCAACCATAATTATACGAAGCTACGAAAATACTTTTTGTGCAAAAAAAACAAAAATAATGACTTTATTCAACAAATGCTTCTCCTCCAAATCACGTATTCTGCCATTATGGAGAGTACCTCTGCATGTAAACAACGCATGCGCATGATGCTGCTGACGTAACACACATGCGCTGAGCCGTGTTTACATGCAGAGCAACGCACACGCATGCGTCGTGATACTCTCCATAATGGTGGAATACGTGATTTGGAGGAGAAGAATTGTTGAATAAAGTCGTTATTTTTGTTTTCTTTGCACACACAAAGTATTCTTGTAGCTTTGTATAATTAAGGTTAAACCACTGATGTAACGTGGACTATTTTACCAGAAAGGTTCCTTACTACCTTTCTGGACCTGGGAATATTTCAGTTGCGTTGCTGTTTATGCAGGGTCAGAAAGCTCTCAGATTTCATCAAAAAGTTCTTAAATTGTGTTCCAAAAATGAACAAAGATCTTACGGGTTTGAAACAACATGAGGGTGAGTAATTAATGACAATTTTAATTTTTGGGTGAACTATCCCTTTAACTTTAGTATAGGGACCAATTCTCACTATTAACTAGTTGCTTATTAGCATGCCTATTATTAACATTCTGCATGACCATATACTACATACCTAAACCTACCCCTAAACTTAACATCTGCCTTACTAACTATTAATAAGCAGCAAATTAGCCGTTTATTGAGGCAAAAGTCATAGTAAATGGTTTGTTAATAGCGAGAATTGGACCTTAATGTGTGACAAAACTTGGTAATACCTGGTAATGAGTGCTGAAATGTTTGTCCTCTTGTACCACTTCCACCTCTCTGCCTCCTCGTACCAGGACGGTCCTCACCCCGAGTCCAGCCAGATGAGTGTGCAGCTGGGACGCAAAGATGTGTATACCACCTACAGGAAGAGCCTGCAGGACAGAAAACACAGCTTCAATAATTAATATATGAACTATATTTTTATATTTTATGAAGAAAATTTAATTTTAATGTCAGGGTGTTCTGAGCGGACACTCTTTTGCATTATTTGCCTCAATAAGCCACATGATTTGAACTATCATTCAGTTACTTATATAACAATATTTTTTAACATTATTTCTCTAGATGATGAGCTTTTTCCACTGTGGGCTGGTTTATAAGGCTAAATGAGAGTGTTTTTCTTTTTTAATGGGGAGTCTCTTGCGATTGCGTAATTTGGTGAATATTGGCCTTGTTTTCAGGAATCCACTCAATGTGTTTTAATTGAATTCAAAGCCTGTATGTACTTGATTTATCAGAATGTAGCAGTTTTGGCTGCATCTTGAATTTCTTCGGCTGGCTTGAGTGAAGCGCAGTGTTTAGGAGTGTTTGTGAGGCGCGCAGACCGTCTGTGTGCATTTGGCGGTGCAGTAGCCAGTCAGCTGGAAAGAGCGCTGGCGGGGAGGAATGGCCATGACAGGAGTGTAGACTAGCCCCAGCTCCATGATGCCTGCGTCAAACCTCCTCAGAGATGGAGTGTACCACAAACGAATGCCTGAGGAGTCCCTCCGTCCTGTGACAAACACACAGAATGAGTCAAGAGGAGATGTGCACTCAGAAATTAAAGGAAGTGGTCTGGAGAAATCAGTCTGACGAGAAGTTCAGAACAGAGATTGCCAAAAACATTAGGGCATTGCTGCACACAGTACACAATTTGAGCACACTGGGTGTTTCATCAACTATAGGCACTTTAAAAAAACTGAAAACAATTGTCTTATTCACTAATAATTGCATGGATTATTCATATTTATGTGAACAGGAGAAATTTTCACATAAAGATGTGTATGCACACATAAATTTGTTCTTAACCTCATTCTAATGGTAATGAATTCAGAGTGTAATAAACAAGTGACTGCGTGCCTGAGGTTAGTCATTTGCATAAAATGCATCCAAACTTTATTTATATAAGTACATTTAATGCTACCCAGAGTTTGTCTTTATATTATTTTATTTTTTTAAGTATGTTTCTGTACCAAAATTGCTGAATCGTGATTTTGTTCATTAAAAAAAAATTATACGCAGATTCATGCTTACATTTTTTTTAATAAAATAGCCTTCTGTATTGTTTAGACTAATTTTACAATTTGCATTTTTAATACGCACAATTACATTTTCTAACTTATATGATTTGATCAAATTACAGGTGATTTACATTTTTTCTCCTCGAAAAACAAATACAACATTTGAAGAAAAAATATTACGAAACTACAATAGAAAAAAAAGCGAAGCTGTTTGGTAAATGTTTATTTTATCCTTTATTTAGATTATCATTGTTTTAAACGATGTAAACTATTTTGTGTTTTTATGTACTAATTCATATTTTTATGATTTTAAGATTTAAAGGCTCTGGAACAAGTGTAAAACAATATATATTGATGCATTTAAAAAGTAGCAGAAGTAAATAACGAAGGCATGAAAATGCCAACTTTAATGTGACCATCATATAACCCAAAAATTAAAAACTGAAATCTGTTAGTTTTAAAAAAAATCAACAGTAAAAGCGCCAAAGTTGAAAAAAATAACAAAATGTGCCAAATACTGTATCCCACAATGCACTGTGCTTCACTGGTGGTAACATCTGCAACAATTTCTACTGTCTCCTTCTTAATTTATTTAGATTGACAAAAATTAAGACATTTTATACAAAAGTAGTTTAAAAATGCAAATTAAGTCATTTTATTTGATAACTGAAGTAAATACATAATGAGCTCATGAGATAACAATGTAGCATTCTAGCACTCTTACATAATGTCTACTACTTCACATGCTAGTTCTTAAGAATCGGTAAGCAGTGTATAGTGTATACTGTGCAGAATTATGCAGCATTCTGAATGTAGTCTTAGCCAACTGGGCTGAAGTGCATCTTTGACACACTTTATGTGCTGCATACCTGATAGAAGGAGAGGGTTGTGGTAATGAACTTCAAGCCGAAGGAACCTAGAAGAACCTTCTCCTCCCAGAGGCAAACCAGCATCAGTGGGGTAGTAAAACGGCTGCGTGTACAGACACACATACAGAACTTTATATGAACTTTAATAAGATTGATTGTGGTGCAGTATAGCTTCTGATTTATGCTTTCCAGGCTAAAAGATATTGGAGCCAATGCACAAGAAGCTTATGCCAACTCTGACTCAGTCAGAGCCAGAAAAATCTCGTAGATCCATGACAGTTCACGACCAGCGGTTTAGACTTAGGAAGAAGAGCAAAGTGGAAACCTAAACCCTTATCAGTCTACTTTTAAAACTTGTGTGCGAAAGACCTATTTATGTAACCGTCCTACTTCCACCTCCAGTTTCTCGCCCCATTCCCGTTTCTCTCTCTATCACACTCTCCTGGCTCTCACCCACTCCCCCTCCTTCTCTCACAAGGCATTAAAAAACATTTAAAAACCAAATGATGAAAAAAATAAAAGACAAACTGCAATCTACTGAAGAAAAACATCTAATTTTTGCTACATAATCTCATCTCTCCAGCTTGACATTGGCAGCTAGCAGAACACATGATTTGTGTTTGTTTTACTCCCATGTAATCTCATTGGAGGCCCGTCTCTCTCTCTATCGCTCTCTCCGAGCTCAGCATCGGTCCTTGGCTCCATAACTGATTTATCAGGACGCCTCTGCTTTCAGATTGGCTCACAGCTCTGCTCAAACCATGACTGGCACCTACCTAGAGTGGGCGAATTGGCACAGATAAAGCCCATCTGTATGTTTGCCTCCTAAAATGGACTCCTAAAGATACTCATAATCATATGTTCTGTTTTTAGCTCGCAAACTTAGCGCTAAAGAGAGAGAATATGATGTAGAAAGTGACCTCTATCGATGCGATTCATGATAAAACATCTAATGCATACAGTCAGAAAGGACAGCCATTAAAAAAGTGCTTCATTTCACCTTCATTTCGCTCAGTTCCTCACATAAAGCAATTAAATGGCTCCAGGAGACTTGATATATAGCAAATGTGTCATTTGGACCACTTTTATGGTCATTTTACAGAACTTTTGTGTCTATTTTGGAGCTTGAGAGACCTTGGCTATTCTATACTTTTATAGGAAAATAGCAGCATGGACATTCATCAAAACACCTCTTTTTGGGTTCTTCAGAAGTAAGCAAGACATACAGGTTTTGAATGACATAGTAAGCTACTTATAACAGAATTTTTGGATGAGTTGTCACTTTAATTCTGTACTATGTACTGTAAATGCAGTATGCAGTAGTTCACGTACCTCTGCTCCCATGGCCCAGGCAGCCAGAACGTGTCGGCAGTAATTGAGTTTGCGGGGCTTCATCTTTGAATCGCAGGAGCCGCTGAATTGAGGCACGGTGTCTATCTGAGGAGAGCATTCGAACACTTCCATGTGATGAACAATGGCTTCATTACCAGGAGTGATCACAGACTCGTACTGCAAAAAAATAAGAGTAATTTATTTTCACCATTAATAACCAAGATTAAGACATACTGTATAAATTGATTGAGGAGGGGAAAACAAGTTAAAAACTAATTTTTCATTCAGAGTGTGCAAAAAAAAAAAAAAACAGATGCATTGTGCAGCATAAAAGAACGCACGATCCTTAAATGGATTTTAGAAATGTCACACTTTATTTTTATGTCCAATTATTGCTATTATTTAACTATTAACTATGACTTTTGCCTCTGTAAACTCCTAATTTGCTGTTTAATAATTGTTAGTAAGGTAGTTGTTCAATTTAGGCATTGGGTAGGATTAGGGATGTAGAATATGGTCATGCAGAATAAGTACTAATAAACAGCTAATATGTTAGTAATAGGCATGCTAATAAGCAACTAAGAAATAGTGAGAATTGGAGAAAAGTGTTACCAAAATGTTTTGTAGAAATTTCTGACTTAAAAGCGAGATGCTTGTGTGTGATTCACAGAAAAAAGTTGAGATGCTGTGCAATTATCAGAAATTTGTCTAATGTGTCAGAAAAACAATTAAAAAGCAGCATAGTAGAACAAAAATGTGTTGTGTTTTTATTTGATAACTGGACAACACATGCTAAATTAATTACATAATGACGACTTGAGATAACAATGTAGCATTCTACTGATTTAAATCATTACATAATGTCCACAATTTTACACTTACTATTTTAAATTTTGATGTACTATAGTGTAAGGTATTTTATATATCATATAAAAGATCAGGATCTCCAAGCAGATGCGGTTGTTAAAAGTTTAAATTTATGACTTAAAAGCACTCAAAGTGCTCATGCTCAATTGGAAAAGTTGTGAGACCTGGTGCAACAGACAAAAACATCTAACATGTTTAGAAAAGCAATTAAAAAGCAGCGTAGTAGACGAGTAGACGATGTCAAACTGAAGTAAGTTCATTGCTTGAAATCACATACTTATCTAGTAGGTGCTATGTTTGTTTTAGAACCTACTTTGCGAAAGTAAAAAAAAAATGGTATGTATATATGGTGTATTAATGAAATTCGTACATACGGTACTACATCTGCCATGTTGTCATGTGACCTAGCGTCAGTTGTGTTTTGGTTTCCCAAAGAACATTTCTGTGAACAGTTCTTAAAAGATCAATTTTTTCTTAGTGTGAAGAACATTTTAATAATCTTTTTCCACTTAAAGAACCTTTTGTTGAATGAAAAGGTTCCATGAATATTAAAAGGTTCTTCAATGCTAATAAAGAACCTTTATTTTTAAGAGTGCCTCATGGGATAGTAAAGTGTCCATTAAACGCAACCTATAGAATCTCAGTGGACGTATTAGGTCATCCTGGTACTTTTCACCTACTGCTCTTCAAATACTTTGAATGCGGCCATACTGTTTTTCGCATACAGTATTTGGTCATTTTTTCCATTCTTCAGCATCACATTGAGTTTTTAAATTAGAACGAGTTGTGAACAGCCCTGTAGTTCAAATCCCAAAGCTCCAAGTACAGTTTTATCAATAGTTTCGACTCTACTTGCTTCTCTGTTTCTGCCACGGGACTTGCATCCCGAGGCAACTAGGAATTACACAAGCTTCAGTCTGGATCCAGCCCTTACGAAGATCTGAGATGACCAAACACCTGAGAAGAGATGATGCCAACCCCTGTAATGTAGAAACTTAAAATTTTCTGAAAAGCTGCTATGCAACGATTTGTATCGTGAAAAGCGCTGTACAAATACATTAGAAACTCCATTAATTATATTCAGATCCAGTTTACATCGCCCCCCGAAAATGTTTTACTAAAGAGCATTATAATTGGTCAAAGTACCTCATATGCACCAATTATATAGGTATCATGAATCTGAAGGTTCACGTAGAAAGGTTAAATGTAATGTGCAAGTGGCTCCAAGACTTTCAGGTTACCATGACAATGTGGTTCTTGGGCATATTAGGTGGGAGCTGAAAGATGTGGCACCAGTAAGTGGTTTCCTGTGTGGGGATGATGACATCAGGGGCCAGGACCTCCAGCGTGCGGACATCTCTCGGGAGAGCAGGGGCGGGATCGTCTGGACGCAGGAGCAGCACTCGCTGGACGCCTGGCTGGAGACGGGACATGTTGAGCTCATGCAAAGATTGGATGGGCTGCTCCAGCATGGCGTAGATAATGTGGACAGTACCTTCCTGGAAATAAAGAATCCTGTTGTTATTTTTGTCATTATTTACATTCACTTTGATGTTTTTTCCAGACCCATGTTCATTCTATGGAAAAGAGCAGCCTGAACATTCTTCAAAACATCTTGTTTTGTGTTTTCAGAGAAAAACAAAGGTCACACAAGTTTGGAATAACATGAGGGTGAGTAAATAAAGATAAAGTTAATATACACCTAATTTAGACTCTTTCCTAACACTTACAAACATTTAAGGAAACAATACTACTGTAAATTGAGCGCAAAACGTTATTCTCGGACCCAGTATTATCGTTCATATGTCTCTTTGTACTACCTCTACCCTCTCTATCTGCTATTCTGCTTTCATTTGTTTACTAACGAACCTCTATGATGTAGTCGTGTGGGTCGCAGGTGCTGAATGGTCTTTTGAAGAGCAGGAAGAAGCCTTCAGTCGACTGATGAGTCTCCAGCAGCTCATAGTCCTGCTGAGTGTCCAACATCACTCTGCCTTCATTATCACTCCAAGCATCCTAAGAAAATGAAATGCTATCATGAAAACATCATTTATGACTATGTCTCTACCTTTCAAATGTTTGAGGTCAGTTTTAAAAGTCTTTTATGTATGGAAGACCATTTCTGCCACCGAATAAATAAGGTAATTGCAGCTTCTCCCCTCACAATTCTTATATAAAAATGTCAGAATTGCAAGAAAAAGTTAGAATTGAGAGATAATATTCTGAGGCGAGAGAAAAAAAGAATTACAAGATTTAAACGTAGAATTGTGAGGTATAAACTCGGAGAAAAGGGTCAGATTTTTGAGTTTTTCTCAGAATTGTAACTTCATTTCATGCAATTCTGAGTTTGTATCTTGCAATTCTGTCTTTTTTCTCTGAATTGTGAGTTTATGTCTCACAATTCTGACTTTTTCTAAAAATTGCAACTTCTGAGTTTATATTGTGCTGTTCTGACCTTTTTCTCAAAATGTGAGTTCACATCTCGCTATTTTGAGTTTATATATCACAACTTCCGATCTCAGAATTGTCAAACATACTTGCAGTTGCAAGAAAGAAAAAGTCAGAATTGTAAGATAAGAAGTCGTAATTACCGTTTTTCATTATTTATTCCATAGCATAAACACACACAAACACACACACACACACACAAAAACAGAATTGCGAGATGTAAACTCAGAATTCTGAAATAAAAGTTATATAATATTAATAAATTCTACGTTTATTAGAATTCTGAGAAAAAAATTCAGAATTAATAAATAAAAATATTTATGTTCACCAAGGCTGCATTTATTGAACCAAAAAATACGGTAAAAATAGTAATATTACGAAATATTATTACAACTATTTTATAACTATGTTTTAATATAAGATCCTTCAGAAATCATTCTAATATGCTGAATTTGAAATATTTTACTGCCAGCCATTTTCCAGCCCTACAATGTTTTGACTCACTGTCTGTAACTCTTCTCCTTGACATACGCTGTGGGAGGAAGGGTGAGCGGCTGGCCATACAACATTTATTCAAAACGGACCGAACTGTGCGGTCCAAAGGCAAAATAATGAAATAAATCATGCATAATGAATGAAGGGGGGCCTTGACACACGCATGACCTTCTACTTTCAAGCACTTTATTTGGGGCGCGGCAGGCAAAACCCAGACGTGAGCTGTTCAGCTCGATGTTAGGAAGCAGTATTGCACTATACGATTGAAAATGAGCTCTACCAGCATGTGGGTGTCTACTGTAGCCGGGCAATCATAACAAGATCCAGAAAGCAAGCCTCGAGTAACAGAGAGAGGTTGCTCTGACACTGGGGTTAGACATTTGTCATCAGTCGTTCATTATTCAGCAACAAAAAAATCTAAAGTTGAGTGCGGCCTTTTAAAGTTCACCCAAAAATGTTCAAAGAAAGAAAAAATTCGGTCATTATTTACTTAACTTCATGTCATTCCAAATCTGTATTACTAATGTTTCCTCTGGTCAAACACAAAATATGTTTTTAAAACAAGACAACAATTGTTTTTTCAGGCAATTTTGAGATTTTGACCATAATGTGTTGTCTTTCAGAATAGTAGAAAGAGCAAAATACACATTTAAGTGTTTATTTTATTATTCTTTATCTATTTGTATCTGTAGATTTCATGATGTAAACCCTATTTGTATATTTAAACATAACAGAAGATTTGTAATAAAAAAACTTTTAAACTAATTTGTACTGCCTTAATGTACTGTGATTAGTTAACTGGAGAAAATATCTATTAGTTAATGTGTTACCATATTCACCTGTCATGTCTTACCATAAAAATGTCTTTTATATATATATATATATATATATATATATATATATATATTTTATTTTATTTTTTTTTTTTTTTTATTATTATTATTATTTTTTTGTCTGTATAGTGTAAGTCAATGGGGCCCAAATTAACAATATTGGACCCCATTAACTTTCACTGTATGGACATATGGCCAGAAGCAGTTGAATCATTCCTCAAAATATCTTTTTTGTGCTCCAATTGAAAGGTGTGTAAAGTTTAAACAATAACAAAATTATCATTTTGGGGTGAACTATCTTTTTACCAAGACAAAACCCTCATATTGACAAGATTTTACATTATGTTGCATCATTTTTCTGCTCATCTCAAATACATATTTTGCAAAAGCACATAATCCTACACTATCCCTGGAGCAGATTTGCAACACCATAAAGCAATAACCATCATAAAATCAAATCGTATAAACTATTCTTACCCCAAAATAGGATTTGTGTCCATCGTCCCACAGAAGGACCAGGTCGGCATTTGTGGGCTCTCCCCGATCGGACATGCCCAGCAAAATGCCATGGTGGAGCTCTTTGACTTTCAGCTCCAGATAGACCTCCTGGGTGGGATAGCTGATGTTCCAGGACAGCTCCAGCTGACCCGCGGGGTCTAAGGGGATGTGGTAGGCCAGGGTGGGTCTGGAGTGGCCCGCAGGAGCCTGGTAGGACGCCACCAAGAGCACCACCACAGTGGCCAAAACGGTGAGGTACATGAGGGTGACGTCTTGCAAACGAAGATCTTTGTTCAGAAGACGCATTGCCTGTGTTGTGTTCTGCGTGAAGGCCCTTTGGACGTCTTTGGGTTTTCCTGAAGATATTCTCTCCTCAAGTTGTAAAAACGTTTGGTTTGATTAGATTTTTTTTTTTTTTTACTGCGGTAGCATTCACTCCTTTTCGCTGCTGTTGTTCTTTGGCATATCTGTCGATTTTTCTTATCTTGACTTCTTAGATCCAGGTTTTGTTTGATGTCTCGGTTGGTAGATGTCCACTGGTCCTCGCCTTGGTCCACTTCTGCTGGCTGTGGACTCTCTCTGGCTTTTAAGAGCACGACCCTGTGACAGCCTCTACTTTATCCTGCCTTAATTCTATTAGCTGGGTTAACGAAAATTCAATTGTTTATTTTGCCCTCTGGTAAAACTTTTTTCCAACATCTGCTTGTTGTGAGCAAGCAGGGCGAATTTCTGTAATGCATACTTTTTTCAATGATATAGATGTGAAGTATTATGCAAAATAACTGATATAAGGTGGTTTGTGATGTTAGATTGCATTAGGATATATGCATGTGAAAAAATGCATTTAATTGTTTTGCATTTGACTATTGCTTGGCTGTTACATGTACTTACTATAGAAATAATAGTATAATTATGCATACTTAAACAATTAAAAAGTACAAGCAACTAGCCTAATCCTAACCCTAAACCTGTAGTAAGTACATGTTGTTGATTAATATTGTGCAATTACAGTGTAATAATAGGGATGCCTTAAAATAAAGTGTAACCAAAAAAGTATTGATGTATCAGGTTAATACTTCTAAATCTCAACTTGATAACACATGTCAAAGATCCTTTATGAAAATTGGTACATTACTGTTTGGAGTATGAAAAAATAAATACAATACATTTTTAAATGCAAAAAAAAAAAAAAAAAAAGCAAACTGATGTGGAACTGTCATTTATTTTTCATAATTATTTTTATTTTAATTATTATTACTACAATATAGCATTGGTGTCTCTGGGAATGCCAAAATGTGGCTTTATAGTGCATAACAACATATGATTCAGTTATATTGAGGTCATATCAGAGCTGTCTGATTTTGGTTTTTTTCTTTAGTGGGAAATAAAAGGCTGCACAATAGAGAGCATGAATGTCAGGTTATTACGGTTAATGGAAACAAAAACATTAATTAAGCTCTAAATTAATATGCTGTTTGCTGCCTTCGTCTCTTTCAGTGATTTCCAATAGTCTGAGGAAGAGAGATTTGGTCAGACCATTAAATATTCAATGGCTGTAATGTATAGACTTTAAATTGATTATTCTATAGTATATAATTTTTCAAACAGTATTTTGTAAGTATAAATAAAACCAAACATTTTTCAGACACCAGATATAATTTTTGATATCTTTTTACTAGTGAGTGCAAGGCACTATAGTTCATAAATGTAAGTGAGGACAGCAAAATAAAGTGAACTGTCTGTGACATATTATACCCAAAAATTCTTCATGTGGACTACCAGTAAAATTTGGGATCAAAAAATATTCAGACACTTTGACCTGACCATGTTTTAATTAAGTGTTTTTTCTTTAATTGCTAATCCGACCTTTTTACACCAAAGACTGAACATAATTAAGCATCGGTAATTGGTTGACCTAAATTGGTATTATCTAATTATATACTTAAATTAACAGCTGAATCATTTTTGGTTGATTGTAAAGCATTACATACCTTTCTATCAAAGTTATCTGACAATATCAAGATGAATTTGTTCTGACACAGTTTAACTCTGAGTTCTTGTCATAGTTTATTACCATTTTTGACTGTATATGTACACACACACACACACATACATGCACATTTAAATAATATGCATTATTGTTGTATTTGTTTATTGTTATTAAACAAGAGTGTATTTTATATTACAGTATATATTAGTGTACATTAATAGTGTAAGATTTGTTTGTGCACAGTATTATTTAACAGCATGTGTGACAGACGTGTGCTCTGCTGTTTGCTTGGAGAAAGACTATTTCTAATGGCCGTGCTTCTGGAAGGGCCACCTGTGTCTTCATCCTTTCACTGGTTTATAAGAAATTAAAAGATATTGAGATGAAACACTTGCAGTAGTAACCTCCTTAACGCACATGCTCAAATGCCTTGGGGCCAAAGGGACACGGTGCAGCTGCTGCCAATTGTGTCGTCTCAATCAAGAAACATTTGGTGGTTTGAGGAATAAAGGTTATTTAGGTCCCTGTGGCAGTGGTGGGAGGCAGTGTGAATGTGGGAGGAGCGAGACAGGAACAGATGCCAGTCTGATCCGCTAATAAAATGAAGATGCAGGGCCAGAGGGGCGTTTAGTGCCCCGGAGACATGACTATTCCTCGAGCTGGAGCAACAGATCATCAGGCCTATGACACGCTAAGCCCGACCTGATCTGGACCCAAAGAAGAAGAAAAAATACAGGTGGAACTGGATTCTGGATTTGTAGATTTTCTGAAGGAAGTGTGAGTTGTGTTTGCCCTTGCAACAGTTGCCAGAGTATTGTGAGTGGTTGTCAGGATAGGGTTTCATGGTTACCAAGGTAACCTTGTTGCAATTTTGCATTGCTATGTGGTTGCTAGGGTGTTATTGGAGATTTATAGGTTTAGCTAAAATCAAAAGAGAGAAAGAAAAACAAACAAATGAGAAAGAGAAATTAAGACATGGAAAGTGCAGAAGGAAAGGAAAATAGAAAACAAATACTTGAAGGATCCAAATTTGTTGTTTCATTTCAAAAAATGTTTTTGTTTGTTTTTTGTTTTGCTTTGTTTTGTGTTTTAGTTTTGCTTTGTTTTAAAGATAAGGAGAATCAAATACTAAAAAGTAAAAATATAATGTTTTGCTTTTGTTTTGCTTTATTTTACAAGGGAGACAATAAGGAGGATCAAATACTAAAAATAAATAAATAATAAGTCCTTAAAATCATTTTAAAACTATTTTGAACTGTTCAACATTATAAATAAAAGGCGGGAAATTTCCAAAACTTTCCAGAAAGTTTGGAAATTTATGGAAAATTTCAGGAATTGTTGGAAACTTTTGGAAAGTTTCTGGAAATTTTCCACCCTTTTGCAACCCTAAATATAATCTAAAAATATTACATTATTAAATGTATTATATTATTATTATATATAAAAACCCTATAAAATGTATAAATATTATTAATGTATAATAAAATTAATGAATTATTAGAAATATTATGAATTTTGGCTTTTAACGTTTAGATTATGGTCTCTTGAATTTCTATGGTTTCACGTTCTCAGCACTAAAACCCATATTTATCAATGCAGCAAGTGAACATGTGTTTAACGTGCATACGTCTTTTATTTGTTTTTTATTTATTTATTATAACCTGGCCATGTTGATTTGTGCCTAATTTGACAGGCGTCTAGCAACAGATGAATTTGCTAAAAGATGCTGTAGAGTTTAATTGCCCATCCACTTATGACAACAACAAAAGATAAGGGTACCATTTTTCATCTTTTTTAAAAGTTAATAATCCAAGTTATTAACCTTTAAAAGCTATTCTACCTATGCATGATTATATGGTTAGTTGCATATACTAATCCCATTATGCTTTGTTATTTCCCTGCTGTTTTGATCAGAACAGACCTGCAGCCCATTTTAGGTCGTGCCCCATCGGTTTTAGTGTATATTTTGTATGTCGCACACACATGAATGTAACAAAGGGGGCTGAACGCATGCAGACACACACCATTGAGGAGTCAGATGGCCTGAGGCTCAAACTGACATTATCCAGCTTAGAACAGTCAGTCAGTCAGTATTACCTCAAACACACTAAACACAGAGAGAGAGAGTTGTTTGGTCGTGTGTCAGGAGAGACGTATCAGACTCAGGGTGTAAGGAGGGGTGAAGGGCAGGAAACAGCTCTGGTCCTGTCACTTTCCCTCTGGTCATGTATAATGCACAACCTTGCACTATAATAGAGCTTAATATGTGAGAATTGAATAATTAATGCAATAAAAAGTACTTTTAATTTGTAAAACTGTCTTTTTTTTTACCAAGTGAGGACAGTCTTAGCGTTGCAGTGAAAACTCCTCTGCGATATGCTACTGCTGAAAACTTTGGGGTCAGAATTATTTTTTAATGTGTATGAAAGAAGTTCACCAAGGTTGATCAAAAATCCAGTAAAAACAGTAATATTGTGAAATATCATTGCAATTTCAAATAACTGTTTTGCATTTTAAATCATTTAATTTATTCCTGTGATCAAAGCTGAATTTTCAGCATCATTACTCCAGTTTTCAGTGTCACATGATCCTTCAGAAATCATTCAAATATGTTGATTTGCTGCTCAAGAAACATTTTGGATTATTATCAATGTTGAAAACTGTTATTTTTTTTTTTTTTCAGGATTCTTTGATTAATAGAAGTTCAAACGAGCAGCATTAATTCGTAATAGAAACCTTCTGTAACATTATAAATTATAATTAGA
This sequence comes from Onychostoma macrolepis, assembly GCF_012432095.1. Lineage (NCBI taxonomy): Eukaryota > Metazoa > Chordata > Actinopteri > Cypriniformes > Cyprinidae > Onychostoma > Onychostoma macrolepis. Next base: position 5,990,949 of record NC_081164.1, on the reverse strand, counting down.
AGCATCCTTGCAGAATAGAAGTATTAATTTATTTAAAACATATCTTACTGACCACTAAACTTTTGAATGGTAGTGTAAACTACATTAGAAGAGCCAGTGGCCTTGTTATTTACTCTAGAATGTGCGCACTGCGCTAGCTAGACAAATTTTAAAAACAAAAATAAAAATAGCTGGTACAACACACTAAAAATGTTAAATCCACACTGCTTTACTTTTCCATTGTTCTTCTATATAAACGCACTAGACGAACATGTTTGACTGTTGTGCTCACGTCTTTTGCAGTCAAAAACACAGCCTGTGTAAATGGCCCCTTATTGTGCAGTAAATAAATGAGGTCTCATAGTTGAAACTCATGAGAAACAATGTAATTATTTTACAAGGTGGTATGAATTTGTGATTCATACAAAAATATGATTTTAGAAAAAAACATAAAGCTCCACACTAAACCTAAGCATCAGTGGGGTTTAAGCAGATTGTATGAAAATGTGCAAAGGCAATCATACAAAATCATATGAAATAGCCACTAATTCGCCAAATTGTAAAATAGTTATATTATTGACATTGCTAAATCTGTAGAGCAGATGACTCCTGTTGTCCTGACAACCACTTAACTCAAGACGAACCTCAAGATGAAGTTATGACGAAAAAAGCTGGAGAAAAGGCTGGCAAAGCTTTTAACCTTTTTAAGAGCACTCCATTGAAGTCCATAATCCAACCCAACCATCAAACAGCAGTGATAGCGACAACATTACGCTCTGAAGCTGCACCTTTCAGCAGAAAGAACTGGAAAGCTTATTGCCATAATAGACAACATAGATGGAGAATCTGATGATCTGACTGTATCTGATAGCTGATTAATTTTTGCTTGACTGTATTAACAAAATGCATTGCCGCCATTAATCCACAGAGTCCATTCTGTGCCTTCAGCTGGAGAACCGGCCACATTACAGCTGAGTCCTTGCTGTGTGTGTATCCTACAAGTCATTATCATGTTGGCCAAAATCAATGAGCAGGCCTTACAGATGGGTTACTGCTTATCTTGGCCTTCATCCAGCTCCACTGGGCGGCTCTTTTGTTCGGTCTTCAGAACAACCTTACAGCCAGATTTCAGCAGATAAGGAGTTGAAGGAAATCAGCGGCTGACATGACATGATCATCTACAGTAGATCTTATGTCAACATTTTGTGTGAGAGAAAGGAAGACTGTGAGGGTGAGTGTATTTCTCAACACTCATCGCTCCAACCAAGAATTATATGCGCTGTTGACTGTAAACAGCCGCTGGTTCCATCAAATTGCAAATCGGGAAAGAGCAATCAATGAGAAATGAAAATATGACTTACTGTACACACTGTTTTATCGCACTTCACAACAGCTGTCTTGGACCTCTTTGATGTGTCGTACAAAAGTGAAAATGTGAAACGCTGCATTTGTAAATGTAGCTGCCAATACAGTAAACAGTAATAGCGTAATCAGATATACAGTTTAAAATGTTCATGAAAATGCAACTTTAAATGTGAAGTGTGTAGCATTTGGATGTTAGATTTTTAAAGCTATCCCAGTTTGATATGCAAAGACAACTACTGTATAAGTAAATATAAAGCTTATTTCCCTGAAAAGTGTCGCATCCGACTCAACCAATGGCGTGTGTTTGGGGCGGGACTGTGTGTTTGGTCAGCCAGTGACAGAAGGGGTGGGGAAGTGTTCAGAAAGCTTCAATTTAGTGAGGCTAGTGGTGCAAGAACACAACTTTAAACTTACAATAACATTTTAAATAACTTGGCCTTCAATTTTTCCCAGTTTTGATTAAAATTGTGGAGTAAAATAAACAAATAAGTCATGTAAAGCCTTGGCTTTTCTGATATACTTATCACTGCATTTTACCATTGCTTTTATGCACCTTATTTTGCAACGCAGAAGTAAGCAATATTTTCTGTGAATGTGCGAGACTTCATTAGCAGCTCTGGGTAATTACCTAAAGTAACAAAGTGCAGTAAATGGTCAAACTATTTGCACTTTAACCGGTGTTTATGAATAGAATAATATATTAAAATAATAACAAATAAAGTTTCCAATATCAAGCAGCATAATATGAAAGCCTGTTTCTGCCACTGAATACATTTTTTTTAAAGTAATTGCGACTTTATAACTCACAATTCTGACTTTTTTCACACAATTGTGAGTTTATGTCTGCCAAATCTGACTTCTCAGAATTGTGAGATGTAAACTCACAATTGCTAGTATAAAGTCCAAATCTGAGAAAAAAGACTTAGCCTATAACTTATAACGCAATTGATTGTTATAACATCAGACATGCGAGATATAAACATACAATTGTGAGAAAAAAGTCAGAAATGCAAGAAAAAAAATCTGAAATGCGAGTTTATATCATGCAATTCTGGGAAATAAATTCAGAATTGTGAGATAAAAGTTTGCAATTACCAAAATTCCACATTCAATTTACAAATGGTCCGATCTTAAGTTAAAAATAAGGTGGGTAAAATAGCAGCAACGGCAATAAAAGCCACCAGTATTCAATAAATATATAAAATTAGTAATAATAATCAAAATAAACACTTTATCTTTATTTTATTTATTTTTTAAAGAAAACGAATAGATATAATATAGAAAAAAAGAAACCTATTTTTTTTTTTTAAGAGATAGAACAAAAATAAGAAAGCTAGTGTTAGTTTTTCAAGAAAAGCATGCAATTAGAGAACAAATATGCATTTGATAGAGGGTCAAGTGTGTGTTTTTTTTTTTTTTTTTTTTTTTAATAAAAAGAAGACAGATAGATAAAATAGAATTAGAATAGAGAGTGCTAGAGTTAGAGTGTCAAATACTGTCTACACATACCCCAACCCTAAACCTACCCTTTACAATAATGCAAATACAGTATTGTTGTTCAGCGTGACAAAAATTAAGCTCTAGCCTGTTGATGTGCGCATGCCCAGTAGCTACAGCTGTATTGCTTCTAGCCTTAACCGTATTTATCAGCATTAATCATCAACTCAGAACGCAGCTCAGAATCAGATCAGAATTTCTAGTCTGAACTAATCGTTTATAAAGCGCTTTATGAACTATTTATAACACAATATTATTAACATAATGTTTAATTACAAGGTTCGCCACATAATATTTAAATTAGGCAACAATACTCATGTTGATTAAATAAGCAACAGCATTAACACTACTGTAAATTGTGGCCTCAGAAAGTTTAACATACTGTACATTTTAACGACTTAATTAATCAGTGAGGCGGTATCTTAACGCCTTCCAGGGGCTCTGATGAATTTATGATGCTTCTCTGGATTCGTTGAACTCGCATCACGGTTCCTGATAGCCGCATATCGTCAGTCAGCGCAGCGACCGGAACTGTAAAACCGTCTCATCCCACTCCGCGCGCGCGGGCAGATTTACAGTGCACTTCAGCTGCACGAGACAAACAGCAGCAATTATCTGGCGGGAAAGAACGCGACACCAAACATACGGCAAATCAGCATCGGAGAACAAACAAGCTGAGATTTCATAGTCCGTAGTAATTTCTCGCACAAAGAGAGAAGACACTGCCATCTGAAGCTCGAGGCGCATTGTGATATGGAGCTGCGAAGGTTTCATGTTCCGGTTGAGGACGTTTGAAGGAACGGCTGTTTTTATACGGCACCTCATTTCACGGACCGCTCTTCGACGCAGAACTAGTTTACGCTGATTTCTTCGAACGACGGCGGATTTGATTAGGTCTACCTATCGAAAAGGACTTTTGGTTACCTCAACAAGTTTTTCCTCTTCTAAATTACTACATTGTGCTCTCGGAGCTTCTCTTTTTTCCTCACATTTAAGGAACCGTCTATGAAAAGTCGCTCAGGATGTTGGCAACTCCACATAAACGGATATGAAATAGGGAACACTTTGATTATTACCAAGATATCGCTTCATCTTAATCGTGCGAGACTGTTAATACGCCGCATTTAATGTTTCCTCGACCCGTTCGCTTCACGTTTAAGCCGTTTTAGGACGCCGAAAGTCGAGGGAAAACGCCGAAAGTCGCTCGCGCGGATTCCGCAACAGTTCTGCAGATGTGCTCTGGTTCAATTCTAACCACCGTGTAGGTAAGATTACAACACACCTGTGATTTAGTTCGGTTCATTTGTCCGCAGAACTGTTTTTGTTGTGAAGAAATGTAATGTGGTTTCTCTATTGGTGAACGGTAATCATTCCTAATTCGCGTTTAATGGCAATGATGCTCGGAGACATTCTCCAGTTGGCATTTTCATTATTAGCACTTTAAATTAAATTAGGCCTGTTTTTTCTTCATGCAGCTTCAGCTGGCATTTATAGGGAGTTGTTCTCTGTCCATGGTGCTGAAGTTATGGAAAGTTGACCTGCTGAACTTGGATTTAATTCAAATATGTTGATGTTACATACGTTCAGTATATCCTTGATAGATCCTTCTCTGCGTTGTTATAGAAGTTTAATTCATGTCTGAGTTAATGTTTTTAACCAAATCAACTCTGTATAACTTATAGGAGGTTGAATTCCAGGTAAAAACCATTGAAAAGTACATTTTCCCACTGTTTGTACTTGGATGCACCCAAAGAGACAGCCCTTGGTAGTTGTTCAATTGAAACTGAGATGTAACTGCATCATGATTTTGCATCATGTGACCAGTAAGACCATCTTTCTCAACCTGTGCTCTTTTAATGATAATTCAAACATTAAGAGCCATTGAACACGTCATGTCACGTGCAGTCAAGCAGATATGGCAATCTACACTCCTCCTGATTGGTCGATGCGATTTCCCATGACCTCTTGAAAGGTGCAAAGAGATTTTTTCCCCTACGACATTTACGAGATGGGACATAAAGGGGGATGGGCTTTTCCAGCATAATAATGTTAAAGAATTCTCTCCACCCCCAGCCATGACCGTTCCTCCATCCTTGACCCTCCCCCGTCACATCCCTGTCACACACATATTAATTGCAAGATGCCCCCATTCCAGTGAATCATAGAGACATGTCTATTCCAAAGTGTCATCTTCAAAGGAGGAATCATCATATGCAGACCTTATTTTAACCAAATCATCTTCAAAACAGCTTTTCTGTAGTGTAGCAGTGGACATGTGGTGCTGTTACCTCAAAGAATTATTTTAGCCTGCTCTGACATGTAAAAATACGTTTCAGTAGTCAAGTTCGTTACGTCATAGAAAATCATATTTTCTCATAAACCTCATAAATCATAAACCTGTTGAACAAATATTGTGAAATTGGTGTACGGTTTAAATTTTATAAATCATTACAAAGAAACAGTAAGGAACACATTAAATTAAAATGAAATTTTTGAGTAGAAAGTCTGAATTATTATTTTCTTGTAAAAATTGTCAATAATTTGTTTTATTTAAAACTTTATTAAAAAAAAAATGTATTTATTTATTTATGTTTACAGTGTGTATGACATCCTTCTATGGAACACAAAAGAAAACATTTAAAAAAATTTGTTGGATTTTTGGACCCCATTGACTTGTAAAAGCTACGCTAATAACCTGTTTTATTTAAAACTTTAAAATTTAAAAAACTTTTAACATTTTAAAAAACTTAGTATTTATTTATTTATACTTACATACATACATACATACATATATGGCATTCTTCTCTGAAACACAAATATATATATACGTCCATTGTATGAAGTTGAAACATTCCTCAGAATATCTTCTTCATGTTCCACAGATGAAAGAAGTCATACAGTACAGGTTAGGAAAGACATAAGGGTGATTAAATGATGACAGAATTTTTAATTTTTAATTTATCCTTTTAATAATCTTAACACATTTTTTAAGGTTACCTGACAAAACGTTTTTCGTAATATAATGAACGCGCTTCTCAGAGACTAAAATGATTTGTATTCTGCATGCAGCAAGGTTTAGGAATAATTACAGAATGTAACAATGACTTTAAATTGCATCACCTTAAAAAGTATCACAATATTTTAAAGTCATACAATGTTTTTTTTGAAGCACCCAATTGTAAAGTGCATTTAAACAGGCTAGATTTTATTCTGACCATACGGCCTGTGAGCAGAGACGTTCAATGATTTGGATATTTGGAGCATCATTCTTCAAACTCTTTTCTGCCAGAACCTCCAGGCTGCCTTTCACACCACATCTCGTCGCTACTCTTTCATTTATGTCCTTCACTGTTCCTGCTCTCCTCCCTCATCCCCTCCCCCCACGACGGTTGCTATGTCTCCTGCCACAAGGCCATGTCACTTCCTGCGACCGCAGACACCAGCATGGGCTTACAACACTCCTGCCGCCCCAAGGGAGAGCATGCCAGCCGATGCCTTGCAGAATATAAACATAAACATGCTACAAAGACTGTTTTAATAGAAGATGGAAGCTTGCTCTCACATCCCCCCAAACCTGCTTAGGCTGAATTGGAAAAGTCCCAAAGCAATAACAAAATGGATTATTTCTCACATCGTTTGGTGTGGAGGTTTCTAGGGAGCGTATACCATGAACGTATAGGGATGTTCACTGTGAGACAGCAGCAGAATAACTTTTGAAGCACATAATGGTGGAATGATTCTGGATACGGAGCGGCCTCTTGCCAACTGGACAGGCAGAGATATAAAAAGATTAGGGCAGGAAGCAAAGTGGAAAAGAGGCTGGAGTTGTACTCAGCCGCCCTGCAGGAATAACTCTAAACACACACACTATGTTATCTCACAAAAGAGTGTTTTTATGTAAGTCCTGTAAACACTTTTATCCTCTTCGTGGTGATGGATGAAGGCTGGAGGTTGTGTACATAGCGGCTACAAAAAAAAATGACTCTAATGCAGACACAGTCAGTCGCCCCTGAGGCCCGAGAGAGTTGAACCGCCTGTTGTTCCGGTTAAACTGAGGACAAGTCCTTTAGAAATAAAGAGGACTGTCAATTTAATATCATTTAATAAATGACTTCCTTTAACATCATTATTATTAATATCTATTTTTAAAAAATGAATTTAATTTAATTATTTCCCCGCCAGTATTTTTTTTTTAAGTTGCCAGCCACCGCCAACATTTTTGATAATTTCCACAAAAATTTCATGGTCCCTAGAATATTTTGTTGTATGAATACATGAACATGTAACATGTCAAAACAAAGAACAAAAACTCATTTTATTCTGACATCATGCATCCTTTTTTATCAACACTTGAATGTGTTTCATTAAAAAAAAAGCTTGAACAAAAAGCTGAGGAAATCATGTTTTTGTCAAAAGACTACCCCAGATTGGATTCAGACCAATGATAAAAACATTGATAGAGTAGAACACTTTCATCAACATGCCCAAAGCTTCACAGTCCTATAACACTTACTGGGTCGACATTTCATTTGGTAACGTTACGCAGTTTTGATTTATATGCTGTTTAATGTTAGATGATCACTTTATTTTACATATGCATCTTCTTCGCCTGTATTTTGATCCAGACATTCAGTACTCTTTCAAAAGATGTGTAATAGCACCTCCTACCATGTAACAGTGAAAACACGGAAAGCCGGAAAACTCAGTCAATGGCAGGGAAAAAGTTAATTAATTGAAGTTTACACAATTAATTTTGTCTTGTCTGTATGTCATTTTAGACCGTTTTTAACCTGACACAGTGTCTTAAAGGGATAATTCACCCAAAAAAGAAAATTCTGTCATTAATTACTCACCCTCATGTCGTTCCAAACCTGTAAGACCTTCGTTCATCTTCGAAACACAAATTAAGATATTTCTGATGCATTCCGAGAGCTCTCTGACCCTCACATAGACAACAAGGATCCTAACACGATCAAGGCTCAGAAACGTAGCAAGGAGATCGTTAAAATAGTCCATGTGACATCAGTGGTTCAACCGTAATTTTACGAAGCTACGAGAATACTTTTGTGCACAAAGAAAACTAAAATAATGACTTTATTCAACAATTAGTCTCCACTGCATCACCCTATAGCGCCATTTTGGGGTAAACAACGTATTCAATGTATGCACGCGGATAGGTTGTTTACATTCAGATCAAAGTGTAAATGATGTAAACAGCGTATCTGCGTACGGTGCGGCTGACACAGAACAGCATACGTTGTTTACGTATGTGATATTCTCCATAATGGAACCACATGAATTATTTTAACTATCTCTTTGCTACGTTTCTGAGCCTTGATCGTGTTAGGATCCTTGCTGTCTATGGGAGGGTCAGAAAGCGCTCGGATTTCATCAAAAATATCTTAATTTGAGTTCTGAAGATGAACAAAGGTCTTACAGGTTTGGAACGACATGAGGGTGAGTAATTAATGACAGAATTTTAAGTTTTTAGTGAACTATCCCTTTAAAAGTGCAAATGGTGTGAGAGGCAGAAATCAGCAAGATGTGCTGCAAAAGCCAAAGACATTCATCTGCATTTTTATATAAAACAACAATGAATTAAATTTGCATGTGCATGAATTCATTTGAAATCATTTATCATCACTGGTGTACATTATATGAGAATCATTTATAGTCAAACACCTGAACTATTAAGTAATATAGTTATAAATAGAGATTTCAATGAGTACATTGGGATGGGAAGTGCTCCTCAGCTAGAAGATGACTCAGACACCCTGAGGTGCAAATGAATCGTCTGTTCCACATTTAGCTCTTACAAAATAGAATTTGATGGTTTGAAATGAACCGGATATTTACGTTTTCTTCAGGGAGTGCTGATTACCAATGAAAAGCCTGATAAATGTATGCTAAAGTGTTCTGGGTGGGAGTTTACATTTCATAGTTCTGAATTTTTTTCTCCAAATTCTGAGTTACATTTACATTTACATGTAATCATTTTGCATACGCTTTTATCCAAAGCGACTTACAATTGGGGAATACATAAAGCGATTCATCTTAAAGAGGCAAACAAAGGAAGTGCTCGCAATACCAAGTCTCAGGCATTGTTCAAATAAGTACAGGCTAGAAAAGGAAGTTCATGTTTCATTTCCGCCATAGAATAAAAATAAAAAAGGTAATTTAATAACTTCTTATCTTACAATTCTGACATTTTTCTGACAGATTATATCTCACAATTCTGAGTGGGGTAATTTAAAATTTGGTAAATTGTTGTGGGAATAAATTTTTTGATAGTATTTATATTTTTGCCAGTTTATATTACATTTTGATATCTGTTGGCATAATTGTCTTATAATTGCCATTATATTGACTTATTCTGGTCAAGAACTACCCACTTCATACCCCAATCCATAAAAAGTTGCATGTAAATCAGCGCAACTCTCAGTGCCTGCGTGATATGAAGTGACATTCTGACATTCACTGTTCCATGAGTAAATCTAATGCAAACATTTATTTTTATGCTACATAGGGAATTTATAGTTTACAGTATCTATTTAATGTAACTTAAAGCTTGAGTTGATGAAATAGACAGTAACTATGCCTGAAGAACTCGGGTCACAAATGGATAAACCCCAATGCAGAACACCTGCAGTTTACAGCAGGAGCCATTTTAACCATTAATTTGTATGCGCGTGTATAACTGTATTGTGTGGGTGAGACATGCTCAAGCAGCATACCTGTTGCCGTTTCCATGGTGACAAGATGCCACTTTGTGTGCCCTTGAAAGATTTCATCTCTTTAGATGGTATAGCCAGCGCATAATGACCTGGATGGACAGACTAGTGTACCTGTTATTTGTGCCAAAGTGATGCTATATAGACCTACCATGAATTAGAGCTACACGATTATGACAAAAAACATTTCGATTAATTCCCTTGATATTGTAATTGTGACTATTAACATTGATGAATAGAAAATTCTGCATGCCAGATTCTTTATGTAATTTACACATCTAAGCTGGTCCATACTGCGCTTTTATTATGCAGGAGAAATAATGCAACTTTGGTTACTAATATTATTTTGAACAAAAAATAGCAAACACCAAACTGGTTAAAGGGATAGTTCACCCAAAAATGAAAATTCTGTCATTAATTATTCACCCTCATGTCATTCCAAACCTATAAGACCTCCGTTCATCTTCAGAATACAAATTAAGATATTTTTGATGAAATCCGAGAGCTTTCTGACCCTGCATAGACAACAATGCAACTGACACATTCAAGGCCCAGAAATGTAGTAAGGACATCATTAAAATAGTCCATGGGACATCAGTGGTTCAACTGTAATTTTATGAAGCTACAAGAATACTTTTTGAGCGCAAAGAAAACTTCTAAAAACAACTTTATTCAACAATTTCTTCTCTTCCGTGTCAGTTGACACACGTTCACAAGAGTACCACGACGCATTCAATATTGTTACCGGTTGTGGTTGTGGATAAAAAGGGCTTGACGAAGGAGTCATGAAACAGAAATCCTTTAATAAGCTTCAACACACGTATTCCATTTTACAACATAAAGCTGAGACAACGACAGACAGAAAACTGAGGACTTATAAAGGAAAAGGAACAAAGGAGCAAACAAGATAATAAATACAGATCAGGTGGGGATAATAAACGATGATTAACTAATGACGAAGACCGGAACAAAACCAAATAAGGGCAAACAGGAAACTAGAAGGGACAAACACGTAACATATCACGCCCCTCCCAGAAGGCGCGTCTCGCGCCGCAGAGTTCTACCGGGGAGGGGGGGCGGGTGCCCTGGAGGCCTGCGCAGGGGCCTCCAGGGCGGATCCGGGGACACAGGCACTGACTATATCCCCCCCAGCGGAGACTTAGGAGGGCTGGACGGGACCAGCGGAGACGACGGAGAGCTGGACAGGACCAGCGGAGACGTAGGAGGGCTCTTGCGAGGAGCAGGCACTGGAGGGCACTTGCGAGGAGCAGGCACTGGTGGGCACTTGAGATTCTCTGGCGGGCTTGCCATACTCTCAGACGGCAGGCTTGGGTTGGCTGTGAACGGCAGCAGGCTTGTGTTGGCCGCTGGCGACGGCTGGCTTGCGTTGGCCACGAACGGTGGCGTAAATTTCCCCACGAACGGCGGGCTTGGAAGAGCCGTGGACGGCGGCTGGCTTTCGTGGGCCGCGGACAGCGGCGTTAGTTTCCCCGCTGACAGCGGGCTTGGGAGAGCCGCGGACGGCGGCTGGTTTGCGTGAGCTGCGGATGGCGGCTGGTGACGGGGAGCCGCGGCCGGCGGGCTAGTTCCGGCTCGGGCCCGGACAGACAGAAAACTGAGGACTTATAAAGGAAAAGGAACAAAGGAGCAAACAAGATAATAAATACAGATCAGGTGGGGATAATAAACGATGATTAACTAATGACAGCGACAGCCTCCCCCGGGTCCTAATGCCCGCTCAGTAAGGAGTTTTAATTCTGTAGGGGGCGCTGTTGGCCTACTTCTAATAAAATGAAAGTAAAATACACAAATAACATTTAGACTGTGTTTCTGATTAAATAAAGCAGTAATTGACATCATAAAATCATGAGTATGTTTTGATTTAAAGGTCAGAAGCTATAGCTTACATGAATAAAAAAAATCACAGACATGACACTTGTAAATTAAATAATTCTATATACACTGATTTATTCATTAATGTGTAATATGTTATATTTTTTAAACAAATTATGATCTCTAAAATATTTTCAGTATTTTTACAACTCTTATGCTTTAGACCATCTTCAAATGTTAAATCTTAAAATAAAATGTTAAGGTTACTACTGCATCTTTCCTGAAAAAAAAAGAGAAAAGTTTATTTATAGTTATTTTTAAAGGTTCAATGTACTGTCATTATAAAAGAACTTCATTATTGTTTATTTTTCTAACAAATAAGTTCTTGTTAAAAACTAACCAAAATTAAAAAATAATTTGCTTATAATTTCCATTTTCCACACAGGAGAGACTTGGTGTTGTTTACAAACAAAAGGAAATATATCCATATCAGCATTGGCTATCAGCCAAAATGAGCTGAAAAATATCGGCATATCGGATATCGGCAAAAATCCGGTATTGTGCATCCCTAATTCTATAGTATGTACTATAGCACTAAAGTATAAACAATAATAATGAATTAATTAATTATGTAATTAAACATTCAGTTACATTATAATAAAAATAAGAAATTATTTACAAATGTAAAAAAAATATATTGATATATTAAAATTAATTTTACATAATGAAATGCAATCTCAAACATCCCTATGGACAGGCACAAACACTTCCTGTTTACATTTTACACTCTCCCTTTGCGAATTTTGCATCATGAAAGATCATCCTAATGTATCAGACGGCTCGAGCGAACCAGCAGGCCAATATGAAGCATTAAATCAGTCCAGATTGGCATTCAAGCGCACCCGCTTTGGGTTTGTTTATCTGAGGTATGCATTTCTGCATATTCAATGCAATTCAAATCCAAGCTGTCCACTGCAATCAGTTTACTTCCTGTATGCATGTGTTTGTGATACAAGAGATATTCTGCACATTAGGAAAGAGCAGTGTTTGTGTACTTTGGTAAGGGAATACATTTCCCTGCTGTCATATATTTGGATCAATGTGGGTTTAACGTCAGTCCTCTATATACTCATGAGGAAGTAGCATGTGTTCATGGCCTTCATTAGTGTGGGAATGAATTATCTAATGGCATACCTGCATGCTTCATCCCTCAACACACACACACACACTATGGATCACTCAAATAGGCCTGTGCAGTAGCCGTGGGGTTGCCAAGGGTAACACTTTTATTTGTCACGAAACACAAATAGAAAGATTATGCAGGGTGCATATGGCACTGCCATGTTTCATATCTTGAAGTGCTTTTACTGAGTTTGATGTGTGACTTGAGAATGAGAATAGGCTTTTTATTCTTCATAGTCATGTATGAAGACTTAGTCATGGAATTAATGTGGTATGAACAAATGATCTGCCACATTTAGTCACTAAACCAAATGTCCCTCAAAGGGAAGTGATATTAATATGCCTGGTAACCTTCATAGTGTGTTTGTTTACTGTCAGCATTCTGCTTTTTTTTTTTTTTGTTTGTTTGTTGATGTATGATGGTTTCGAGACTCTATTAGCACTGTAACATGAGACAACTTATTACTTTTAAGTCATTATAGGCTATTTATTTATTTTGGCCCATATAAAATTGTCCTTCAGGCTCTATATTTTTTTACTTTTCAGGCCAAGTGTGTTGTGCTTGTCTGAACATGGATTAAATCACCCTATAAGGTTTCTTCATCCTTTTATCTCTTTGAAATTAAAGAAATGTAGTTTTGACTGCAGCGTGTGTGAAACTTTTATCTAGGTTACACTGTAGTCTCACTTAGACATAGCAAACCCTTTGTTGGTGTGTTCTATTGTATGTAGTGCTTGGTGAGGTTTCAGACAGTTTAATGAATAATTATGTCCAGAAAATATTGCAAAAATTACAAAACATAATGGATACGTTGCTCTCTATTGTTGTTTTTTCATGCAAAATGTCTGTCTGTGGTTGCTGTTTCAGGTAATTTTTTTTTTTCAGATAGTCCTAGGTTATCTTATCTTCAAATACTACATGTGTTTAACGGACAAAGGATTTTGAAATATGATTTTTAATGACAGTATTGTATGAATTACGCAAGTTTATTTAATGGTGTACTTATTCTCACTAATACATAATGCTAACAAACACATAACTATGCTAACATACATACTGCTAACATATAACATAACGCTAACCTAATAACATGCTAACATACACATACTGTTATTGTTACACTGTAACATACGCATAACATAACATGCTAAAATACACATACTCTTAACATAACATACACATACTGTAACAACATAACATACACACTGCTAATACAGTATATACTGTAACAACATAATGCTAACATACAGTAAGCAGTAACAAATAACATATACAGTGCTACCATACACATAGCCTACTGTAACATAATAGCATACACACTGCTAACATGCACGTACCGTAACAACATGATAACATACACACTGCTAACATATACTGTAGTAACAATGCTAACATACCCATACTGTCACAATATGATAGCATATACTGTAGTAACAATGCTAACATACACATACTGTAACAATATGATAACGTAAACACTGCTAACACATACTGTCACAACATAATGCTAACACACACATACTGTAACAACATGATAAAATACACACTGCTAACACATACTGTAACAGCATGATAATACACTGCTAACATGCAGATACTGTAACAGCATGCTACATACTGCTAACCTAAAAATACTGTAACAACATGCTAACATATATTGCTAACCTAAACATACTGTAACAACATGCTAACATAATGTAGTACTTCATGTTAGCAGGAAGGATGTTAGCATGTTGTTACAAAAATGTTGTTTAAAGGGGTCATATGATGCAATTTCAAGTTTTCCTTTCTCTTTGGAGTGTTACAAGCTGTTTGTGCATAGATAAGATCCCTGAAGTTGCAAAGACTAAAGTCTCAAACCCAAAGAGATATTCTTTATAAAAGTTGTGACTCGTCCACGCCCTCCTAAAACGGCTCATTTAAACACGCCCCCACATGTCTACATCACTGTGTGGGAAGATTTGCAAAACACCGCCCAAATGTATACGCAAAGAAAGGAGGCGTGATTTTTATTCTCGCTGTAGTATTGTTGCTGCCGCTGGCGCCATGTCGTGGAAATGCTGTGTTTTGTTGTGAAAGCGAAACTACTTTGTTTGGGCTTCCAAAAGAAGACACAACTAGAAATCAGTGGTTAAGCTGTATTTACAACACTGTTCCAGAACAGTTCAACCCAAATATTAGAGTGTGTGCAGCGCATTTTACGGAGGACTATTTCCTGAACCTGGGAGAGTAGCCTACAATGCTGACTTTCACAAAGACTGTTTCTATAAAGTGGGGCAATTCCAACTTTGCAAGGACAGTCTGACGCTTCTGACTCACATCCTGTAAGTATGTTTTCATATTTAAAGAATTTGCCACTGACTATTCGCAGTGTAGAGTAGCGCTTGTTGTTTGTCGTTTCTCCGATCACAAATGCAGACATGGTAATGTTTAACGCATAAAAAGACAGTATAAGTCATTATAATCAGTAATTATGTCCCCACTGGATGCAGCAAATGCCTCGTTTATAATGGGTTTTATTGTTTTTGTCTAGTCGCACCGGGACATGGCATCACAATACGGTGAGGGCGTAACATTTCTGTCTCACACTTGAGGTATTCGGCCAATCACAACGCACTGGATAGCTGGCCAATCAGAGCACACCTCGCTTCTCAGAACGAGGAGCTTTGTAAAAATCGACACGTTTCAGAAAGGCGGAGCATAGAGGAGCAACAATAATGTACAGTATGTGGAAAATAATGTGTTTTTTTATCCTTAAACCACATAAACACATTGCATTACACCAAATACACAAAATAATGTTCTTTTTAGCAACATCATATGACCCCTTTAACATCTGTGCTGCTAACATACATACTCTAACAACATGCTAACATACATATTGCTAATCTAAACATTCTGTAACAACATGCTAACATACATGATGTTAATATACACGATGCTAACATACACATACTGTAACAACATGATAACATGCATAATGCTAAAATGCACAAAATTGATATGTTAACATATATAATGCAATTCACAGTTATAGGAGTTAGAAAGATAACAAATAGGATACAACGCAACAAACGTTAACAGCAACAGACCATTAATAATGGTATACATCCAAATAATATACAGTAAGTTATAGCAGGGGTTTTCAAACCTGTCCTGGAGGATCTCCTGCCCTGCACATTTTGTATGTCTCCCTCATCTAACACACCTGATTCCACTCATCAGCTCATTAGTAGAGACTGCAAGAACTAAATTGGGTGTGTCTGATTAGGGAGACATACAAAATGTGCAGGGCAGGAGATCCTCCAGGACATGTTTGAAAACCACTGGGTTATAGGTCACATACAACAACAAGGTTTTTAGAAAACATCTGACACAAGGTTATCGAACTCATATCGAAGTTTAGGGATGTGCGCTACGACTAATTTGACTTGTTTAAATGGATGTTTTGTATCCGATTATTTGACTAGTCTAAAAGCAAGAAACCTCAGATCATGCGTTTTGGTTCAGAAAAATTAACATTGACACGTGGTCTGGAGAAAGACGGGACCTGAGGCAATTAACAATTATTCCTGCACTTGAAAAAACACGCTCAGCAGGAACTGAAGTCGCTGGCGCGCAGAGATAATGACAAGCAAGCCGATAGAGTTTCAGAAAGCGCCTGGACATCCCGCACCACCACCGAAGTGGGTCTTCGTGTAGAGCAGAGTTAGGCAACATCAGTCCTGGATTGCCGCTGTCCTGCAGAGTTTGGCTCCAACCTTAAAAAAAAACCTCACCTGCCTGTAGTCCTAGTAATCCTGAAGACCTTGATTAGCTTGTTCAGGTGTGTTTGATTAGGGTTGGAGCTAAACTCTGCAGGACAGCGGCACTCCAGGACTGATGTTGTCTATCCCTGGTTTAGAGGAATAGACCGTACGGACGGGATCACAGCGGCAGCGGGTTGTAGTGAATGACGTGATTGACATTTGCTGGCTTTGGCTAGCCTCTAAGCAAACGCCTACGTGCCTGTATGGAATATGATTACGCATCGCTCCAGTAGAGTTATTGTAAGCCAGTTTGACATTACACAGTTTACACAAAACTTTTCTGTTTGCTTCTAATTCAAAATAATCCCACACCTTGCTGGTTCTTCGCCTGGTCATTTTTGAGCAAAAGAAATGCACAAAGAAAACGCATGCAAGGTCTGAGGTAAAAATAGAGTTTAAAAAATAATGTATTATTTTTCAAACATTTTATTTTAACTTATTTAAAAAGTTTTAAATGTAACATTAAACTGATGGTAATTTGAATGATAGGATCATGTTTTTTGTATTGTTTAGTTTTTTCTCTTGTGTAATCGACTATTGTTTTCAGTGTTGACTAGTAGGAGCTGTACCGTTTAGTCGACTAGACCTGCACGTCCCTATCAAAGTTATGGTGGTTCACAAATAAGCAGCGATCGTTTGTCATTTGAACAATATGTATAAGGAGGACATCTGAAGTAGAATCAAGTGATCGTCTGCCTGCATTACTCAATTTTGTGGTTGTATTATATAATGTGGCCTACAGATTGTTTTTATTTTGGATGCTGGTGCTGGTGTCACATCACACCTCTTAACTAGCCTAACCATCAAGACTACCAACCAGCTTCATCAGACCAATCATTCTGCTTGACAAGCTTCACCAGCTAAGCTTTCACTGTTTCACAGCATGAGACAGGCATTAACTAGCATAAACCAGCCTGAGCCAGCATGGAAATGTATGCAGGTCTAAGGTGGTCTTGTCAGCAGGGTGGCACATCCATATTCAAAGCTCTTTGTGCATGCAGTCCAGATGTATTCTTCTGGAAGTGTACTTGATGCCGCATCGAGTCACAATGGATGGAGTCACAATCTTATCGCGTGTGCAGAAATGAACGACCTTTGTTGCAGGTTTATGTTTCCACATTCATGTCCCCTGTCAGGTTGCGTCATTATGCTGTCACATGAATGGACTTGCCTGTGCGCCCTGCCATGCTTCAGAGGAAAATGCTTTCTCATGATTTCCCATGGCACACCACGGAGAAATGTGCAAACTTCTGTGTCAGGAGTTGTTAAGTCCCTTTCACATGTTTCACACCAGGGCTTCAATGCACCTTTGACCTCCACTCGAAAATACTGCAGACAGTGTCACAGAAGAGTGATTTGAGGAAGTTGCTACCAATAAAGTAAAACGGTAAGCAAGGAAAATACTAAAGCATACCGTTGTGAAAAAGAAGTTTGCTTAATTGTATTGAACATGCATTTGTTGTGCACTTCAAATCTAAATCAATCAAATCTATAAAATGCTTAATAAAAAATGTCATATTCATATTAGTACACAGTGCTTTAACTAATGTTAACAAATACTAATTTTTCATTGTTAGTTCATGTTAATGGAGTTTAACTAATATTAACAAATGAAACCTTATACAGTGTTACGAAAAAAATCTGTACTTGCAGATAATATTATTTTAATCAATTTAAAATGGCACTTTAAAAAAGAGACTGCTTTCACTCTTAAAAATAAAGGTGCTTCACGATGCCACAGGAGAACCTTTTTGTCTAAATGGTTCCATAAAGAACCTTTAACATCTGAAGAACCGTTCTGTTTCACAAAAGGTTCTTTGTGGCGAAAGAAGGTTCTTCAGATTATAAAAAGGTAAGAAAGAGATGGTTCTTTAAAGAACCTTTGACTGAATGGTTCTTTGTGGAACCAAAAATGGTTCTTCTATGCCATCGCTGTGAAGAACCTTTTAAGCACCTTTATTTTTAAGAGTGTTCATGGCTGTTTTAGTGCACTTTTAAAAAAGTACACTGTAAAAATGCCAAATTAAAAGTTTTACGTTTGTTTTAAAAATCTTTTGAAGTACGCTTATTTTGATGCGTTGAACATGCTAAAGCACATGTGAAGTACTTGATTATAAGTTTAACTGTAGTGTGTTTTTTGATAATGCATTTAAAGTAAATATATTTAAGTGTACTAAATTGCAACTTCGTTACATATGTGCAATTACAAATACATGACATACATTTCAATAGACATGATTTTAAAGTATATTTTATTTTACCATAAATGCTTCAGTACATTTAGCAATACACTTGAACTATATTTCAAAGACAATATAAGTAATAATTTTGAAATTACAATTAAAGATGTACTTAAAGTACTACTTAAAATAGATAACTTCATTTAATTTGAATTTAAACTATATTTTTAATTAACATACAATTACATAATATTCTATTAAAAGTATATTTTTGTTGTAAAAAGTACTCTTTTTAAAAGTAAGCTGAAGTATACTTCTTTTTCAGAAGGAAATGAAAGAGGTAAAATGACCTTTAGATTAGAACAAAAAAAAAAATACAGTGAGAAAATAAAATACTGAATGTCATAATACGCCTTCGGTGTTGTGTCATACAAGTATGGTGTGCTTTTATATATATATGGTGGAAATTCTACTTCAAACTGTTTTATATGCAACACAATCATGTAAAAACAATTTTTTAAAATAATCTACTGACTAAAAAAATGGGACTTCATTTCTTTGGATTTTTTTTTTTTTTGGATGCAAACCAAGAGATATGGTTATTCATAACAAGGGAATGATTAGGCTGGCATCAGTACAAAACTATCTTCATGTTATGTAACACTAGAGTTAAAATGAAAGTGTCTGTAATACATGAAAGAGTGATACATTATAAATATGTCTGGACATGTTTGAAGTCATTGTAATATGCATATATATTTACATGTGCTCACCTGTGACAATGTGCAGACCATTCAATTCAATATTAAAAGCCTACAGATACAACATGCTTACACCAGACACACATGGCACGGCGCCAGATCTAGTAAATAAT
Source organism: Onychostoma macrolepis (assembly GCF_012432095.1). Taxonomy (NCBI): domain Eukaryota; kingdom Metazoa; phylum Chordata; class Actinopteri; order Cypriniformes; family Cyprinidae; genus Onychostoma; species Onychostoma macrolepis. Next base: position 5,971,498 of record NC_081164.1, on the reverse strand, counting down.
GCATTAAAATGAAAATTATTAGCAGAAACCAAACGTTTTGCACCCAATGAGCCAAAACCAAAAAAAATGATTTAAATGTCTTTGCAATAACTATCATAGAAGCCAGTTTCCACCTCCAAGTAATATAAAATTAAAAGGTAATTAGAAGAAAATAAATTAAATAAAAGGGCACCCGGCCTTGTGAAAAGCAGTACACTTACAGCATACTTTTAAAAAGAGTACATATTATGTAAAAGAATATAGTCAAGACTAAACTGAATGCCATGTTTTCAGAGACTGACGGCATGCTATTTGCACTTAAATGAAAATGTATAATCGTTTAAATTTATATTAAATGCAATTATTTCAACTTAAGTGTGCTTTTTTCTGACCCACTTAAATAAGACTTCATATATTTCCATATGTATTTTGTGTTTGAAATAGGTTTAATGCATGCATTAAAATAAAATAAAAATATAATTTAATGTAATTTCTATTAAACTTGCATTTAATGTATTTAAATATATTTGTAACTTAACCTTTTTAATGATGTACTTTTTTTTTGTTTTAATCAAATATCATTTTTTTTTTTTAAACGTATGTTGTTCTTCAATTTAATTCTGACTTTTTAAACATAGATCTTGATTTTTTTGGCACACACAAAACCACCTCAAAATACCAAACATTGACAGACAGGTGTATGTTTGTGATAAATTCAAGAAATGTAATGTAATTATCAGCAAAAATAATCCACATGCAAATATGCAATACATTTTTAAGCATATGATTTGTCACACACTGAATTGTGTCATTGATTTTGCAATCATATTTCATTTTTTTGACGGCGATTTGTTTTGCAAAGTCTTCAGCAAGACTGATGCATCTCATCATATCAGAGCGGATGTGTTTACAGGACATTAAATATGATTAAACCTGCATGTTTACGTGCACACTTCTTCTTCTCCATGTCAGGGTTTCTAAAAAGCTACAGCTGCAGTCAATATTTTTGGCCTGCTTCTGTGTCTTTTATTAAAAATCTCAAAATTGTATTTTGAGTTATACCTGCTTGAACTATGACCACTGCATTACAAGGATATGCTGCAGTAGCAGAGTGACTTGTCTGTGGTCGGCTGTGTGTGTCTGGGTTCTGAGCGTGTGTTTGCACACATCCTGTAATTAAAGCTTCATGTGATGAATATGTTGTGATATGGCAACATATTCTTCATACTGTGATCTAATTTAGTGATCCCCATGGGAGGTTTGTGAGGTAGACTGCAGCCCGCTAATGGATGTTTGACTTCATTGAATTACGGCTACGTGTTCACATGAGCTCTGTGCGTATATGCTGGGTTTTTGCGTAGGTTACACGCTTGAGTCTCTGCGCATGTAAAAAACTAACTATTCAATTAACCTTTCGAATCACTGGGTCCCAGTATTACTAATATTTAAAGGTTAAAGGTCATGAACATGGCAGTCAGTAGCAGGGCCAATGACAAAACAGAGTTTCTACAATTAATAAATAAAAAAAATTCAAAATTCAAAATCAACTAGATGCTTATATATATATATATATATATATATATATATATATATATATATAGCATCTAGTTGATTTTAAAACTTGATTTTTAAAAAACATTTACACAATTTTTAAGAAAAAAACATTACATTGAACATTGAATACATTAATCATTATTTTATATTTATATTATATTTACATTTATTATATTTAGGTATTTATTATTTTTTAGATATACTACAGTTCAAATGTTTGATTGGGGCTGGTAAGATGTGTTTTAAGTCTCATTTGGTCTCAAAGTTTGCATTTATTTGAAAAACAGTAATATTGTGAAATATTATTACAATTTCAAATAACTTTTTCTATTGGTTTTTTTTTTTTTTTGCATATATTAGTAACATATATTAGTTATAATATATATTAGTAAAATATTTAAAGGAATTATTGTCCTTGACATGTTGTCTTTATGACGTATTTTCCTGCTATTTTCTGCATGTTGGTTGCACCACATGACCAAAAATTTTTAAAGTTCTAAATATTAAGTGATTAAGCACTTAAAAAAGTCATAATAATTAAAGAGCATGCCAAATTACTTATTTTGATATCAGGACAGTTGCATACCTTGTAATATTTAATTTATGCCCCATAAAATATCAAAATAAATTTTAATTCAGAAACAAAGAACGTATATTCAAGTCATTGTATGTTTGAACTCCATTTTTAATGTATTGATTCTGAATATGGACAAAAAAACAAAACAAGCGTCACATCATTGACCCAGGGATCAGCAGACTGATTTCTAGCTTCTCCTCAGCCTAATATCAACAATGAGCTCTGACGTATTATTGATGTTCTCTTCTAGCTGCCTTTTTCGCAATCAAATGAAAACCAACAGCCCTGTTTCATTTCCAACCCAGATCGATTTATTGCATTCGGCCACTAGACGAATCAGATTACAAAGGCCTAATTTGATTTTTGAGAGCAGGTACGAACTACTCGAGGACAGCTCAGCTGATTGGCTGAGACAGACGCCTGTCAAAATAAAACACAAAAAGACTAGAATCCCACAGACAGTCACATATTCTTTAAATCAAGGTAGTTGAAGAGGAAATGAGAGTGGTGTGTGTGTGTTTCTGATCCCGACAGGACCCTATTATTAGAGAAGAGTACAGGAACCAACTTTTTATTTCCTCCCCTCGGTATTCAGGACGTAATGTTTCCGTTCTGTTCTTTTCTTAATGGTCCTAAAGCTAAATTCAACTAGGAGCTTGATGGAGGTCCATGTCTAAAGAGTACCCAGTGGAGGAAAGAAGATAGATGAAGCTCATTACAGTTTATTGCCATTACACAAGATTACTTTGCTTTTGTCGCTTCACACCTGAATTACACGCCATTACAGATAGTCTTATTTAAGCGTTATACTTCACAAACCTTCAGTCTGAATCAAAGCACAGAAAAAAACATTAAGTAAAATTTACTCAAATTTACTTTTGGAAGTATTTGCACTAAATACTTAAATTTTAAATTTTACACATGGAATTAAGTAAAATCCACATATTTTTAATTTGCGTAAGAATTTTACTCAATTGTTCAAGACAATTAGCCCAGTTACACTCTAAAACATGATTTATTTAAGTGAATAAAACCTATTAATGTTTAATGTTCTGTTACATTTAAAATGTTGTTGAAGTTTTTGCATTTGCCATTGTTGTTTGATGATTAATTCGGTGATTAAACAAAAAAATTGTGTAGAAACTATTTTGTCTTAAAAATTGCAAGCAAATTTCACAAATAATTACAAAGAAACTGTAAGTAACACACTGAGTTAAATATGAACTTTTACCAGGAATACTGAAATAGTAAGGTATTATCGGTATTAAAACTGTATTAAAATTCTATATATAAAATACTACATGATATCATAATAGTGTGCAAAACACTCGAATAATAGTAGGCTTTACTCGAAAATAATAAATAGTAATTTAAAAAAAGGCCACTTGATTTGAACATTTACTCTTCCAATTCAGTCATTCTTACAACTACAAAGCAGCCAGTGCAGTTTCAGTTAATGCAACGATAACATTCATGTTTCATTATAGTCTGTAAGCCAATCGTGTCTAGTCATTTCCACGGCTCTCTTAACATGTGAATGCACATATGTTGTTTTGCATGCTTCAGCAAGCATCATTTCTCAAAGGAAAGTGACATTTGAGTAAGGCTTTTGGGTCAGTTGACCTTGCCTAGCTCCACTGAAAGGGCATTACCTATTAATACTCATCTAACCTTGCCCGTTTCCAGTCATTCATTGAGCAATCTCTCCTAAAGACTGCCTTTCATTCTCTTCCATGTCTAAACAAACTGGGTGGTTGACCTGAGGTCAAGTAGAGCTAGTTTCCCATATACTGATTAGCCACAACATTAAAACCACTAAAACGTGAAGTGAATAGTATTGATTGCATTGCTACAACAGCGGCTTTCAAGGGGTTGGATATATTAGGCAATAAGTCAACAGTCAGTTCTTGAATTTCATGTGTTGGAAGCAGGAAAAGTGGGCGAGCAAAATCTGTGTGACTTTGGCAAGAGTCAAATAGTGATGGGTCAGAGCATCTCCAAAATGGCAAGTCAAGGGGGCAACTTTGATGCCAAGAAGCCCCAAATGTAAATGAAAAGCCTGTTTTATATTCATTAATGGTACCTCGTATTAAAGTGTTGCCAATCATTGTAAAGTAAGCTACAGTTGTAGTACATGTGCAGCTCATCAGGGCCCCCTGCTGGTCTGGGGCTCTACAGACTCGTGTGGATCCTGGAGGGTGTCCTGAATGGTGCTCATGCTTGCTCTGAATGAGGATGTCAGCCTCTTTGTGCTCTGATCTGTCTCTAATGGTTGGTGGTAGAGTAATATTTAGGGATCTAGGCTGCTAGAACAGACATTACAGATTGAATCTGAAGTAGCATGAGTGTCGTTGTGATCACATCTTGCATCACTATTCCTTTGAACAAGATGATAAATAAATAAAATTTTCTCACCCTACGGTAGAATGTGCAAACTGATTTGTGTGTGTTTGCTGTTATAGTGAGTCTGATTTCACTTTAGAGATCACACTGGGGATAGAATAAAAATGTTGCAATGTAAAATTGAGTAAATATGATGGATGTAACTAATAGATATAACCATACTTCCCCAGCTGATTAGTTACAGTACATTAAGACAGTTGTTTTGTATTACAAGTTTTCTGAAATGTCATGTTTAAATATGCAAAGTATGCTTTTTCTAATTAAATATGCAGTAATCTGCATACATTTCCATAATATAAATCTCAGTATTGTTTTTATAGAAGGAAAAAAAAAAAACATAGTCCCACTTTATATTAGGTAGCCTTTAACTACTATTTAAATGAATCATGTAATACATATTGTGCGAATACTTCTTGTGCACATACAAATACCTGAATGTAATTACATATATATTTACACTGTTGACCCTCCCTTTGTAGCAAATTAGCTCAAATGGGAAATGTATATAAATAATTACAATCAATTATGATTAATTACAATTATTTATATCAGCTGCCAGAATTAATATTGTCATCAACTAATCTGTTCCTCCAGCGAACATTCAGTGTAATTTCATATCAACTCTAAGAAATGATACTTTCGTGGCCCCAGAAAATAACATTCTTACAGTAATAATGCATTGATCAGAATCGTAAAAGGGACATTGAATTTACAAGCGGTGACAGAATCAGAAACTCATGTAATTTGTGTACAAAAGTTTTATTAGCTAAACACTAACACATAACTAGTCTAAACAAACAAACGAATAAACATACACTGACGCGAACATGCAAAGGGGAGCTAAAGTGGATGAATGAAGCCGTTAGAGAAACCAGAGGATGCCGTTATGTAAAATGAGTCAGAACCACCTGAGTTAAAAACCGTCAGTGCCATTTTACAACAGGGTCTACAGCTTATACTAAACCTCTGTTTCGTTTAGTTAAATGTACGATACTTGCATTGCCTTGGTCATTGAACGAGTGTCCGGAGCCTGCCAGGCTCTGAGACTTAGTCACCAGAAGACGAGAAGGTGATGAGAGACGAGTGAAGAGACTAAAATAAGGCCAAAACTAAGGCCGGTCACTGAAGTGAGGCCTTTTATGTTCTGTGGAGGTTACACCTCTCGGGGGTCAAAGAACCAATGGAGATCTATATTTTCGGAGGGAAAGCTTACGGCTTTTTGTTTTCGAGCATGGTAATTTGCATGTGTAACTGGATTGGGTGTTTCTTAGAACACTAATATGTTGCATAGGTATTCTATACACTCTCATTTAGATCATCAGAAGACGAATTCAAAGAAACCAAACATGGTATTGGTGAGATTACATGAACGAGTGGTTCTATCATAAGCATGCATAAAACAGTTTACAATACAGAAGACAATATACAAGAACAGTAATAATACACACAATGACCTGAGGAGATGTGTGTTCATTCACAGAAAGGTATGTGTATGAATTAATTAGAGAGGAGTCCATTTTTATGTGTCTTTTCGATGGAGAACTGAATTGAGAGTTGCTCTGCCTGCATTCCTTTGAGCAACAGTGTTATCAGCATTGGTTGCCATGGAACCAAAGGCCTGTTCTGCATTTTTGAGGTGTTAGCTGCATTTCGGGGGAAGGGTCCATAGACCCTCATAGTTGGCTTTTTGGTTGGATGAGGACGTGTTAGGAATTATTTGTTAAATATAACAAATAAGTGTGTGCCTGATTGGTTCAAACACTACGCCTTACACCTTGACCCATTATTAAACCTACCCATACCACCAAACCTGTCCCTAACCTTACCAGTATCCCACCTCAATAGCAGCAAAAGTGTTTTGCAATACCAGGTGAATGATATATGAACAAACCTGTCTGTAGAATATAGATATATGAATGTAACTGTTAAGATTGTTAGACTTCAATAGCAATATACTTCAAATGTTAGATAATGTGAGAAAACGGCCTTTAAAGATATGTATTGTAATTGAAATCTACAGATGCAAATATATACATTTAAATATATAGGCCTATTTTAGATGTTTTCTTTCCCTAGTGAAAAATTAATGTACTAAAATACATTTGAAATATATTTATTTCATGCTAAGTATAGTACAAATACATTTGCATATTTATGTGCTTAATAAAAATACCCTGCTTGTACTTAAACTGTTAAAGTCTGCTAAATTGGAACAACTAATTTTGTGCTTAATGCACTTTAATTGTGTGGAAGTAGCGCTGAAGTCCAAATAAAGATATACTGAAGTATATTTGATTGTGCTAAAGTGGAACTATTGCAAGTGTACTTCAGGTACACTTTATATATCTTGCATTTAAAGACTGATATTATACAGAGATCATACAATCCTCGTTAATAGTGAGATTAAAACACATTTTAGGTTTAATATCTGAATTGTACACAAGTAGAACTCCAATTAAAGTTTCATTATTATTTTTATATCAGTAAGTCAAATATTATCTCGGAAAATATGTTAATAGGTTTGAAATATGCTTACTATGTAATAAATATATTTTAAATATTACTTTTTTGTAGGGTTGTCTGAAAGAAGACAGGTTATGGAAGCAAAATAGACAAAAATCTCAAAATCCCACACTGTAAAAAATGACCGTGATTTTAACGGTAAAAAACTGTGAAAAAGCTACGGTAAAAACCTGTTAAATGGTTAACGGTAAGTTCCCCTAATATATACGGTGAAAAACGTCTCGGTTACGTATGTAACCCTCGTTCCCTGAAGAAGGGAATGGAGACGTCACGTCGGATGACTGACGAATTGGGATCTCGCCAGAGAGACCAATCCACTTCGAGTGTAACTAAACGAGCCAATGGACATTGGCATGCGATCATTGCATCCAGCTGCCGCTGATCACAGCGTGAGTATAAGAGGCAGCGGGTGCACCGCATTAATTCATGCTTTCGTTGAGGACCCGAGCCGGTGGCCCGGCCGCCCAGCGGTGGTACAGCGACTGTGGCGACGGGACGTGACGTCTCCGTTCCCTCCTTCAGGGAACGAGGGTTACATACGTAACCGAGACGTTCCCTTTCAGTCGGTCACTCGAGTCACGCCGGATGACCGACGGTGTGATCCCTACCAAAGCGCCACAGGAGCTGCCCCTTCCAGTGCCCTGTGTAGGCCTCCTGACCCTTCCTATAAGGCAGACGATAGGACCGGGCTCTACACAGAGAGGGTCAACTACTGTTGTTCCTTGGGCAACCCAGACAGTAGGACTTGGATAACACTGGGAAGCGTGCCCTTCCATTTGGAAGAGGCACACTGCGGAGTCACCTCCTCCCAGAGGGGGTTAAGTGGCATTTAGACATGTGAAGTAACCCCGTAGGGCCCTATTGCACATGGAAGTCTCTGAGATGGCTTAGGCTGCATCATTAGAGATGGCAGAACGTGGTCTGCCAGAGGAAACACGGCTCTAATAAGCATACCGTGGAATACACATATGGGATCCCGGCAGGGTCTCTCATATGGGCACTAGCCTCACATCAGATTTCAAGAATTCATTGGCTGAAAGGCCTGGTGCCGGACACTCCGCCACGTCCGGACGCCGGATTGCTGGAGGACTCGACAGGGTTTGCCTGGTTAAGGAACTCTCTGGAGAATTAGGCGAAAGAACGCCGCAAGCCGACTCTGAGCCGGGCCTCTCAGTGCCACTACCCGTTTGAGGTGAGAACACAGGAGGAAACCGGTTCGACACGTAGGCTATAAAACCTAGCGAACGTGTTAGGAGTCGCCCAACCTGCAGCTCTATAGATGTCTGCTAGCGAGGCACCACGAGCCAGCGCCCAGGACGATGCGACACCCCTAGTGGAGTGAGCACGCAACCTGAGCGGGCAGGGCACACCTTGTGCTTCATAGGCCAAGGTGATGGCATCCACTATCCAGTGGGCCATCCTCTGCTTGGAGACAGCCTTCCCCTTCTGCTGTCCTCTGTAACAGACAAAGAGCTGTTCTGAGGTCCTGAAGCTCTGAGTTCTATCCACGTACTGTCGCAGTGCACGTACAGGACAGAGCAAAGCTAGGGCTGGGTCTGCCTCCTCCAGGGGCAGCGCTTGCAGGTTCACTACCTGGTCCCTGAAGGGAGTGGTAGGAACCTTGGGCACATAGCCGGGCCGGGGCCTCAGTGTTGCACTGGAGTCAGCCGGCCCAAACTCAAGGCACGATTCATCGATCGAAAATGCCTGCAGGTCCCCCACCCTCTTGATCGAGGCCAGCGCAGTCAGGAGTAGGGTTTTCATAGAGAAACTTCAACTCAACTGACTGCAAAGGCTCGAAGGGGCAATTGTAGGGCTCTTAGCACCAATGCCAAATCCCAAGAGGGTAGGGAGGGAGGCCTAGGAGGGTTTAACCTCCTGGCCCCCCTAAGAAACCTGACAACCAGATCGTGCTTCCCCACCGACCTCCCTCCTACGGGGTCGTGGTGAGCGGAAATAGCAGCAACATAAACCTTAAGGGTGGAGGGGGACAGCCTATGCTCCAACCCTTGTTGCAAAAAGGAAAGCACGGCTCTGATCGAACATCTCCGGGGGTCCTCACGGTGAGAGGAACACCATTCGACGAACAGGTTCCACTTCAGCGCATAGGCCCGTCTTGTGGACGGTGCTCATGCTGAAGCGATAGTGAGAGCTACCTCCTGGGGCAGATCACCTAGAACCTCCGCGTCCCGTCCAGGGACCACACATGGAGTTTCCACAAGTCTGGACGCGGGTGCCAGAGGGTGCCCCGTCTCTGAGAAAGCAGATCCTTCCTCAGAGGAATCGGCCAGGGAGGGGCTGTCGCGAGGAGCATGAGTTCCGGGAACCAGGTCCTGTTGGGCCAATATGGAGCCACTAACAAGACCTGCTCCTCGTCCTCCCTGATCTTGCACAGTGTCTGTGCTAGCAGGCTCACTGGGGGGAACGTATATTTGGCCCAGGCCCAGGGGCCAGCTGTGCGCTAGTGCATCCGTGCCGAGCGTTGCCTCGGACAGGGAATAGAACCACTGGCAGTGGGTGGTTTCTAGAGACGCAAACAGGTCTACCTGAGCAACTCCGAACCGACTCCAAATCAGCTGGACCGCCTGGGGATGGAGTCTCCACTCCCCAGGGAGTGCCGCTCGAGACAGCTCGTCGGCCACCTGATTGAACACTCCTGGGATGTGGATGGCACGAAGGGACCTCAGATGCTTCTGACTCCAGAGGAGGAGGTGGCGGGCGAGTTGCGACATGCGACGGGAGCGTAAACCGCCTTGCTGGTTGATATATGCAACGGTCGCAGTGTTGTCCGTACGGACCAGAACGTCCTTGCCCCGAAGGTGCCCTCTGAGGCGGTTCAAGGCAAGGCGTACTGCCAGCAACTCGAGGCAATTGATATGCCAACGCAGTTGGGGACCCGTCCACACCCCTGACACTGCGTGCCCGTTGTACGTGGCTCCCCAGCCGGTGGCCGAGGCATCTGTAAATACCACAGCATGCCTGGATACCTGCTCCAAGGGCACTCCTGCCCGAAGGAACGAGGGATCTGTCCACGGGCTGAAGGTTTTGCGGCAGGCCGGTGTAATCTGAACCCGGTGAGTACCGCGTTTCCACGCCCACCTCGGGACTGGCCATGGAGCCAGTGCTGAAGCGGTCTCATATGGAGCAGACCGAGCGGAACTATCGCCGCAGCTGCAGCCATATGCCCCAGGAGCCTCTGAAAGAGTTTCAGTGGGACCGCCGTCCTGCCTGATAAAGTCTTGAGGCAGTTCAGCACCGACTGAGCACGTTCCTGGGTGAGGCGTGCTGTCTGGTTGACCGAATCCAACTCCATGCCGAGAAAAGAGATCCTCTGCGTTGGCACGAGTTTGCTCTTTTCCCAGTTGACCCGAAGACCCAACTGGCTGAGGTGCCTCAGCACCAGGTCCCTGTGTGCGCACAACTGCTCTTGAGACTGTGCAAGTATGAGCCAGTCGTCGAGGTAGTTGAGGATGCGCACACCCCGTTCTCTCAAGGGAACAAGGGACGCCTCTGTGACTTTGGTGAAGACGCGAGGCGAAAGGGACAGCCCGAAGGGCAGGACCTTGTACTGATATGCCTGACCCTCGAACGCGAAACGCAGGAATGGCCTGTGTCGCGGGATAATCAAGACATGAAAGTACGCGTCCTTCAGGTCGATCGCTGCAAACCAATCTAGGGGACGGACGCACCCAAAAATGCGTTTCTGCGTCAACATCTTGAACGGCATCTTGTGAAGTGCACGGTTCAAAACTCGCAGATCCAAGATTGGTCGTAACCCACCGCCTTTCTTGGGCACAATGAAGTAAGGGCTGTAAAACCCCGACCTCATATCGGCTGGAGGGACCGGCTCTATCGCGTCCTTCTCCAGCAGGACTGCAATTTCCGCACGCAAGACAGGGGCATCGACGGCCTTGACTGAAGTGAACCGGATGCCCCCGAACTTGGGGGGACGCCGGGCGAACTGAATCGCGTAGCCGAGTCTGATGGTCCGCAGGAGCCACCGAGACGGACTGGGGAGCACTAGCCAGGCTCCGAGAGACCGTACCAGCGGGACCAACGGGGCCACCGACATACCCGCGATGGGGCAGCGAGGTGGAACACAGGGACCCGGCCTGGAGCCTGTGACGGCTTGGCCTGTGACGGCGGGGGGCGGGGTCTGGGTGTGCAATGTAACACTCACCTGATTCCTCCTCGTGAGGGAGGAAACACAGGGACCCGGCTTTACAGGGAACCGCCCTTACCTGGTTCCACGAATGGGCAGGAGGGGTGCTCTTGGGCAACCCACTGCTGCCTGCTGGCGAGAGAGGAGAAAGGAAGTGATCCTGTGATGCACGGTTCACCACTCTCCTCCTCTTGAGACCCAGAGATTGAGGAAACTGCTCTTTTATTGATGTTTTGGGTACCACACAAAAACAAAACGAAACAAAGGATTCTCCACCCGGCCCTCCTCCGGGGGAGGGAGTGGTGCGGTCACCATCTCCCGACGAGCAGTCTCCACCATCTCCGGGTCGCCCGTCTCAGGGCCTCTTGCACTTGCGCTTGCCGCCAGGTTTGGCAGGGGCCTGGACGGGCTGGGCGTCCTGCCTGCGACCGGCTCCACGACGCTGCCTGGTGGAAGGCTGCTGCGGCTGCGCGGGAGCGGGGGCAGCCGCAGGGGGGCACCCACGGCTACGAGCAGGCTAAGGGGCTGCAGCCGGAGTGGAAGCAGCAAGTTTCCTCCGGCGCATGATGTGTTTGATCGCCTCAGTCTGCTTCTGGGCTGCCGAGAACTGCTGGGCAAAGCTCTCGACAGCGTTGCCGAAAAGGCCGGTCTGCGACACGGGAGCATTCAGGAACTGTACCTTCTCCTGCTCCTTCATGTCAGCAAGACACAGCCAGAGATGGCGCTCCTGGACCACTAGCGTGGACATCGCACGACCCAGAGACTGTGCGGTCACCTTCGTCGCTCGAAGCGCGAGGTCCGTCGCAGCACGCAGCTCATGTAGAACCGCCAGGTCGTGACCACCCTTGTGCAGGTCTTTCAGGGCTTTGGCCTGGTGGACCTGCAGTAACGCCATGGCGTGAAGGGCAGAAGCCGCCTCCCCACAGGCTCTATAAGCACTGCCAGTTAGACCTGACGAATACTTACAGGCCCGCGAGGGGAGACACGGGTCACCCCGCAGAGTGGTAGCGGCTGTTGGACATAGTTGCATGGCCACAGACCGCTCCACAGAGGGGATGCCCACGTACCCCAAAGCGGCTCCACCATCGAGGGTGGTGAGGGGGGAGGAGCCGCAAGATTTGTTTCGGGCAGTGAAAGGTGCCCTCCACGATCTTGTGAGCTCCTCATGCACTTCCGGGAAGAATGGCACCGGAGGGGGGCGCTGAGAACCAGCGCGACCCCGCCGGCTCACTCGTCCAGCCTCGAAGGATCGGGACGCGGTGGAGGATTCCACACGAGCCCGACATTCTCGGCGGCCCGGGAAAGCATAGCCGTCATCTCTGGGTCTGGCTCGGACAACGCTACCACACCCAAAGGGGGCAACGCAGCCAGGTCGTCATCCCCGGAGAGAGAGGACTCGCCCTCCGATGCAGCGACCGACATCTGGTCGTCAGAGGGGGCGCCGAAGGAAACGCGTGGTGCACCCTGTCCAGCAGAGGGCCCAGCGCGCTCCTTCGGCAGCTCCACCGGCTGCGGAGTGCTTGAGGGGTGAGGAACTCCTCTTGGGGAAGCCCTCACCGTAACCCTCAGATTACCTCTGACTCCACTGGATCCAGCGCCGCCCCGGGAACGAACACTGGATCGCGGCAGAGGCAGAGGGACTCCGCCATGTTTGACATAACGGAGTCTATTGTGCAACTCCGAGATGGTCATGTCCCCACAAGAAGAACATGAACCATCCACGAAAGCTTCCTCAGCGTGCTGAATGCCCAGACACGTGAGGCAGAGTCCTGCACGGGTCCTTTTTGATAAACCCGCACCCGCCCCGCACCCGCAGTAGTTAACCGAATACCCGACCCGTTATCCGACAGCAACACTAATTTAGTTCCGGACCCGACCCGACCCGACCCGTTTGACATAAAAACCGCGACCCGAACCGCACCCGCATTAAATCTACATAAGACGGAAAAAACGCCTTTATTTTATTTTTAATGTAACAAGCAATTAACAAGTCATTCTGAGTTAATGCGTTAATGTGTTTAAAAATTAATAATAACATTTAACACACGCAGCCCAACAAGTTAACAGAGAGAGAGAAAGCAACATTATAGGCTGCATAAAAATATGTAGGACTGGCAGCAGTGTCGAGAGAGAGACTGAGAGAGAGAGCGCGCACAACATCCAACGTGTAAAAACAATATAAAACTATTGCGTATGTGACCAATCTATTTTAAACAGGTCTAAAAGGCTAGCTGTCAATCAATGTCAATACAGCTGTCGATTGGCTACAGTGCTCAGTGTTTGCAAATCCCGCTGTAGAAGCCCGGTCTTCAGACAGAGCGCGCGAACACAAGCACGGGACAATTTGAAAGAAAGGAGCTGCTTATCAGCGTGTACTGGATTAAGTCGAAATAGTCTTGGTTATAATTGTACCCGCAACCCGCCCGTGCCTGTCACCAGTCCGACCCGCACCGCACCCAACACGTCAATATTATTCCACCCGTTACGTCAATTTTTGCGGTTCACGCGTGCAGGACTCTGACGTGAGGCAGCGATCGTGACCGTCCTGAGGCGCCAGGAAACGACCACACCCAGAAACGCGCGGGTGATAAGACATCTTTAAAAAGACGCGATCACCCGTGTTACTCTTTTAGAGAAAATTTGCTCTTTATTAGTGCTGAAGCACGCAGGGGAGCTGGCCACCACACACTCCTAGTGTGACTGCCTTCACGGGAATCGATCTCTTTCTCCCGTGAGACCGCGACCACCGCTGCTGCGCTGTAACGCCTGCACTCGCTCGCTCGTCTTCTCACTCGTTCAGGAAAGGAGAGCAGCAGTAATTCACCGCCGCTCAGCTCCGAAGCGAAAGGATGAATTAATGCGGTGCACCCGCTGCCTCTTATACTCACGCTGTGATCAGCGGCAGCTGGATGCAATGATCGCATGCCAATGTCCATTGGCTCGTTTAGTTACACTCGAAGTGGATTGGTCTCTCTGGCGAGATCCCAATTCGTCAGTCATCCGACGTGACTCGGAGTGACCGACTGAAAGGGAACTGTAATAGACATTTCAGTCAATTTTACAGTGAAATACTGCTTTTGGAAGTGAAAAAGAATGTAAAATTTACAGGGAAAAAACGTAAATTGACGTTCCCAGAATTCCCTGCGTTGCATTTCAAATTTTGTTTGAATTTGATGTTTTTTCTTTGAAATAACTAGGTTTCTTCTTAGTTTTTTCTTATCAGTTATGTTTATTAGGGTTGTATGTTACATCTAATGTTGTTAAATTAATGTTTATTGCATATTTCAGTTTAACGAGTATCACCATGATGGTGTTTAGTGTTTGTGTGAATGACACTGTGCACCTTCTATATATGTTATTATTTAAAAGCTGCTTGTGATGGGCTTTGGTTCATCATGTGACTTTCTCATCACCACCTGCATTTGGTGGTTATCAGTGTATTTCAAAGGTACAAAACAGATTTCAGTATTTCAATAGGTTGTTATATTAACATTATATCAGTTAATGAAATTACGGTATTTAACTGTAAATTTAAGTTAAAACCGTAAAACCGTAAAACCTAAAACGTTGCTATCGTAAATTTTTACCCCATTTTTTTTTACAGTGCAGTGCATGAAAAACAATGTTTTTGCTTGTCGTGTCTTGATTAAACATATTTAATTTATTTTATTGTAAATACAACAACATAATGTATTCATAATGTGCCAAATGATGACTAGATTCATTTAAAATGTTTTCTTCTTTATCATCCACATCTTTGTTTACTGACCTTCTATATTGACTGTTGTTTTTATCAGTCATCTTGGTCCAAGGTTATCTCCATCATTTCCTCTTCTTCTGACCCTCATTATCCCTCCTAGGGTGTATTTAGTCTCTCTTTTCCTCCCATTTGTTCTGCCCATTCACATTCATCCCTGTGCGATGATGATTTTGGCATTTGAATCATAGGTGCAGGGAAACATTTATCACGCTGAAATGTCCATAAAATTCTTCCGGCACATTTGATTGAAGCTAATGGAGTTCAGTCGCACACACAGTGGTCGTATGGCGGGTTACCTTTGATCATAAACAGTTTTATATAGACGTTTCTCGTTAACCTAATGCCTTTCTCTCTTTGTTTTTGTTTTTTAGGGTGTTGATGGAGAGCCTTTCGAATGACAGCCGGGACAGTGGTAATCACAGGTGGAATTCTAGCTACAGTAATCTTACTGTGCATTATCGCTGTACTGTGTTACTGTAGGCTGCAGGTGAGCTCTTTTGTTTCTGTGTGCTTTTTTCTCTGTTGGAGTACTGTCATATTTGTCTTACAGGTATAATGCTGTGTTTTAGTACCTTCTCTTCCCTTAGGAAGTAGTTACATGCTCTTCTTTTTCTGTAGCTGCTGTTAGATCTCATGTTTTCTGTAAAGGAAGTGACTGCTTGTCACAAACACGAACATGTCACGTCAGAATTGAAAAGACAAGGCACATCATGTTTTTCAGATGGTTTGTTGGTTTTTGCACATTTGATTTGACACTGAAACAACTGGTTGGCACTAAAATTGACGGCCATAGTGGATGACCAAGTTGCATATTCAGACTTAATCTCATAGAGGAAAATAATAACCAAATTTATGTATTAATGAAATTCAAGCATTTTCACTCTTTGCAGTGTAATTCAGTTACAACAACAAGTATGAAATGCACTACTGGAAAAAGTAAGATTAAAAAATAAATAAATAAAATGAATACTTTTATACAGCAAGGACACAAATTGATCCGTAAAGTGACATCAAGTTTAAAAGCTATATTTAAAATAAATGCTTTCGATCTTTCCCTTCTATTCATCAAAAATGAATACACAACTGTTTTTGACATTGATAATAATCAGAAATGTTTCTTGAGCAGCAAACCATCATATTAGAATGATCTCTGAAGGATCATGTGACACTCAAGACTGGCGTAATGATGCTGATAATTCAGCTTTGATCACAGGAATAAATTACATTTTAAAATGTATTAAAATAGAAAACTGGTATTTTAAATTGTAATAATATTTCACAGTATTAATGTTTATACTGTATTTTTGATCAAATAAATGCAGTCTTGGTGAGCAGAAGACATTTCTTTGAAAAACATTTAGAAATCTTTTGAAAGTGTATTTGCTGTTCTTTTTTTAAATCATACGGAATGGAATTAAACTGTTACAAATGTCTTGGTGTTCAATTTCACATATTATAAATACAACAAAATAAACCTAAATATTCATAATTCTATGAACCCCAAAAAAATTGTAAACACTTGTAAAATGTTTAGATTTTAGATGCTGTCAATACTTTGTTATTGGAGTTTTTAATGCATTTACAAATGTACAAAAATTAATGTGCGCTAGAACCACACTTTATGTGTGAATACCTTTGAATACTAATGATTACATTGGTTTTGTGAGTATGAGAAATGGAGAAAAAACCCGAGAAGTACTAAATAAAGTGATAAAATAATGGAAGTCAGTGGGATCCAAAACAGCTTTGATGGAATTTTTAATTGAACTATCCCTTTAATGCCTTTCAGTTTTATATATAAACTAAAGGCCAGATTTACTAAACAGGGTCAATTAGCGTTACAGCACAATTCCAAAACAGCGACCGATGGATGTGGAAATTTCTGCGTGTGATTTACTGACAATGCACAAATTAAAGAACACAGACACAACATCTCATTTACATATCGACCAACGCAATATAACAAGCGCAGCGCAAATTAGCGTAGTCGCAAATAAGCAGAGCCAATGCTCATCAGGTGCGGGTGATCTACTTACGACACAGGTGCAAAATAGTTTAAGACATGCTTTTTTTGGGCGTTATAATGCCGCAAATACCAATAATTTGACGAAAGCAATGTTAGTAAATCGTGTTGCATAATTCATTTTAATACTCTCCTCCCATAAATTTTGCGTCTGAAAGGGAAACTCCTACAAGTGCATATTCAATAAGGTTAGGCGCAAAAATAACTGTCAGCGCTAATTCTTCACTGCGCATCTTTAGTAAATCCTGATAGTACTATTTTAATGGCAAAAGACAGTTTGTGCTGGCACAAGCTGTTAGTACATCTGGCCCTAAGTTACTTGGTAACACTTTATTTTAAGGACCAATTCTCACTATTAACTAGTTGCTTATTAGCACACTTTATTTGTATTTATAAAGCACATGTTAATGCCTTACTCTGCATGACCATATTTTTGATCCCTTAATCCACCCCCATACCTAAACTTAACAACTACCTTACTAACTATTAATAAGCAGCAAATTAGAAGTTTATTGAGGCAAAAGTTGTAGTTAGTTAATAGTAAGAACTGGTCCAGTGTCCAGTTATTGTATACAGTATATGTATATTTAAAATACTAAGTTGACACACCCTCTCTTTACACCCCTCTAGTACTATTGCTGTAAGAAGGAGGAGTCGGAGTCAGAGGAGGAGGAGCCTGACTTCGCCGTCACGTCTCGTATGCCGCCGGTGCATTCAAACCACAACATCCTGGCGGCCACTGTCCCAACTGCAACCACTCCCAATGGGCCTGCCCTCTTCACGCCCCCGCCGACACGAAAACTGACTCGTTCACAGACGTACTGTCCGTCCTGTACGCATTACGACCTGCCGTTTTACCTGCAGCAGCCAGAAGGCCTGCGAAATGGCGGCGAACGCATTAGCTACCGCAGCGTGCATCAACAGGATTTGGGGCTGCCCGCTCCACTGCCTGCCCCGTTGTCCACCCCGCTGCCCACCCAGCTGCCAACGCCGCTGCCCAACTACCACAAACTAAACCTCAGCCGCTCGGTCACCATGAGGGAGATGTTCACGCGAAGCTGCAGCATTAGCACTGATGTGTAGCCAGCCAGAATGATATAATGCTAAATGCTAATGGCTAACTGCAGCAACGCAGGCAACAGACTCAATTCTCACTGAAAGACATAATTCAGCATTAAGCTGTAGTGCTTGCCTGCGTAAAAACAATGTCAACAATGTCCTCTGGAAACTCCCAGAGTGCCAAGCTTTTAGGAAGACGGCCCAGTGTGTTTGTTCGTAACTGGAAAATATAAAGGCAAAAATGGGGTGAGAGCAAACATTTGGTGACCCTCTCCCTCCCTCAGCGCATCTACTTCACTCCTGAATCCCTTGTTTTGTGTTTTCGGTAATTGGAAAGAGGATTCAGAAAATAAAGCTAAAGTTTTTATGCTTTCCTTACATTTTTCTCAAAAGACACACCAATACACGGAAACGCTGACGTCTTGAATTTTTCAAAATACGGTCTGAATTGAAACTTTTCTATTGTTCATGTAGCTTGAGACATTTAGCTGAATAATAACTGATATAACCACCAACTTTGTTTTAAAAAACAACAACACATATAGTACAACTTATAAAAAGCCCTAAGTGGGGTGCAATAAAGCTGTTGGGTCAAAATGTGACAACAACATGATGTAAGTGTTTGATTATGAGGTAACATATGGGATGAGAGGCATTATTTTTTACTGAAATAATATTGAGTTACTGTGTGCGATTCTAAATATTAATAGATGTTTCACAATTTGCGAACTATTTGTTCTGTTTTGGATGTTTAAATAATTTGTTCTTCTTTATTCACATTTCTCCTATCGAAAAAGGTACAGGTTTTTGTTTCACCTGCATTAACGTCATAAAGATTTCCATTGATCTTATTTTACCAACCTGGATGTCAGATGGATATAAGGCCGTGGATTCTTGATTTCAAGGGCTACATTTGCTCTTTCTAAACGCTGCTTGTTGGACTATGAACAGAACATCTTCTGCCAGAAGGGTTTTTCTATCTCGCTCTTTCTCTCTGCTGTTCATGCTTACAGAGGCATCAGTTAGCCTATTTCCTGCGTTGTAGATGTGAAAACAAGTGGGGCGTTGCACCAACTTTCTTCTTTTTAATAATGACACAGTGATTATCAAGAATATATGTTCTGTTTCTAGCCTGTTTGACAGTGATATTCTTCTCTCGCTGGGTGTGTAGCCGCACACTACAGTCCTGCAGGTGACTTTGACTTCTGTGATCACCATGTGGTTGTGTTGTGATTTCAGATTTCTCTCCTAGCTCTTATTTCTCTCATCAGAACCCGTTTAAATCTCACGCTGTCTCTCTCATGTGCGCACATACACGTTTCAGTGCCTGTTAATACCAACTGTATTATTATTATTATTATAATTATTATTATTTCTGAATAGTTTTTGCATCACTGCTTTATCACAGTATTTTTGTTTCAGTCATAGATAAATAATATTGTTTCATGTTCTAAAGTGATGCCGAAATGGTCCTGTAATTGATAATAAAATTAAGAATACAATGTGGATAATAAATTGGTTGAAAACTTTTTGGCATGTGTTGAAATGAATACAAATTTGAAACCTACATTATTTGATATTTTCGAATCAACATTTTGGTTAATTTTCCGATTCCAAGATATGTCTAGTCTACTTGTAATATAGCACAGTATCAAAGTGAGCAGGTTCAGTATTTTAGAGAGTCTGTATCTAATGATACATTCAGAACATTGAGCACATTATATGAATAGAATAAGATTAATTGTGAATTTGAATGTCAACATTTTCCATTACATTTTTGGTTGGGAGGTTGACCTTTCCTCAACTCTTGCCTCAAAAGTTTTTCTTTGACAAATTGTATATCATGCGATAAATCACATTTTAGATGGCTGAGCAATTGAAAATCTAGGAAACATTTTGAACTCTTTTGAAACATTTTCCATCAGCATCACACTCTAAGACCTTAAGGTAAGCAACAGGAACATTAATTAACATGAATTAGCACAAACTTTATGCTACACTGAGTCCATCTTTAGCAAATCTGACATTAATTTTAGTGCCAACACTTCACAATACGGTTCAGTTTGTTAACATTAGTTTATGGATTGGATATCATGAACTAGTTTTACATCATTTATTTGTCTATAGGTTAATGCTAAAAAATTATAGTTATCGGTTTGTATTGTTCATGTTAGTTTGTACAATGTATATACTACAATGTATATAAGTATATATAATATATACTTGAACTGTTAAATGTATTAGTAAATGTAAAAATTAACATAAAGTTAACTAAACTAAAGTAGATTAAAGGAATAGTTCACCCAGTTCTGCAGTGAATGGGTGCCGTCAGAATGAGAGTCCAAACAGCTGATAAAAACATCACAATATAATCCACAAGTAATCCACACCACTCCAGTACATCAGTTAACATCTTGTGAAGTGAAAAACTGTGTGTTTGTAAGAAATAATTCCATCATTAAAGGTCCCATGGCGTGAAAATGTCACTTTATGAGGTTTTTTAACATTAATATGAGTTCCCCTAGCCTGCCTATGGTCCCCCAGTGGCTAGAAATGGC
The DNA here is from genome assembly GCF_012432095.1 of Onychostoma macrolepis. NCBI lineage: Eukaryota > Metazoa > Chordata > Actinopteri > Cypriniformes > Cyprinidae > Onychostoma > Onychostoma macrolepis. Next base: position 5,950,900 of record NC_081164.1, on the reverse strand, counting down.
GATAGGTGTAAACCGAGCCCTGGGTATCCTGCTTCACCTTTGAGAAAATGAAAGCTCAGATGCCCAATCTGGAATCTTCCCTTTATGCCGTCATACGGGGAAAGGTTACCTCCCCTTTCTCTGCTTTGCCCACCCATGAGAAAATGAGCTACTACCGTGCGAGGCGAGCGTAATATTTTTTTTTCCTCGAGAGACATCATGGCTTGCAAACGAGCGAAGCATGGCAGTTGCTCAGTGTTTAGATGTACAAATGAACACCGAAGTAGTTTTTCAGTTCCTTCATCCGAGCCTATGGCTAGCATTAATAACTGCATAATAACTGTAACAGCATACATAAACAAAACAACTAAAGTACCGTATCCAGACACAATATTTTAAACTAATCATTCGAAGACGTCCTGCAGTAGCCGCTGAGTTGCAACTTCTTCATCCGGTGCTTCTCCATCCGGATCAGATTCTGGGTCAAACTGAAAAGCTTGAATGACTGTGTGTGTATGAGGCATTGCGATACATCCAGTGTCAACATTAGTGCATGGTAGCGCAAGATGGTTAAGGCCACACACCCACCCTCCACCTTGCCCCGCCTCTCTCGTCCTCATTAGCATTTAAAGCTACAGACACAGAAATGGCACGTCCTAAGGAAAGCTCATTGTGAGACTGGCTCGTAGTGGCTGAAATTCTGCACCAAGGCTGAATTTCGGGAAAGAGACTTCAGATACAGTACTAGGGACCACTTAGGCCTATATAAAAGCATCCAAAAAGCAGCATGTCATGGGACCTTTAAGATGTTTTAAGTTTAAACTGTCACTTTTGGTCAAAATATGAGTCCAGAATCCATAATAACTCTTCCTAGTGAAGCCCATCCCTTGTTGTCCTCACATCCAAATCCACTCACATATTTGTTCAGAACTGTTTTTGCTTGTAAACAGTGCTTGATCTGTGCAGATTTCTCTCCTGATTCAGACAAGATGACTTTTTCACTGGAGGCAGCAATATTATGAATAGAGGACTTGTATTTTAGCAACAAGCAACAGTTTGAAGTTAAAACCGTTTTAATGAATGAAATGTTTATTACAAACACGCAGCTTTTCACTTCACAAGACATTAACTGATGGACTGGAGTGGTGTGGATTATTGTGATGTTTTTATCAGCTGTTTAGACTCTCATTCTGACGGCATCCATTCACTGCAGAGGATCCATTATAGACTATATAAATCTATAACTATATAAAAATGATAGTTATCAGTTTGTATTGTCTATTGTTAACACGTGTTAGTTTGTGATGTAATGCTTAATTTCTCCAAATCTGTTCTGATGAGGAAACAAACTCATCCTGGATGGCATGAGTATATTTTCAGCAAATTTTCATTTTTTTTGTTGAACTATTCCTTTAATAAATGCTGTAAAAGTATTGGTCATTCTTAGTTCAAAATACTTGAAAATTTCCTGAAATGTATATGATATTAGAGAGAAAAAAAAATCTTTGAACATATGACAATTAAAAACAATCAACTACCCTGTGCCAGACGCTTATTGAGGCTCTTAGCAGTTTGTTAGCACATGGACAAAACAAACTATGAATTTCTATTTATTTCTGACTGTTTTCAGTTTCTCTTTATTTTATTGCTTAATATCCATACAACAGTTATTTAGGTGATGCATGTTTGCTTTCATTTTGCGGCATAGTAGTCCAGTGTAGAAACTGTGGTTGAGTATGTTTTGGATAAGCACTCTGTCAGATTGGATTGAGAGTATGTGATAACATCAATCCACTGTCTTGTGGCTTCACTGTGCTTCAGATCTGGCTGGAGCACAAAGACTTTCATATGCCAAAGTCACCGCAGCAGTATCTGTCTTGTAGGACGCAGTTTAGACAGATGTGTGTAGCTCTAAATCATGTCTAATCGAGTAAATTTGACACTCTAATCACGTTCTAGAGACAATTCAGTGATAATGGAGAGGTTAACTTTGAGAAGCTAAACCTTGCTGTGTCATAGTGAAGAGTCTGAATACTAACGCTAAAAAGAATATAATTAATAGAATATTTATATGATTATATTATTCATTTTCATGTTAGTATTCAGATTCATTAGTATTTGTTTAGATTCAAAAGATATTATAATTTTATATTTATAAATAGGCCTAATAAAATAAATATATTATATTATATTAGTAGTTAACTAGATGAGTTAAATTTGTGAACAAACTTTGAAGTTGGCTTGAGAAAGCCTAGAAGCAGTTGTAAAAGCTTGAAGTTTAGTAGATTAGATAGATGTTGATAGCATGTTGCTAGCATGATTAAGAACATTGCTAACATGATTTAACATGTTGCTAGTATATTTTTAACATGATTAACATGTTTTTAACACAACTGGCATGTTGTTAGCATGATTAACATGTTGCTAGTATATTTCTAACATGATTAACATGTTTTTAACACAACTGGCATGTTGTTAGCATGATTAACATGTTGTTAGCCTGTTTTTAGCATGATTAACATGTCGTATCGGATAGTCATTAAGCTTTGCTAGTGACAGACAGCCTAAACACTGCATAAGTCTTACTGTACAGAAGCTTTGACCCCCTCAGTGAAAGTTTATGGGACTTTTCCTAGTTTCGATCGACGGTTTGACGAAAATCATAAGTCCAATCAGTTAGAAAAGACATAGCAACCTGAATTAGACTAGTCTGAATGTCTGACCTGAGTTTGGTGGTTGTAGCTTGAAAATTCTGCCCAAATTTGGTCTCAGAAGAAGAAGTTAAAAAGTAGATCAGTAAGTTGGCTCTCTCAAACCAACATAATCACACAAACATTTGGAAAAAATTAAGGGATGTAAATACTTCATAAAGACACTGTATTATAGCCTAATTAATAACACATACATAATTAATTTTATAATAGTGTGTATGTGTTTAGATCAGTTAAAACTCAGATGTGAATTTTCAGTAAGGTGAAGGAGTTTTTTCCTGTGCTGAATTATGTAAGGCCATAATGTTTCCCAGCATGCAGCTGTGCTGGCTGGACCACTAGAGGAGTATTGATGTTTTATGACATGCCTTGAATTATCTCTCTGCGAGATGAACCTCATTCTCTCTGTCAGTGATCTCCCTCGGTCTGCTTACAGAGCGCGTGCCGGACGTGTGTTTTACAGTCACTGACACGAGGGAAGAGTGTTAGATGCGTCTCAGAGGTGGGCGGCTGTATGAATTACAGACATGATGAAATGCAAATAAACATGCAATTGTCTGTCCACATCTATAACGTTTCCATATGAGGCACTGGATTCTGCTAAGAAGAGTGCTGAAGGCAATCAAGATATATTTGTGATTGTTTCAAATTAAGTTACATTATGATTGGTATGGAGCCATGCACATGACATGCAAAAAAAAAAAATAATAATAATAATAAAAATTAGTTATTAATTTGAAGCCATGTTTTATTCATTTGTTTCCTTATTTTAGTGAAATTGTGGCCATATTTTACTAATTAATTTGGTCAACAAATTAATAAAATAAAACATGGTCACAATTTAATTAATTTTGGTTATTGAATTCATGTCATGTGTGGAGCTCAGGAAAAGTTTTTTTCAGCTGAGTAAGTGACGTTGTGAACATTGTTGGTCAGACTCAGATGCTATTGGGGGAGGGACGTTCCTATTTGAGAGCATTTGATTGGACAAAAATCTGTATAGTGCAGGATGAGTCATGAATATAATTGATCCATTTTCTCAACAGTGAAAGATGACTGTGGTATGTGGGAAAAGTGGATTTTGTCAACCTTACCCTACAGATGACCTAATTTAGCCCACAATTGTTCTTATTTCATCTTTAACATGTTTTATATTTGGGCAGTCTTTAGAAACAGTCATTAGACTAGTTTAGAGTTTTAAGGAATAGTTCACCTAAAAATAAACATTTGTTGAAAATGTACTCACCCCTTGGCTATCCAAGATGTAGATGAGTTTGTTTCTTCATAGGAACAGATTTGGAGAAATGTAGCATTGCATCACTTTCTCACCAGTGGATCCTCTGCAGTGAATGGGTGCCGTCAGAATGATAGTCCACACAGCTGATAAAAACATCACAATAATCCACACCACTCCAGTCCAACAATTAACATCTTTTGAAATAAAAAGCTTCATGTTCGTAAGAAACAAATCCATCATCAAAGCTAAAATACGAGTGCTTTATGGATAATATTGCTTTTTTCAGTGAAAAAGACTTCTAATCTGAATCAGGAGAGAAATATGCGCAGATTAAGCACCGTTTTTTTCACTGGAGGAAGCGTTATTATAGATTATGGGCTCGTTTTTTCCGATTTAAAGTTTCTTACAGTGTTTTTATCAGCTGTTTTGACTCTCATTCTGAAATATAAAACATAGGTAATCCTTATGTATTTTTAAATTGCATGTAAATGAAAACAATTAATTCTTTATTCATTAATTTAGTAAAAACAGAATGGGAATGGGACTTGTTTTATGCTTTATTTCTTGCATAAAACTATTTCAGAGGCAATACATAAATATTTATATTTACAGTAATATTGTCAAGAGGTTCTTTGATCAGCATTTCATTCTAAGATTGTTACAGAACCTTTTAAAGAAATGCAGTCATTCTCTCTGCATTAACTTGCTTTTATTTCAGACACTACCAATTAAATACCACCTCAGGGCGAGAGTGAATACAGCAAAAACAAGGCAGTAATGGAAACAAGTCAAAACAGACAGTACTATGCTGATGGATGGACATTCGTTTCATTTAAATACTTATTAAAAGAATAATAAATAAAAAAACTAAAAGTCCAGTCATCATTTATTTTACTCAACAGCATGAGATCGAGTAAATGATAATCAAATTTCATTTTGCATGATCGGTTTTAACTAGATTAACCAGCCAGTCTTCTTTATAATAAACCATTACTACCCTAGTAAAAAAGTAATATATTTAAAATACATTTATTTCATACTAAGAGTAGTTCAAATCTACGAACATATTTACTGACATATCACTCGAGACTTATATAAAAATTATTATTCAACTTTATTTGGAGTACTACTTGTGTACAATGCACATTTCTTAATATTAAACCTAAAGTATACTTAGCATGAAACAAATGTATTTCAAAAACATTTTAGTATTAAAAAAAAACGCCTTTCCTGCTGGTCTAAGCTGGTCTTGTCAGCAGGTTTTCTGCAGAAGCAAACAGATGCAATCATGCAAATAAAATGTATTATTTGTTTGGTGTGAGAAGTAAAGAGCCACCGCAGGCATGTTGTTTAAATCTGGAGGAAGAGAGGAGGATTTTTCATCCTACCCACTCACTCTCCCCCAGCTCTTTGTATAGACAGAGAATAAATAAACATGGCTCAGGAGTGCCGGCTGAATGGACTAATTTGTCCTTTTCCTTTTATTTATTTATTTAAAGCCTTCTTCCTTTGACACTGCTCATTCAACCATAGGCAGACGGCTCCTGAAATGGCCATAAGCTCACAGGATTTTGAACAGATATTACATAGATGTGTCCAGTGAACGCTGACTCAGTTTGTCTCAAACAGCCGTGAGCAAGACAAATCTGCAGCACACAGTAAAGGTAAGTATTTTGCTTAGTTGCATAGGGTTACATCAGAAACCATACATCATACGAATTACATCATAAATTAGTGTTGGGAATTTATATATATATATATATATATATATATATATATATATATATATAAAACACTCCATATTTTGTTTAATTGTTTTCTTTGAATAAATTAATAAAGATTTATGAAAACACTTTGTAAATAATTATTTTAAGCATCTCAATGAGCAAATCTCACAAAAACAAGTCCTACATTTATACCCAAATTCAAAAGGGAAAAATATGAATAAAATATTTTTATAATTTATTATAAATTATAAATTATAAATAATATTTATTATTAATTAATAAAATTCTATTATATATTTTATAGTATTAATATATTAATAATGTATTAATAAAATTATAATTAAGATTGATTATATATAAATTAGTGCTGTCAACGATTAATCGCATCCAAAATAAAGTTTTTGTTTACAGAATAAATGTGTGTGTACTGTGTATATTTATTATGTATATATAAATACAAACACATGCATGTATATATTTAAGAAAAATATGTTATGTTTATATATTAAATATATTTATATATAATATAAAATATAATAATATAAATATATAAATGTATATACATGTAAATATTTTCAAAATATATACGGAAAACATACACACATATATTATGTAAACAAAACTTTTATTTTGGATGTGATTAATCGCGATTAATCGTGTGACAGCACTAATATATAATAATATATATATATATATATATACTTTATTTTTTATATAATTAATAGAATTGCTTTCATTTGTACCCTTGTTTTAAATTGAAATTAGGCAGTAATTAAGTAATTTCTTATTAACCCAAACATTTTAGTTTATGTGAGACTCACCTCAGTAGTGTGAAGTGATAAGGATTCACAGAGAAAGCCAAAATAACAGAATTAACCATGAACTAAACACTTTTGTCTCCTTACTGTCAGATAGGTCTCCATATCATCATTATAAACTGAAAGACTTGAATAATTTCTTCTTCCATCATCTATGTGATGAGTGACAATCTAAATATCTCACAGCGTTAGGCCCTCTATGTCATAAACGCATCCCTTCAGACATGCACTAGCCACTGATAAAGTGTGTGATGTACTAGTTTTTCACACACTCCCCTCTCGCTGTGCAGCAGAAACTCTGAAACACTGATCAATTTTAACAGCTTCCACGATAACTACATCTAAACATCAGGGGAGCTCTGGAGCACAAAGTAGATTTCCACCTCCTCGTTCCTCCCTCTAAAACTCAAGTCTTCTCACAGAAGCGTGTAATATCTCACTACACACACTTCAGATGTGTGTTACAGCATTACATCAGGTCAAGAAGTGTTCTGAAGACACTCAAAACACCTAGCAACCACATAGCAACACCTATCTCTTGTAGTTCTTTGTCTAAAGGTTACATTCTGCATTCCCTTCATCCATACTAAGATGCTGTCCTTCCACATTATACAGTTTGTTAATCAAATTAAAGGACATTTAATTGTGTGCAGTGATTTAGAAAGAGTAGGTGTCAATCTGATGAGGGCCGTGGAGGTCATGTCAGTATCGGTATTCAAACACTGTTCAGTCAGTGGACCACGCTTTTACCTCTGCATACTTATATAGAGGTGTTTTCTTTAGAAGAAGGTCTGAAAAACGTTTGGTGCGTTGATGAGACATTTTTGACCATTTACAGTAACTATCTCTAAACATCCCACGATCAATTCCCATTACTTTACTCATCAGTGAGACTGCATGATTATACATTTTTGGTTCTAGTAAGCAGTGTTTAACTGGATCTATGTTCTTTATGAACGTTGTTTTTATGGTTTAATCTCTAATCTCTAACTTCCTACTGGTAAATTTTAAATACTTATCTTCACCTAATGTACCTAACGTACGCATGTTATGGTTTTGCATACATTGTGAAATGCCGCCATCTAACGACAAAATATGAAACAGCTTTATGACTGCATTACTCATTTATCCTATGTATAATGTGTTTATTGATTTGCTATATAATAAAACTATTTAGTTATTTTTCAAATTTTAACATTTACAGTTTAATGTATATTACTGCGCGTATATGAAAGCTCGCAAAAACCGTAAGAATTTTAGTCGTATTGTCATTTATTTGAATATTTTTGTGAAGGCACTCTATAACAATGAATCAAATTAGAGACCAACATTATTTAGTATAACGTAAATACAACTGGAAAAATTAGTGTAAAATAGTTTCTGGCTCTTATTTACAGAAATAACATCTGTTTCCACACTTTTTTAAAAATATATCTAATAGCGTGCACCGGAAGTGTTTTCAATGGACCAATCAAAATACCTCAGAGAACCAATCAGAGCGAAGACGTATGATGACGCAACAAGGCGGGAATTTTTTCATCAGGCTTTTTGCAGGCTCTGGTTCGTCTCATTAAACGCTCAGAACTCGCATAAATCAGATGTGCGCTCATTAAAATCGTATCATCTCCGCGTCTGAACGCTTAACGTGAATTTCGGAAGAAATGAACGCGACAGCGGAGCTACAAATGAACACCGACTCTGTTGTTGATGCTGCGCACGTCAAAGTTACGCCACAGCAAAGGGGCGTGTCTTTACGGAGGAGGTAAACAAATATAGCAACTCTGCAAAAGTTCAATACAAATCTATTTTAACATGAATAGCAACCTTTGTTTACTCCATACAGACCGCCAGATTCCAGATGTAACGCCAGGAGCGTCAATTCGGGTTTTAAATCTCCAGTACGTAACGTTAAAGTTTTTTAATTGAATCATATGTATTCAGAGGACTGCTGTATTAATACTATGTGATCTTACCAGAGTGCGACGTGATGCATAGACCTGTTACAAAGCAGTATTCATGAGAATTTGATAACTACAAAACACGCATGGTACTTGCCGTGTAGCATAACTGATAACAGACTTCAGATATGAGAATTGAGGTTGATGTGCATATGTGGTGAGCTGTCTGTGGTCTGTCACAGGTTCAGAAGCCTAGTGTGGTGAGATCTCCAGTGTGCCCTGAGGAAGAAGTCCAGGAGCTCAAGAAAACACTTGATCGGCTGGATTCAGAGATCGCCTTGTTGGAAAAGGAGTAGGTAGTGAATGTGGGGGGAAAGAGATACAATATGCTGTTGTATGTTCATACTGACGATAGTATGGAATATTAGGTTCAGAATTGTTTTAGGAGATTCTTAAAAAACTAAAAAAAAAAAAAAAAAAAGTGCATTGCAGAAAATATGTAATGTGAAAAATGTGGGAGATGGCAAGTGATTCCATTAGAGTTGTTTTAGAACTCATATGCAACATTTTAAAAGGAATAAATTTACCCATGCATTAAAATTTTCCATTATTTACTCACCCGCATGTCGTTCCAAACCTGCATGACGTTCTTTTTTTTCTTTTTTGTGGCACACTGAATATGTTCTGAAGACCATCCTTCACTCTTTTCCATTTAGTGAAACTGAACTCAATGAGATGAAATAACAAAAGTAGCACTATTAACCCCCCTGATGCCTACTGAATCATATGGGATACAATCTTCTAAGGCCTCTAAATTAATAACATGGTTAAAATTTGGCTAAAAAAAGGTATTATACACAGTCCACCACATGCCTTCTGTTATCTGATTGATAATTCATTTATTTATTTTTTTAGCAATGTCCACCTTTAGCTTCAAGTTCATGTGTCTTTTTGATGTGAATTTTTACTAGCAGTTATAATGTAAATTATTCTTTTTATAAATAATAATTTCTATATTGTTAGTAATATTTCATGAACACTTACTGGACTGAAGCAACTTAGGTTTACTTGATTATCCATACATCTTTTTTTAATTAAAAAAAAAAAAATCGTGTTAAACTGAGTATCAAATATGATCGATCAGCCTTTTAAGGAACTTTTATTTGTTCATCTCTCAATCGTCATGGCATTGCATTGCATTGCATTATATGTTTTGAAACTACAGAGCTTTTATCATAAAACAAAGCATTTAAATATCATCTTACAAAGATATTATTGTGAGATATAGAGTGCAATCAGATATTTATATGCATTTTATGTAAGTAGTCTGTTATACTGTTATAAAGTTCTCATTTATTTAATTACAAACTATCAGGAACATTACCGTTGCATATCAGAAATCTACATTTTGTGACAATTATTTCATATATGAGGCTTCATGGGTTAAAGTGACTAAAGAACACTTGAAATAAAGTCATATTTTAAGTAATACAGTAATTTTGTGTAACAGAATTTCATTTTGGGTGAACTGTGCCTTTAAAACAATACATAAAAATATCTAAAATAATCTGCTACTTTGTTGTTAATTACTTTGTTACACTAGCTAAGAAAAGGAAGTGCTTCATTGTGATTAATTGTCAGATGAAACTGAGCTCGTGTTCCTCTGTTCTTGTGTTTGTAGAGGATTTGTTGTACAAGAGCTGGATCAACACATCGACCTGCTGCACGAATACAATGACATCAAAGACATCGGACAAACTCTGCTGGGCAGATTAGGTAAGACCTGATAGAACAATCACATGTTTAATAGTGAACGCAGTCGAGATTTATGTTGGTCTGATAACATATTTCACATTTCATACTGTGTTAACTGTTTATCTCCTCTCCACAAACACTTGTGGCCTACACATCTCCCATCCCACTCATATAAGTGGGTTACAGCCTCTATACGCTTGGCATTTCTGTCTAGTGTCAGGATTATGATAATGGCATCCTCTGGTATTATCGCTGCATTCTGTAATATAAAGAACCCTTTCAGACTCCCAGCATGCTGAGTTTCTTGCCCGCTCTAGCCTTGCTGTGACTTCAGCTGGTCTGAGGGCCAGAGGGGGTCTGTGCCACGTCATTGTCCTCCATTTGATCATTGACAAAGACAACTGTCTCTCTGTGTCTCTCAGCCAGCCTGCGTGGAGTGACCACACGAGACTTGTACAGTCACTTTGGCCTTGAGTTGGACGACTGACTGAGCTTCTTGAGAGGAGATCAAGTAACTGGAAGGCATCTTAATTCTGTTAGTGTTATGTCTTTGTATTTATAGCAAATACACCAGGTTGTTTTCTTCATGCTGTTGAGGTGGATGAGAGAAATTGAGACGTTTCAGTAAAATGCTTAAAGGAATAGTAAAAATGTACTTGCCCTCGGGACATCCAAGATGTAGATGAGTTTGTTTCTTCATTGGAAAAGATTTGGAGAAATGCAGCATTACATCACTTGTTCACCAATGATTAAAGTGAAAACATCTTACTGATACATTTGTTTCATACAAATACACAGCTTTTCTCTTCACAAGACATTATCTGATGGACTGGAGTGGTGTGGATTATTGTGATGTTTTTATCAGCTGTTTGGACTCTCATTCTGACGGCACCCATTCACTGCAGAGGATCCACTGGTGAACAAATGATGTATTGATACATTTTTCTAAATCTGTTCCCATGAAGAAACAAACTCATCTACATCTTGGATGGCTTGAGGGTGAGTACATTTTAACCAAATTTTTGGGTGAACTATTCCTTTAACTCTCAGTCCGTGATACATATAAACCTTCAAAGAAATGGAAAGGCTTCTGTCAACATTGTGAGAAGAATTGCCTCAAAGAGTTTATCTCAGCTCCCGCACTGCACGCATTTTTCCTCACATTGTGTTTGTGCCAAGAGCAAGGTGTTTTTCTTCATGAGAGATTGTGTATGCAAATCTATCTATGCCCGTAAACTTGTCATCCAAATCTGGTGAATTAAATTAATTTTTGGGTGAACTATTCCATTTCTGTTATCGTGTACTCACCATGTTGTTTCAAAACCTGTACGATTGACTTTCTTAGTGGAACCCAAAATGAGATGAGATGAAACTCTGAAGAATATTCACACAACTCTTATTTAGACTATTACAGCACATTTGCATTGCATGGCAAAGAGCAGCATGGACATACTTCAAAACTTCTTATTTTGTGTTCCACTAATGAAAGTCAGTCTTAAAAGTTTGGAACAGTGTAAATAGTCATACAAATGTAAATTTATGGGTGAACTATTCCTTTGAGCAAGTCCTATGGCAAACTGATTTAACTATGCATTACTGTTGGTTTCCAATTTCAGTTTGTTACTCTAACTACATAAAACAAACAAATGTATTTATTTCAAAGTTTAAATGCCATGTTTGTGTGATTGCTCAATGTTTTGTGTTACAAAAAATGATCCAACTGTGTTAAAGTTGAACTAAATACACTTTATGTCAGTTAAGATAGCGAATATTGGACTGTGTCTCAATATTTTTGGATAGCATAGATAAAACCATCTGCTACACTGATAGCAAATTTGCCTTGTTAAACTGACAGTTGTGAAATGTTATCAAACATTTTACATATCCGAAGTGAAGTGGATATACGAAATCAAAACAAGAAATGTCTGTTTGCTTCTATTACCACATGCAGTTTTAATTGACAGTTCTTGGACATGCCAACATATTTTATATATATATATATTTATGAATGAACCAGAAAATATTGTGATTAGCTATAAAAGAGCATGAACAGATTTGTTGAAAAGTAATTTGTTAGACAAAGCATGTCAACAAAATGTTTTCTATTTTATAAGGGATTGAAAAATAAGAGGCATTTGTGACGTCAGTCAAAAAGGTAAATTGTTTAAGCGGCAGGGCTGATAATTTACATTTAGATGAAAGATTATTAGGATGGATTTTTTTATGCATAGTAAACTCATATTAAGAAAGAAAATATGGTCAAATTTATTTTGCATCTTTAATAATCCAGACATTTTTTTTTCCAAAGAGAAAGTAGATAAGTTAGATGAACCGTGTTTTAACGCTTCCGGAAGACAGATTCGTGCATTTTAAATAAAAAAATCATCCTTGACTCCATCCATATCATTTCAGTGCATTAATTTAAAGTAAAAGCCCTGCCTATTAACACGTTTGAATTGCCATATACATTATATGACTTTAATGTACACAAACAGCTGTTTTTGCCTTTACAATGGCCAGCGGATGGGCAGATATCTGACAATAGCCCTCCATCATGCCTCATGGTCCTGCAGAGCTGCTTTGCGACTACCGGGTGGAAACTGCCGTGATGATTCGCTGGCTGGGCCACATTTCCTTGACAGGACTTTAAGCCCCGCCTTTCCTTGAGCGAAAGGGCAGCGCTCCGAGAACGCGATTGGTTCAAAGAGCTGTCAATCAATGCAAACACACCGCGCCGGCGAATAGAGAGAAGGCGGGCTCAAGTAAGAAAATTATAAGGTCATTGGAATTACCAGCGCTGCAAGCCGTCGTTACAATGAAGCGATAACGGATAAGAATGAAGAAATGAAATAAAGGGGCGCAAAGTCTACCAAACACGCTGCGGGTATTAGGTAAAAGGCAGGCGTGTGGCCGTTACACACCGGCGCGCGTGTCTCAGCGCAGGTAAACGCGGCGGAGGTTTCGCTTAAGCCGATCAAGGTGGGATCGTACGGGACAGGTTCCCCTTCTGCCGCAAAACACAAGTTATTGTGACCACGGAGACCGAAATCGAGGTATTTCCAGGAGCACAGACACCTACATTTCAAATACTTTAAACATTGTCCATTTCCGGACTCTCCTGTATCATTAATCGTCATGATCGCAGCTGCCAGTTAAAGATGCATTTACCGATTTTTACAGTAGCATCAGCATACATTGTGTCTTGCTTGTGTTGAGTAATGGATGCTGTACATATGGGACAGTTTAGTTGATCAAAATCCAGATAAAGGGAATAGGATGCCAGATACCCGCACTGGGCTTTTCAATATAAAACACGGACAGCAAAATAACGCTACGCAACAGAGCCTGATGATATAACGTTACAGTTTACGCTTGGTCGTGTAAACATATGATATAATTTATTGCGTGAATTCCTTATAAAGTATCTTGTGATTTTAACAGTAGAGTGAACCTCAGTGTACTGCAGTGCTGTGGGGATGTCCGATTCGTGAACGACTCGTTCTTTTGAATCGGATCTTTTCAACCGAGTCAATAAACGAACTGAGAGATGCCTTGACGAATCTGTTCGAGCGGTTCTGGAATCAACAACTGACCGACTCTTTGAACTGACAGTCGCCTTTTGAACATAATGACTTACAATGAGCCTAAAACAGCGGACATTTCAATATTAGAAATACTACAGATAAAAGTATTTGAAATATTTGCCACTTAATCAACACAGCTCTATATAGAGAGTTATTTATAATATATACAAATATTTTCAACTTGGAGATGAAAATCTTAGTATTGTTTACTGTAAATGAAAGTTATATTTGTGTTCTAAGCACCGCGAGGTGGCGGAATGGCATAAAAGAATCTGAATCATTGTTTTGAATCCATTCTTTGAAACGAACTGTTCAAAAGAGCCGATTCGCGGAAATGAGTCACTACAGTGCTGTATCCAATGTGCTCGCTCAGATTTCCGGGCTCTGCGGTAACCCTCGCCTGATGATGATGATGCTGGCTGTTCTGCATTGCTTTAATATCCATCCGCACCCACAGCACATCTATCATTATGTTTGGAGGATTGAACAGACATTGCTCCGCGGGGCGGGTTGATTCTCTCCAGCATCCCTCACTCAGGATCAGGATAGACGGACGCACATTGTAGGATTTCCCTGCTGCGCTGGAAACGTACGACAGTGACAGAAATGATGGTTACACATCGTCGTCGCAGTCATAAGATTGAGAATGTGTGAAATGGCGAATAATCTATAGGTGCTTCATACCGGGGCTAGTTGTCACATTTACGCCAGTGAGTTGATTAATAGAAATGTCTGTCTAGACACACCTTGAAGTGTTGTCTACAAGATGCAGAATATATATATATATATATATATATATATATATATATATATATATATATATATATATATATATATATATATATAATACACACATAATTCACAGATATACAGTTCGTTTAACACACTGATTTACTAAAGTGTGTTAAATTAACTTGTTCTTACTATGTGACATAAGCTGTCACAATGGGAAGTATATTTAATGGCTTTTCAGCTAAATTTAAACAATAAAACAATTATAAAGCTAAAAATTGACAAACAGAAGTTGGTAATTTAATAAACTGTATAATTATTAAGCTGTCTGCATAATAATTCACAATTCATTTTATGTGACCCTGGCCCACAAAACCAGTCATAATGATCATATTTTTTTAAATTGAGATTTATACATCATCTGAATAAATAAGCTTTACATTGATATATGGTTTGTTAGGATCGGACAATATTTGGCCGAGATACAAAATCTGCAATCTGAGGTTGCCAAAAAATCAAAATATTGAGAAAATTGTCTTTAAAGTTGTCCAAATGAAGTGCTTAGCAATGCATATTACTAATCAAAAATTAAGTTTTGATATATTTACGGTAGGAAATTTACAAAGTATCTTAATGGAACATGATCTTCATTATCCTAATGATTTTTGGCATAAAAGAAAAATCGATAATTTTGACTCATACAATGTGTTTTTTGGCTATTGCTACAAATATACCCGTGCTACTTATAGCTGGTTTTGTGGTCCAGGGTCATATATAGTTTAAATTCATACCAGAATGGTAATCTGCAACCTGCTATATATTAACTGCTACAGCAAGAAATATTACAATATTATGCATTTTTGTTCTGAGAAAATTTTCACAAAAATTAAGATAATATTTGAACTAGATGTTTATATGGAAAACCCACATTTGTTTAATTGTTCTTTTGACTCAAAATCTTGTAGTTACTGTGATAAAACCCTTGTGACAACTAGCCCCGGTCTCCCCTATATAAGTGCACTTAGGGATCATATGATACTTCTCTGCATTCAGATGAGCTGTTGGAAAGGATAGTACAGATCAAATAGCTCTGTTGGCTTCCGTCACTGACATTCAATCCACCCTAGTTACTTTACAGGTGTTTTTAGTGCCAAAGAAGGCCTAGAAACACTTCAGTGCTTTTAATGTAAAGAAGCATTTTAATTAACATTTTAAGTTCTTGTCAGTATTTCATAATCTGTATCCATCTACAGTGCACATCAGAGATACAAAAACACTTTCACAGTCAATCAGGGTTATCCTCCATTTGTATATCTAACGATGACCTTCATACGTATAATATATAAAAATGAAAAAAGAATAATAATAAAAGCAGCATTAAACTAAATATTTAAATAAAAAAATAAAAAATAAAAAAACACATTTTGAAATCTAAGTTACAGCGTCTGACTGACTTTTTTCCCAGATGATAAAAGTACTCTGGACTGCTGTACCTTTAACATACGTTCACAAGGTCAAAGATCTGTGTTCTTCAACATCTATCTTGTCTTGATATGATTAAGAGACTTATCTTGTGTTAATCTCGGAATCTGGAGTTTTGCATATCAGCCCTTGTAATTATCAGGTTTATAATTATTATATTATAACTTTTATCAATGAACAACAACATCTTTTTTTATGTCACACAGGTCAAATGAAATGTAAATGCAATAGCCCGGTGTTGAGAGAGGATGTTGAAGTTGTCAGGTGATGGTGTGTGAATGATTGTGTTGTTTGTGTGTGTTAGGATGTTGCGGTTGGCGTGCTCCACGGCCCTTCTCTTCGTGCTCAGGCTGTTCGCCGGCCTGTCCTGGTTCCAGGTTCTGCCGTCCATTTTCATTTTCTTCCTGGGTTCTGGAGGATGGAAGTCCTTACATGTGTTTTCAAAGACCATATACCGCGATTTGCAGTAAGTTTATATGCTACAATATCCTTTTTAGTCTTTTTAGCCATGGCTTCCTGTTTCACAGAAATATAAACAGGAGGGAAAACAAAGATCAAATTCCTTTAATCATCCATCACAATGAGAAAAACCAAAGAATATATTTCAACATCACCACATGTTGTTTGGGAGGATTTCATCCAAAAACAATCTCCAGCATATTCAGTTATCAGACATGACTGGGACTTCAGATGGCACTGGCTTCTATGGTCAGATGAAACTAAAAAATGAGCTGTTTAGCAGCAAACACTCAAGATGGGTTTGGTGAACACAGGGATAAAAAGTACCCCATGTGTACAATGAAATATACTGCTGTACTGCTGGAGTGATTCTGGATGAAGGAATGCTCTCTGATCTCTTGTCAGGTGTCTCTAACCTCATCAGGCATTATAGGAGAACATTTAGAGCTGTTAAACTGGCAAATGGAGGTTTCAAAAAGTATTGAATAAAAGGGTGCCGTTAATTGTGGCCAATGTGTATTTGAGAAAAACACTTATTTCATAATGATATTTCCCCCATTTTAAATTCTTATTATCCAATGAAAGGTTTCGATTTTTGTGATTTTATTTTTAAAAATAAAATATCAAAAGGATTAACAATGCAGATTAATTTTCACAGCCTTCTTTGATCATATTTACCAAGGGTGCCAATATTTTTTGCCATTGCTGTATACATATACATACATATATATCTATATATATATATCTACAGTATATACTTCATGTGCTTCTCTACATTTTTGAAGTCATCAAAACTATTAAAAAATAGAGAAACACTATATTAAAATAAGGAACACCGTAGTTCTGCAGGGACCAAAAATATCAAATTAAAATAAATAAAAAATATCCTCTATTTTAGCTTTCCACCCTTTGTTTACATTCCAGCTGTGCACATTCTAGAAAGGTTCTCTACCAAATTCCTGGGATGATTTTTAAACAGTGTCCCATATGTATCATGTCGGAGCTAATTATATTTATTGAACTGTAATATTTTTCCAAATTCGATCCAAATTTAGTTTTAGATTTTTTAGGGGAATGGGTCTTAAATATCTTAAATTCCTGTTTTTAAATTCCATAAATTCAATACAAGCTGGACGCTTGGTTTTCCTTCACTATCTAGTCACTAAACTCATTTATTAAAATTTTTTAAAGAAATGTGCACGTAGATACTTCATATTTTTGTCTACTATACATCAAAACACACACACACAAAAAATAATGTAATACCTGATGTAACAACTAATTAAGTTAATTAAATGAATGCATTATTTATTATTTTTTTAATTATATGCAATATTTAATATTGCTTCGTAATGTATTAATTGACAGTCCTTATACACTGATAAAGAAGTTTATGAATAAAATCTGATTAATGTCTATAGATTTTGTGAATAATGATTGTGTAATACATGAACCTGGGCCATTTCAATCAGGCTGAACAGTTCCTCAGCGAACACAACCGCATATTCCTGTATTACGAGCTGAGTGTTTGTTAAGGGGAACAAGTGGTTGAAATGGGTTTCTGGGCTGTCCCTGGCAGGTTCAGCTTGTTTTTTCCTCAAAGAGAGTGTGTTTTGAAATGTGAATTGAGTAATCTGAAGCATGATTGCTAAGTGTCTTAAGACTTTGAGGAATTTTTTTTTTTTAATCAAAAGGAAACTTCTCTGTTTGCTGTTGCATAGCAAAAAGGCAAAACTTCATCTAACTATCAGTTTTGTCACTGGTGGAGATGGAGGTGTGGGTTTATCATATCAGCCACACAGATTACGCCGTAAGAGCCTGGATTGGAGGACGGAGGCTTTTAGGGTAGCTGTTAATGGACGTAAGGACTCTTAAGGGTCAGGGATCAGTGCTTTTAGCCGAGTGACAGTGTTTGAGTTTGCTCAAACACCATGCAAACTACTTCCTGCCACTTACAGATTTGTTATTTGTCACTGAAGCAAGAAGTTGATGAGGCTAGAATCACCACCATTACCATTAAACACATGATTATATGTATTAAACCTACACAATGGTGTAAAGTACACCACCGGTCAAAAGTCTGGAATAATCAAGATTTCTTTACTTAAAAAAAGGAGTCTCCTATGCTAACTAGACTGCATTTATTTGATCAAAATACAGTAAAAACAGTAATAATGTGAAATATTATTACACTAAAAAACAGTTTTCTCTTTGAATATATAATATAATTTATTCCAGTGATCAAAGCTGAATTTTCAGCATCATTACTCCAGTCTTCAGTGTCACATGATCCTTCAGAAATCATTCTAATATGCTGATTTGCTGCTCAAGAAACATTTTTTATTATTATCATCAATGCTTATCATTATAAATATTCTACTGCATAAATTTTGGAAACCATCATATTTGCCCCAACCTTTAAACGTTGATTTAAGATTGTAAGAATGTAAGATTTTTATTCAGCAAGGTTAAGTCAAATAAGTTGTTTAAAAAAAAAAAAAAAAAAGTAGATACATTCATAATGTTACATTGATTTCTGTTTTAAATAAATGCTGTTTTTTAAAAAACTTTCTATTCATCAAAGAATCATGAAAAAGTTTCCACAAAAATATTAAGCTTTAGTTTTCAACATTAATTGTAATAAGAACCATTAATAATTAATAATGTCTGAGCAAATCAGCATATTAGAATGATTTCTGAAGGATCACGTGACACTAAGGACTGGAGTAATGATGCTGAAAATTCAGCTTTGCATCACAGAAATAAATTACACTTTACAATATATTCAAATGGAAATTGTTATTTAGTAATAATATTTCACAATATTCCCAATATAGCATCCTTGACGTCTTTCAAAAACATTGTAAAAACATCAGAATTATTCCAAACATTTGACCAGTAGACTAATTATTTTAAATGAAACTCAGATGTTTTAAAGAATTTGCCCAGAATAAGCCATCGTAATCATAATGTCTTATCAAAATGTGTTCTTTTGCAGTGCAGCCAGTGTGTTGCTGAGGGTAAAGCTGAATGTCAAAAAGCACCTCCGTGAGCGCAACACCGTTCCCAAACTTTTTGCCAAGTCTGTCAAGAAATACGGTGACAAGACGGCTCTGATTTTTGAAGGAACGGGGGAGAAATGGAGCTTCAAGGAGCTTGACGACTACTCCAACCGCGTGGCTAACCTTCTGCTTCAGAGGGGCTTCAAGGAGGGCGACGTGATCGCTCTGTTCATGGAGAACCGCTCTCAGTACGTGGGGCTCTGGCTGGGCATGGCGAAGATCGGAGTGGAGGCAGCTCTCATCAACTTCAACCTGAGACTGGAGGCTCTGGTGCACTGTGTCAACATCTCCAGCGCCAAAGCCGTGGTGTTCGGCAGTGAGCTGACAGATGGTGAGAAGAGATTCGACAGTTTTCAGTGATGAGGAAGCTACTATGAAACTGTGGCTTCCCGAGCTACACTTCAAATGTAGTTCAACCACAGTCAAACCATGCTTTTGAAGAAGTATTTATCTATGCTACGAACTACTAACAAACCTTACCGAACTATTTTTAGAGGGGAAATATATTTTTAAATGTTGTTAACTCTCAGATGCAATATTTGTCAATGGCAGGCAATGAAATGAACTGCATAAACAAACAAATTCACTAAAATCAAACTTCCCTTATGAAAATTAACCATGGTTTTACTACAAATAAAACCAAAAATCCATGGTTACTATAGTTAAACTATGTATATAGTTACACTATCCATAGTTTAACCATGGTATATTTGTAGTAAAACTGTGGTTATACCAATGGTAATCGATACGCCAAAAAAAAACATGGTTACTACACTTTTACTGTAATAAAACTGGTTAATTTCCATAAGGGTTGGTCTACTTGCTACTTGAGAATGTGTAATAGGAGGGTAAATAGTGTGAGTTTTAATTTCATGTTGATTTTAGACAAGGATTTATTTTTTGATCTGTTGGCTCAATATAGTATCGGTTAAGGCAGGCAGCAGTTCAGAAGTGTTGCAATGACACACTTACAGAAAGCAAATAAGGAAGTGGCACTTGTACAAAGACGAGAGCGTGTACTCTAGAGAAATGAATGAATGACTAGAGCAGAGTTCAGATTTATTATGGCCAGAGGTGACTGTGTATAACTCATAGTGATATAACCTCACTGCACCAAAGAGGATTCATACCAAAGGTCACGAATGACAGCGAAATCTTAATGAAATCGAGTTTGCTAGTCATCTCTTAAGTAATTGGAAACTGATTATAAAGCATGCCATGTTGAGTCAGCTTCGTTTCTTATTGATTTCACATTTCCAGCCATTTGTTTGTCCTGTGCTTTCTCCGAGGAGACTTCTAGACTCATTTTGTCACATTATTTGTTACTTCATCTATTTCTCCCGCTCTTTCACTGTCTCAGCGATGTGTGAGGTGCACAGCTCCATGGGAAAGACTGTTAAGCTCCTCTGCTCTGGAGAATGGGACCCCAAACGGGTTCCTGAAGGGACTGAGCATCTCGAGCCGCTGCTGGAGGCGACCTCTACACACCAGCCCATGCAACCAGATCGCAGCTTCACAGGCAAGACAGTCAGACACCGAGTTATAAACATTTAAAGCCAAAATATATATATCACTATGAACGATATTTAAAGCTTTCATTTTTTTTTCATTATGCTGAATGTCTATTATTATTATTATTATTATTATTATTATTATTATGACATTTTTAAAAAGACATTCAAACCTTTTTAAAGGAATTTTGAAAATTTGGCATTGAATTCAGTCCTGAATATTCCCTGGAAGGGTTATTATAGTCAACTAAAACCAAAACCATAAAAAAGCATTTTTGTTACTTGAAATGAAATCAAATTTAACTGAAATAAAAAAAAAAAAAAAAAAAAACTAGTTGCCAAGGCAGTATTTCTCATTTTCATTTAGTTTAACTTGATTTGCAAAAGTATTTTTTTTTAAATTCTATAGAAATATTTTTAAAACTAAAAAACACAACAAAGTTACTAAAACTTTAATTAAACTTAAAATGTAAAGTTCTAAAAATAAAAATAATCTAAAAATTATTTTATTTTATTTATCATAAACAGAGAGAGGCAGTAAGGCAACAATAAAATATTAATAAAAACTATAATAGTAACTCAATGACACTAAAATAATACTTTTGTTTTTTTGAATTCAACTTTTAAAAAGACCTTTAAAGGATGTTGAAAATCACATTAACAATTGGATTTTCTTCTTTTTTGCCTCTAGATCGCCTCTTTTACATTTACACGTCAGGAACCACTGGAATGCCAAAAGCTGCTATTGTTGTCCACAGTCGGTAAGTGTGTGACAGTGTTAACTTTTCCATTTCTCAGTGTCTCTCCTTCCCTGCTTTCTCCTTCATTTTTCTCTCTCAATGAATCAAGCTCCCGGTTTTTCACCCTGTCTTTCCTGCGTTCCTCCCTCAGGTATTACCGCATGGCTGCCTTGGTGTACTATGGTTTCAGAATGAAGTCTGAGGATGTGCTTTATGACTGTTTACCACTTTACCACTCAGCCGGTAAATCACTGAACACAGTCTCCTCTACACCTTCTTCATATGTGCATTTCCTGTCACAGAGTTTGGTTCAGGCTACTTCCTGTGTGACAGTTTTGTGGTTTGTTTTGATGGATGTCTATATAAGGTCATTTGACTTGTCCAGTGCCCTTTCAAGAAAAACAGCTTAGTTTGTTTTATGTTTTATTATTTAAGCATATGTTGGCGTGTGTGAGTGTTTAATCTGTAAGTAAGCGGTAGGTGTGTTCTGAGGTCAGTGCTGTTCTCTCTGGCAGGTAACATAGTGGGAGTTGGACAGTGTCTGATCCATGGAATGACTGTAGTGATCAGGAAGAAGTTCAGCGCATCAAAGTTCTGGGATGACTGTATCAAATACAACTGCACAGTGAGTAATGGAATATACAAGAATTCATTTTGCCTATTTCTTCAGTTTGTGCTGAAACTGTGAACAGTCAACACACACTCCGTGAACACACACCTGGAGCAGTGGGCAGCCATTTATGCTGTGGCGCCCGGGGAGCAGTTGTGGGTTCGGGGAACCTCAGTTGTGGTATTGAGGGTGGAGAGAGCGCTGTACATTCACTCCCCCCACCTACAATCCCTGCCGGACCTGAGACTCCCTAACCATTAAGCCACGACTTCCCCAAATGAATCTGACAGCACTAGAAATTATATATATATCTATATCTATATCTATATATAATATGTTGGTTGTATAACAACATATATGTAATTATATTATATGTATTTATAATAGTAAACAACAGTATTTACTATATACATTTTAATAAAACTAATTGAAGCATGTTTTCCTCTGGAACATCAATAAACATTTTAGTGAGTGAGGATGCAAACAATTAACTGACAATCCACCTACTGACATGGTCTTTCAAGGCTAAATAGAGCAGATGATTAAAATCATAGCAATTTTGCATAATTATGGCAAACAAAACCATATTCAATACATTGTGCATTCAGTCAATATCCCCAGGACTTTTAGGCCTCTGCTTTAATTTAATTGTGTGATTGCAAATTATGTGATTAATATTAATGTTCTGCATGGAAATGGAGCTTAAAGAGCGTTTTGAAAACTGATATTTGATTTTGTCTCAGATCGTGCAGTACATTGGCGAGATCTGCCGCTATCTGCTGAATCAGCCGAAGAAGGCCATGGAGCACCAACACAAGGTCCGCATGGCCCTCGGTAACGGGCTTCGTCAGTCCATCTGGGAGGAATTCACCACCCGCTTCAACGTCCCACAGATCGCAGAGTTCTACGGCGCCACCGAGTGCAACTGTAGCCTGGGCAACTTCGATAACAAGGTCTGCCCTGACAAAAGCGCACTTTAGATGGAGTCTCTGTAAACAGCCTTTATGAGAAACACAGTTTTAAGCCTCTACAATAGTGGATAATGCATATGGAAAGGGATACATACGCAGCAATTTGCTTTGTGTATTACCATAAATTTAATGAGGCCATCTACAAGATGTTCAGTAATCAAGCACAGGTGGTTATGGGCTATTTAAAGTGCTGATAGAAATGCTGTGACTGGTTTAATTTGCCCAGAAGTATTTAGTTTTGAAGAGTGCAAGGTGGTTGTAACATGTTGTTTTGACTGCAGATGGGTGCCTGTGGATTCAATAGCCGGATCCTGCCCTTCTTTTACCCCATTCGCTTAGTCAAGGTGGACGAGGAGACCATGGAGCTCATCAGAGGACCTGATGGAGTCTGTATCCCATGTGGTCCAGGTACAGTACTCCCTCACACTCATGCCAAGTACAAAGGCTTGAATTGATGAATAATTCATATAAGGAGTGGGCAATATACCGGTAGACATGATTAACCGGAAGAAATTTGTCACCAGTAGAGATTTTGGACTATCTACTCTATCACGGTTACAGGCTCATGTGACGTTGTTGTGCTACGTGGTCACGAAAACACATGTTTTTAAGCATTGTGGTTTAAAAACAAGTGATTTAATTAAGCCACTTTAATTAGAAGAAATATATAGTTCATTTACATATGTTTTATACATTTGATTACTTTATGCAATGTATGCATTTCTTATTTTTTCCACAGTAGTTTTTTTGTCCTATTGCTTTTAATTAGTTACTTATTCTTATTTAATCACTGACTGTTTACTTGTCTTACCATGAAATAAAATTACTCATAATTGTGTGATAAAGTTTTGGCCGTATCGCCCAACTCATATTAATGAACAAATAAATAAATAATAATGAATTATACAACTAAAGTAAGTCTATTCAGCCTTAACCGTATACATACAGTATACTCTTGTATAGCAAAACTCAACTGCCTGATTATATAATTGAAAAATGATTAATTATATCATCGACAAATTTCAAATCTCAACTGCTTAAATTAATGTTAATTACAGCATCGCTCAGCACTAACATGCTAAATGCGACTATAAGGCATGAAGGTATTAAGATATTATAAACATCAACGTCAAGATTGTCTGTAAAGCTACTTTGAAACAATGTGTGTTGTGAAAAGCGCTATATAAATAAATTTAAAGAATTTTTACAGGCAAGAAAATAGATAATTGGTGGTCGACCAATAGAGATTTTTCTTTGGCAAATGCTGATTTGTTAGAGAGCAGGCATGCAGATAATAAGCCAATATATGATATTATTTTAAAATAAATTATAATACTTGAAATAGTTTGGAAATTAATACTTTGAACTTGATAACAAATAAACCTGTAAAGTAAAAGGATTTATACTTTAGGTAGCAACTTCTTAATCCAATTATATCTTTCACAAACAAACAAACAAACAAAAACCATTGCTACCAACAGTTCACTTAGTAATCTGGTTTGTAAGACTGTCACTGGGAATCCTATTTTCTCAAATAAAACAATTTTTCCATACAGTACATATAATTTACATATATAATTTACACTACAGAAAGTGTAAGAATCTAATTTAAAATCAATTTCCTTATTTTGTTTCTCAGGAGAACCTGGTCAGTTGGTTGGTCGAATCATTCAAAACGACCCTCTCAGACGATTTGACGGCTACGTCAATCAATCGGCCACTAATAAAAAGGTCGCTCACGATGTCTTCAAAAAAGGAGATAGTGCCTATCTCTCAGGTATCGTATTTTAAGATGTTGTACACAACCGCACACTTACTTCCATATGCTCAGCTAGATAATAGCAGTTGTTGGCTTCTCTTCTCTCAGGGGACGTGCTGGTGATGGACGACTACGGCTACATGTATTTCAAAGACCGCACAGGAGACACGTTCCGCTGGAAAGGAGAGAACGTCTCCACCACTGAGGTGGAGGGAACGCTGAGCCGCCTGCTGGACATGAAAGATGTGGTGGTGTATGGAGTGGAGGTGCCAGGTAATCACATATTTCTCATCTTTTCTGTTTTTCTGTTTTTCTGGTAACACTTTGGTATAGGGAACTAGGGGTGTGCCATATCATACCGTCCACGATAATACCGCTATACATTTTTACATAATAAAAAAGTGTCATATCGCGATATCAATGATATAGCGACGCAATGACGTATTTACTAGGGATGCACCGATTGTTCGGCAGCTGAAATTATTCGGTCGAGAAAAAAAACACGTTATGTGGAACGTTATGTTTTCTAATACACGCATGAATTGCATTCAAACAGCGTTGCAGGAGCTTGCAGCTCTGTCTCGTTAGCCAGGGTTCAAGTCCAAACCGTGAGGGAAATCTGCGCTGAAACTGGGTTACTCGTCAGCTGCTCAGTAACACTTTTATGAATTTTTACAAGGCAATGCGAAACATCTTCCCAAATTTGTAATGAGAATCATTTATAAATCTGCTGCTGTCAACAAAAAGAAGCACTGAGGACTTCCTGCGGGTTTCCGTCAAAATAAAAGCTCCATCAACATTCATAAATGTTAGTGTTGTAATGTTACTGTTGTTCTGTTAAATAAAATTAAAAAGTAAGACAATAATAATGCTAATAATTACAACAGCTCTATTAATTCATTTATTATAACGTTCACACATAGTGTTCAAATTGGTATCTGTAATATTTTCTAATGTTTTAAAAGAATTCCCTTTTGCTCAGCAAGGCTGCATTTATTTGCAAGCCTGATTCAAGAAGGGGGTCTCAAAAATGACCACAAAATATAATTTTGCTAACTTTAATATTAATTTTAAGTTAAATTGTGCTTTGTTGGTATAATGTCTGCTAGAATGTTTAAAAAAATGTTCAGTGTTAAATAAGTATTTTTAAATTGTTGTTTTGTATTAGTGTATAATGTTTAAAAATAATAATTTATTCCATATAGTGTCCATTTCATTCACTTAACATTTAATATTGGAGGCATCCAAGTTATTTGACATATTTGAACATGCAATACACATTGAACAACGCAATAGTTACTTTCCCTGGTAATTAGTTACTTTTATAATGATGTAACTTAGTTACTAACTCAGTTACTATTTGTGAGAAGTAACTAGTAACTAATTACTTTTTTAAAGTAACTTGCCCAACACGTCACTACTATTGCACTATAATGCTGCTTCTGCCACCTTATGACAATAGAGTTACACTTCGAATTAGGTAGTCTGTCATCAATGACAGTAGCTCATTGGAAATGGATGGAAAATGCCCTTCATCGTGATTGCACTAATAAATGCTGCTGCCTGCCAGCTGCAATCACTAATAAAATGTTGCTCCGTATGTTTTTTTTGTGTATCGTCATAAACATCATTATCGCAAATATTCTTGAAATATCGTGATATAATTTTGAGGCTATATCGCCCATCCCTATAGGTAACAATTCTCATTATTAACTAGTTGCTTATTTGCATGTCTATTATTAACATATTGGCTGTTTATTAATACTTAAAAAGCACATATTCTGCATGACCATATTCTACATCCCTAATCCTACCCAATACCTAAACTTAACAACTACCCTACGAACTATTAATAAGCAGCAAATTAGCATTTGTTTTTGGCTTGTTAATAGCGAGAATTAACTCACTTAAAATAAAGTGTGACCGTCCTTCTCTATATTTATTTTCCCACCAATCACATTTCATCCCTTATAAGAAAATCTCATCGGGGACTATATTTGGAAGGAAAATAAACCTCAGCAGTGGTTTTGTGCTGAATTTTGGCGATTATCTCGCTTATTACATGGCTAATTGCTAAACAAAATTGCACACAATACGGTCTAAGATTGAAGTTGAAATTGTGACAGTAAAGAGTGCGCAGAGTTTGTTTGTTTTTTGTTTTTTTGGTGGTAAACTGTTCCTTCAAGTGTTCTGACTGTCATGAAGTAGTATCATGAATCATCGGGTGCCCAGCCAGTGTGTGGAGAGGTGAATAATTAATTTAAACGAAGCTGACTGCAGCAGCTCCTGAAGGATTCTGGGAATGCACAGCCAAGCAAAGTCTTCTCTTGGCCTGGCTCCGGTTTTGCTTACACTAGATCTATAAAGGAATAGCAGCCGAGTGCTGAATATAGCTCGGTACATTAGAGACTGCCAGCTGAAAAATACACTCTCACCTTCAGAACAATGTGATCAGCAGATCTGGAGTTGTGGGTCTGTGACACATAGATGTGTATGTGTGTACATCATTCGCTGATAACCATCAAAATGTTTTAAGGGTGTACATACAAATCAATAAACCGACAGCACAAGAAAACTGCTTACGTGAGATTTTGAAATCATTAGGGTTTTCTGTAACCTTGATGTTAGCATAAACAGACAACAGTAGATGGCATCAAAGAGAAAACAAACTGCAGAGGAGTTTACTCAAATGGCTGCTATAGCGCCTCTTGTGGCAATACTGAGAATGCAATGTGTAGCTAGAAGTGGCACAGCAAAACACAACTCCTTTTATAATAATAAAAACCTTTTCTTTGGAGTAGCAGTGCGGTAATGTAAAACATCACTGTTTCTCTTCCTGTCCGCAGTAGTTCATAGATCTCTGTCCTTGGAGAAGTGACATATGACCTGGCGAGGCAATGATCCCCTTAGTCAGTTTATTTTAATTCACGGTGACTCAGTGTCTCTTTATGCTTATAGGCTTGGATTATGCCGTCTAGCTTCATTACAGGACCTGAGGTTGCCGTTGTGTGACGCTTATGGGCGTTTTTCCTCAGGTGCTGAAGGCAAGACAGGGATGGCAGCCATAGCAGACCCGGAGCACACCACAGACCTGGTGAAGTTTAGCCGGGACCTGGAGAAGGCCCTGCCGCCCTATGCCCGGCCTGTCTTTCTGCGCTTCTTACCAGAAGTGAACAAAACAGGTGAGATATTGCACGCTTAACTCAGAAAGTCACAAGTCACAGTAACAATCCCATCCTATTTTAGAACAGAGCAAAGTCAATGTTCAGATTTCTTCTAGGCTTAATCAAGATATTTATTCGGCAGTAACTTATTGCCATTTTCCTTTCCACCTTAAATGATGCAACACATCATTACTGCCATATCTAAAGCATTGTTCCTATAAAAGGATTTAAAGAGCTGTTTCTCAGCCATTTTCAAGACACCACTAAATATAATGAGGGTTCACGTAGGTGCTTAAAGTTTTAACATCTCAAATTTAGTTTGTCCAAATTTTAAGATCATAAAAATCCATAATTTTTTATAAATAGTATAGCAAAATTTTTAAATATTTTAGGTCTTAAAAAAACGGATTCATGATACAGTATGGCGCAATGTGGCTATTAAACTTCAAAATTAGGGGTGTAACGGTACACAAAAATGACAGTTCGGTACGTACATCGGATTTAATGTCACGGTTCGGTGTGATTTCAGTACAGCAGGGGGAAAAACTAAACTTTTTTTTTTTTTTTTTTTTTTTTTAAATAAACTGAAGTTGCTTTCTTTAAATACATTCAGTTATCATTTTAATTTTCTTAGTGATAAAAATCTACCTCTGCTTATACTTTAAACTATAGGGAGCCCTTGTACATTATAAGGTTACAATTAACAACTTAAATTCAATTACTATTTATTTTTTAAATATAATAATCAACACTCAACTTAAAAAAAAGAATTGTATGCAAACATGTAAATTTGCACACAATGCAGTTTTTAAATTAACTTATAAATTATAAAATGCTCTTCTCTAGACTTCATTTCTCTAGTGAACTAACAAGCTGTTGGACGACTTGAGGTCACGTGACATTTTGTTTACAAACTGTTTTGTTGACATCTTTCCGCGGTTGAAATACTGATTGAGTGATTACATGAGGCATGTTCATGAGAGATGTTCATTCATGTATATTCGCTTTAAAACTAGTAGTAAAGAGGAAGGAATTATCGCATTCACTCCGCTCCACCATTTGAAAGGACCCCATTTAACACTGCGCGCGTCTGCGGGGCGTTACGGCTCAGAGCCTCAGACACGGGAACCGGAGCTGATCACGGCCCCTCTAGTCAATGCTTGTGTTTATACCAGCATGTTTCTGAAGCGTCCCAGAAGTGGCTCTCCGAGGTGTTAATACAGCGATCTGTCATGCCACATCAAAGACTGTCAAAAAGCCATTTACTGTTTGAATTTCCTGGAGAAAAAACTAAATGCTGTATTTGTTCGGTACACATGCGTCCCGTCGGTACGAATACACGTACCGTTACACCCCTATTCAAAAGTCTGTTATTTAATTAAATAAATGTGAGCACTGCACGTTTCAAAGTAAAACCAGGCTTAAGAGTTTCAGAGCCGTGAATACCACACATTTATTCCAACCGATTGCATATTGGGCTACTATGTTTGCATTATGGTCTTTATATTGTCATATGTTATAGATGGTTGTAAGAGTGCATATTTTATCTGATCTTTTTGAATGATCAGTTGGAAGAAGTAGCCTAAAGCATAGACATTTTAAATGAAAAGCCCTGTGTATTTCTGGCATATTTACCATTAAAAGTCCTACATTATGCAGAATTTGCTGCAATTTTTTCTGGATATTACTGGTATTATTGTTACGCAATAAGTGTTTCTGGCATTTAATTCCACCCTGTCAGAAAGGAAAGATTAAGAACAGTTTCAATATATAGATTTTACTAGTAAGGCAAGGCAAGGCGAGGTTTATTTATATAGCAAATTTCATACACAGTGGTAATTCAAAGTGCTTTACATAAAAGGAAGTAAAATAATCATAAAGAAATAATCACAACAATAAAACAAGGAATTTAAAAACTTAAGTTGATTTAAAATGAATTTAAAACAGTTAAAAATAGAAAAAGATTATACATAAAATACAGTGCAATCAGTTCAGACGTGGCACAGTGCTCATTCAGTAAATGCACAGCTAAACAGATGAGTTTTGAGTCTAGATTTAAATGTGGTTAATGTTTAGCACATCTGATCTCTTCTGGAAGCTGGTTGAACTGCGGGTGGCATAATAGCTAAAAGCGGACTCCCCTTGTTTTGTGTGAACCCTTGGTATTTCTAACTGACTCTCCTAATGATCTGAGTGGTTTGTTAGGTTTATATTCAGTGAGCATATCTGCAATGTATTTAGGTCCTAGGCCAGGGGTCGGCAAGTAAGTTTGGCATCGGGCCAAAAAAATTTTTTTGCCACTATATGGCGGGCCAGAACATAGTCAAAGGGTAATTTAAGAAATTTATTGATAAAAATGCTACTACAATTGCCTGTGACAGACTGACAGGCAGACATACATTCTTGCTAAGTATGCAGTTATATTACGGGCCGTTGGCATGAATTGTACTCATGCTGGAGTGCTCTTGGAGCGAGTGAAAACCACAATGCTCCAACTTTTAAAAAATCCGTTCCTCGCTCCAGTCAAAATCACACCGCTCCCACTCCGCTCCGCTCACATACTCTTGATTGTGAGTAACTGTTGCTGTCATGACAGATCTATTTCAGAACCAGCTGCTGTCAAAATAATCTGGCTGCGGGCACGGGCCAAATGTTATTGCTGGCGGGCCAGTTTTGGTACGCGGGCCGCCTGTTGCCGACCACTGTCCTAGGCCATTGAGTGATTTATAAACAAGTAAATGTACTTTAAAATCAATACTAAATAAAACTGGAAGCCAGTGTAAGGACCATTACAATAGTCCACCCTGCTGGTGATAAAGGTATGAACAAGTTGTTTAGTTGTTTGACCCCTAGAGTCAAGGTATGCATCCACCTTGAGAACTTCATCTTTGTTTCCAAATGCAATGACTTCAGTTTTCTCCTTGTTTAACTGAAGAAAGTTCTGGCACATCCAACTGTTAATTTCATCAATGCATTGGCAGAGGGAGTCAATGGGGCTGTAGTAATTTGGCGATAAGGCTTGGTAAATCTGGGTATCATCAGCATAGCTGTTACAGGCAATTTGGTTCTTTCTCATTGTTTGACTTAGTGGGAGCATATACAGGCTAAACAAGAGTGGTGCAAGAATTGAGCCTTGTGGGATTCCTCATGTCATGGACGTCCACTTATGCCGAGTTTACACTGCACGATTTTAGCCCTGATTTTCACTCACCGACAGGTTTCGCGAAATCGCTGACAAATGCCTGAAATTGGAGGCAAATCGGTGCTCGTTCACGCGAGTGACAATCACGCAGTGTGAATTATCAAAGACGCGATTTGAGAGAATTGCTGATGCGTCGCCAACGCCCGTGAAATATTTGGCATGCTAAATATCTGGAGCTGTTGGCAATTCAAAATCATGCTGTGTGAATGAGTTCGGACTGAAAAATACATTGGCGATGACCTACAGCCAATGAGAGAGCAAGATGCAGGGCAGCGGGAAGTTCGGGGAGGACTTTTTTTGTTTTTTTAATTATTTTTATTATTATTATTATTATTAAGCAATTAGACATGTACAAACAACGTGGCAATATCAGTACATTTTTGCATTAGAAATAAGAATTATATATTATATATATTATACAGGTGCTGGTCATATAATTAGAATATCATCAAAAAGTTGATTTATTTCACTAATTCCATTCAAAAAGTGAAACTTCTATATTATATTCATTCATTACACACAGACTGATATATTTCAAATGTTTATTTCTTTTAATTTTGATGGTTAGAGCTTACAGCTCATGAAAGTCAAAAATCAATATCTCAAAATATTAGAATATTACTTAAGACCAATACAAAGAAAGGATTTTTAGAAATCTTGGCCAACTGAAAAGTATGAAAATGAAAAGTATGAGCATGTACAGCACTCAATACTTAGTTGGGGCTCCTTTTGCCTGAATTACTGCAGCAATGCGGCGTGGCATGGAGTCGATCAGTCTGTGGCACTGCTCAGGTGTTATGAGAGCCCAGGTTGCTCTGATAGTGGCCTTCAGCTCTTCTGCATTGTTGGGTCTGGTGTCTCTCATCTTCCTCTTGACAATACCCCATAGATTCTCTATGGGGTTCAGGTCAGGTGAGTTTGCTGGCCAATCAAGCACAGTAACACTATGGTCATTGAACCAGATTTTGGTACCTTTGGCAGTGTGTGCAGGTGCCAAGTCCTGCTGGAAAATGAAATCAGCATCTCCATAAAGCTTGCCAACAGAAGGAAGCATGAAGTGCTCTAAAACTTCCTGGTAGATGGCTGCGTTGACTGTGGACATCAGAAAACACAGTGGACCAACACCAGCAGATGACATGGCAGCCCAAATCATCACTGACTGTGGAAACTTCACACTGGACTTCAAGCAACATGGATTCTGTGCCTCTCCACTCTTCCTCCAGACTCTGGGACCTTGATTTCCAAATGAAATGTAAAATTTACTTTCATCTGAAAAGAGGACTTTGGACCACTGAGCAACAGTCCAGTTCTTTTTCTCCACAGCCCAGTTAAGATGCTTCTGGCGTTTTCTGTGTTTCAGAAGTGGCTTGGTAGCCCTTTTCCTGAAGACATCTGAGCGTGGTGACTCTTGATGCACTGACTCCAGCTTCAGTTCTCTCCTTGTGAAGCTCTCCCAAGTGTTTGAATCGGCTTTGCTTGACTGTATTCTCAAGCTTGCAGTCATCCCTGTTGCTTGTGCACCTTTTCCTACCCAAATTCTTCCTTCCAGTCAACTTTGCATTTAATATGCTTTGATACAGCACTCTGTAAACAGCCACACCTTTCAGTAATGACCTTCTGTGACTTACCCTCTTTGTGGAGGGTGTCAATGTTCGTCTTCTGGATCATTGCCAAGTCAGCAGTCTTCCCCATTATTGTGGTTTCAAAGAACAAGAGATACCCAGAATTTATACTGTAGGGATGGTCATTTATTCAAACTCAAATGTAAATATTCTAATATTTTGAGATACTGATTTTTGACTTTCATGATCTGTAAGCTCTAATCATCAAAATGAAAAGAAATAAACATTTGAAATATATCAGTCTGTGTGTAATGAATGAATATAATATAGAAGTTTCACTTTTTGAATGGCATTAGTGAAATAAATCAACTTTTTGATGATATTCTAATTATATGACCAGCGCCTGTATATATAATAAAAATGAAAAGGGGCTAGGGTTTTTTCCTGTAAATCATATTCTTCTATAAAGGACAAAAGATTTTTCATTTTTCTTTTTCATTACTTTGAGGGCTTTTGTAGACAAGCTCATTATAAAATGCACAAAACATTGGTTTCACTCTCAAGTGCTTAGATTTGTGTATATAACATTTTCCCAGCAGTAGTAGGCTATGTTACGAAGTCATCTTTGTTATTGTTTGTTCGGGGAGGACTTATTATAGACCACAATATCACCGTGATATTGCGTTATTTCCTTAACACTTCTCACATGCATTTAAGTTAAGTTAAGTCGTGACGTATTGTCGAAATGGTGCTCTGCATTTAACCCATCCAAGTGCACACACACAGCAGTGAGTAGTGAACAAGTGCACACACACACACACACACACACACACAGTGAACACACACCCGGAGCAGTGGGCAGCCTTGCTCCAGCGCCCGGGGAGCAATTAGGGGTGTTTGTTAGTCTCTCAACAGTAGAAAAAAGAGTGCAAGTGTTGTTTAAGTTAAACTGTTTATAAGGTTTGAGAAGGTCTGTCTAGCTGTGGCTAGTTCCACATTGAAAGGTAGCAACACTCTGGTTATTGCCTTTCTTTAAACATATTCTTATTGTCAGCAATATCCAATTTTAGCCAATTCTAATTCATATGTATTGATATATTAGTACATAGAATTAAGTAAAATATTCTGATTTATTTTGAGGTTGTATAGGTTTGTTCTACATACAGTATTAATTTTATTTCTGCAGATCTTATATTTTAATCTGCTGATACTCTGTAAACACTGTGCCTATCAAAATCCAAAGAATGAACTTTTTGTATTGTACTGTACTGTATCTTATTTATGGACCCTTTAAACTGAAATGAGACAGTACATATAAGTTGTATTGCACCATCTGCTCATTCACTGAAAGAATTATTTTTATATGCACCCTTGAACTACAGAAAATTGAGCCAAAAGAATGTGAAGTACACCAATGCATAGCATAAAAATATAATTTTGCTGTGTTTTTTCTTTTTTTTTTCTTTCAGGGACTTTCAAATTCCAGAAGACAGACATGCGACGGGAGGGATTCGACCCCAAAGTCGTCTCTGACAAACTCTACTTCCTGGACTGCACTAAGGGACAGTATGTGGAGCTGAATGTAGAGCTCCATCGCAGCATCGTCTCAGGAAAGCAGAAATTATGAGACTACTGCCAACTTCCACCCGTTCCCTCATCACCCTGCCTTCAGCAGCCCTCAAACCCCGCTCCCTCGTCACTCCGCCCTTCATTACCTCAGCAAACAGTGAGGGGCCACAGGAACGCATTCTGGTCGTGTGTTCAAATCCCCGTTGATTCATTCTCACAACCCACCTCTCTTACGACCGAGACGGGACTGAGGTGGCATTCAGCCAGGCGGCCATCTTGAAAACAAGAAAAATACAAAAAAATTAAGCAATTTAGCAAACAAGAATACAAAAAAACAAACAGCAAGGAAAGGCACAAGGACCAAACACAGGTCTGTCAAATGGTAAAGCTTTCCCTTTGCCTCAGCTGCACAATGCTCGCCTGGCTACAGGATTCGGGACTGAAACGTATTCATTTTGACGGTTTTGACAAGTGACTGCCGTCATGAATGCACCCTCAAGCCCAGACCAAAACCACGAGGATCGACGTGCAATACAAACACAGTACTGGCTGTGCACTTGCCAGCTGCCATGACTTGAACAATGCTGTTTATTTAACATGCACCAAATATATTTAAGTTGTAGAATAGCTCATCATCTATTTACAAGTCATGCTGCGTTGAAGACGTCCATGATTGCACTGCTACTGTGTCCATTGTACCTCTCCAGCTGTTTAGTATGCAGCGTCAGCATGGAAGCAGATTTTAACGATCAGCCCGGTGCGACATTGTGCAGACTGGGCTTCATGGGTTTGCTTCGTTTTGCTAGACGTGAAGACCGTTAAGTTCCCAACAAGGAATCTCTACAGGACACTATAGTGGAGTTTGCATGGAGGCGAATGAAAGTAGTGTAATTCTCTGGTGCTAAAGAACGAACATCCTATCTGTCTGCATAGTGGCGCCAGACCTAAAAGGGAAGAGAGCAGAAGCGGAGAAGGAAGGGAAAGCGATATAGGCTATTTGTCATCAGAGTTCTAGTTTTTCTTTCAGCAGCATGAATGATTGACGCAAACAGAGCACTGTGCCTTACTGTCAGGTCACCAGATAGTGTTATTGCCCTCGTCCTGCATCATTACACTAACTGACCCTAGATGTCTCTTCCATGTAGACAGCTAGCTTATTTTCTAGACCTTGCTTGTACGCCCTTCCCATCATGCAAAGTGTCTAACGCTACATCTAAGGGCATCCTTTCCTTTCCACATGTATTTTGCTTGATCACCTTTTGCGAACCTTCCTGTTCTCCATCGTCCACTGACAGCTCATTATTTATTTATATATCGTAGCAAATATTTAAGTGTGTGTGCACGTGTGACAAGATGATTTTGTGTGACGGCACTTGAATTTCTCCAAGTCACTGTTTTGGCCACTATATATTAACGTACAGCACAGATGTGGGAAAACCGAGACCTTATTTGGGTGAATCTCTCCAGAAACATATAAACATATAAAAATGTATAGCCTAGAAAATGAAGCCTATTTTACGATGTTTGCCATTTGTTTTCATTAAAAATAATGTCCCCCACCCCCAAATTATCTCATCATCATTACCGTAGTGACAGAAATCTAATTCACATTGCCATACTTTGTATTCTTTTTACCATAACAACCAAAATAAAATCTCATTCTCATTACCGTAATGACAAAAAAAATCTACTTTACATTATCTCAATAAGAAAAATCAAATTCTCTGTACCATAATGAAAATAAAACTCATTTTCATTACCATAATGATAATAAAATCCTCATTCTCATTACAATAATGGCAATAAAATCCTCATTTACACTACTGTAATAACAAATTTAATTTGCATTACTATAATGACAATCTCATTTTCATTACCATAATGACAAAAAATCAAGTTCACATTACTGTAATGATAATAAAATATCATTCTCATAACTATGACAATAAAATCCTCATTCACTTTACCGTAACGACAATAAAATCTCATTCTCATTACCATAACAACAACAAAAAAAAAAAACCTCATTCTCATTACTGTAATGCCAAAAAATCTCATTCTCATTACAATAATGGCACAAAAAAAAATCTTGTTGTCATTACCATAACGACAAAAAAAAAAAAACAACTTGTTCTCATTACCGTAATGAAAAAAAATCCTCGTTCTCTTTGAAGTAATGAGAAAAAAATGAAGACATTTTATTCATTAGAATTTCATTTTTTTAAATTTGGGATGAAGTGAGATTTACTCAAATAGCTGTACGTGTGATTTAGACTTCAATTGATACTTAAAGCCAAGGGTGCAGTAGTGATGTCATTGGTTAGTCAGCCAATCGGATGCAGTTGTCTCCATCAATACCTGTTCCTGTTTTTATTTTGTTGTTTGCCCTTTCTTGTATCACTTGCTATTTTTTTGTATTTTTGTAAAAGAATGATGTGTAATGATTTGTTGTGGGTTGAGCTTTATTTCTCAGTTAATCTTGTTTTTTTGGTTTTGTCCAATGACAGCAAGAATCCTCACCAGGAGGCTTTTGCGGAGGCCTCTCTTGATTATCTCTCCCAGTTCAACCCAAAATGAATCCCCTCATGTCTTTCCAAACCTGAATGCTGATCATTTTTAGTGGAACACAACAACTGTCAAGATTCTGAAATGGACAAAAAAATCCAAGTGACTTATTCCAAGTCCTCTGAAGCCATGTGATACTTTTATATGAGAAGAAGAGCAGAATTTATTGTTTGTATTCCTGTCCATTTCACATATTTAAAAAAGCAGTGTCACCTGGTGTAATAAAAGCGTTTCAAAAGGTGAGGAAAATAATCAGTAAATTTCAACTTGAAAACTTGAATTTCAGTCTATTTTATGGTGATTTTTTTTTTTTTCCCCCCCGTTTTAGAATTTTTAGGTTTTTCTGTGTTCCAAAAGTAATAACAATAATAATAATAAAATCACAGGTTTGGAATAACATAAAAGTGAATAATTTTTGGCTGAACAGTCTTTTTGAAGTCACGTAAAAAGACACACACTTGCAGAAACGCACAAACAACCTTCAATTTCAGTAATTGACAGAGATTTCTGCATTTTAATTTAATGTATTTTTTCATATATTGTTAAGGCATTAGCAATGTGAAATGCAAAACCAGTGCTGTGAATAATTTTTGTATTTTTTTTTTTTTTTTAAATACTTCCACTGTACCATAAAAAAACTCTGTTTTCGGAGGATCAGTTTATGTGTGCAAGTGTGTGTCTATTTTTTTTTTATTGTTACTATTTTCTCTTGAAATGATGTGACATTCCTGTTAGCAGCGTGCAGTAGGCGAAGTGCGTTGTTGTTCTCATGTCTGTCCACTAGATTGTGCTCATTCATGCATAGAAGGGCTGAGTTGTCATCCAAAATTGTGTTAATATTTTCACTGATAATTGTTTTATGAGGGATATCTAATGTTTTATATTTAACTAATTATTTACTGTTTTTTTTTTTTTGCTTTGTCAATATAGCTTTAAAGCTACAAAGGACCATTTTCAAGGAACAAAATGTTTTTTATCTTGTTTTATTGAGCACCAAAGCCAATGTGTTTTGTGAGTTGAGGAAAACTGACCTTTTTTCCTCTGTTTTGTTTATAAATTGTACCGATTTGTCACCCCTCTGAAAAGACTGATCATAAATGCACTTTTATTTTGTCTATTTCTGTTCAGTACTCAGGAACAACATGCAGAGGCAGATGAGAGAAGGGAAACTATGAGTGAGCCGGTGGTGTGTGTGTGTGTGTGTGTGTGTTGATGTAGAGGAGGTGTGTGAGGTGTGCCGCGTCACACTGAAGTCCTCTTGTCTTAAAGACTAGCTGTAAATCATGCTCTTTCGAAACGATGGCATCCAAGAATCAATATTAATAAAAAATATATTAATTCTCTGTAGTTGCTCCTGTTTGTTTACTTTATTGCGTCTAAAGTATAGAAACATTTATGACTTTGTGGGATGGAAATTGTAATATTTGTATGTTTCAAACATGGTACCTTCAATGAATGGACTCTCTGTTAGGTGTGTGTTCTTGCATGTGATTGGCTGGATTGGTGAGGGGGAGGAGCTAATGTGGCTGGCAGACCCTGAAGAGTCCACAATCCCTGGCTGTGTACCTACAACGTCACCATGAAGATCGCCTTGGTGAGCATCTTTTTGCTGATGCCTCTGATTGACCTCCACGCCAGCATCCAACCGCAGAAAAACTTTGACCTTCAGAGGGTGAGAACTTGTACTTTAGCTGATATTTTAAACACTGAAGCTTCATGAAATGCCTTTTGTCTGTAGGATTGTACAGTAGCAGGTTCCGTTATGCTGGTTTTGGACTAATAGCAATTTCCAAACAGCAGCTTGACAAGTGGGTCTTTGTTGAGTTCAGGCTGGTGTTGTGTGAGATTGAAACAGCTGAATAATGTTTGTTTAGGGATGTTTTTCTTGTCTAGGGCTGAAATACTGACATGTTGATTGGGGTAATGCTCTACAGGGCCGTTTGAGGGGACAGCGATTGCATTAACGGTAGAGACAGTGCAGACAAACAGAGCTTAGGGCAAAGGTCACCGCTCAGTGTTGCAACAAGGACCGAGTGTTTTCTGCCAAGTTCTCAAGGCATCTTCATGAGATTTTATGAAAAAAAGACATTTTTTAAGGGAAGACAAAATATTAGTTTTGTTATCTGATACTGATTGGACATTAGTATCAGGCTAAATTTTTTGGCTGTTGTTTTTCCAAGACGTCCTTGTCTAATTATGCTTATTTTCGTAAGATGGGATGTATGTGTGCTGTGAGCTGGACTGTGTTTGTTCAGTTTGCAGGGAGGTGGTATCGGGTCGGTCTGGCCTATGATTCCCCAGGTTTTGTGCGGCACAGAAGCAAACTCACCATCTCTATGGGCACAGTGGAGCCGAAGGAGAACGGGAACGTCAACATGACCATGTGGAGTTTAAGGTGAAGGACACCCATTTTCACCTATGATTTGTTTCAGAGGAAAAATATTTGTATATAATACAGTAAAACTTATAAGTTCTTTTACATACAAGTTCAGAATTGTATGTATATTCAGAACAACAGCACTTTGAACTCTGTTAATACTGAGAAACATATTTCAGAAAATAATTCATAATGAAGTTAGAATAGTTCCAAAAATATTATTATTGTCATCTTAAAATTATTATATATTTATTATATTATATATATTATATTCACACACTGTGTGATGACTCGTCAATTGTTTTCGTTAACATAGTTAAGAATAGTTTCTAAAATAACTTATATTATATTAAGTGCTTTCAAACGATTAATTGTGATTAATCGCATCCAAAATAAAAGTTTTTGTGTACATAATATATGTGTGTACTGTGTATATTTATTATGTATATGTAAATACACACACATGCATGTATATATTTTGGGAAAATATGTTATGTTTATATATTAAATATATTTATTAATAATATAAATTATATAAATATACACATGTAAATACATGTACATATTCTCTAAATATATACTGTATGTGGGTATATTTATATACAGTCATGGCCAAAAATATCGGCACCCTTGGTAAATATGATCAAAGAAGGCTGTGAAAAGTAATCTGCATTGTTAATCCTTTTGATCTTTTATTAAAAAAATTCACAAAAATCTAACCTTTCATTGGATAAGAATTTAAAATGGGGGGAAATATAATGAAATAAATGTTTTTCTCAAATACACGTTGGACACAATTATTGGCACCCCTAGAAATTCTTATGAGTAAAATATCTCTGAAGTATATTCCCATCATATTCACAATTTTGAGCACCCCAGGGTGATTATGAACATGAAATTATCCAGCCATGGCTTCCTGTTTCACAGAAATATAAATAGGAGGGAAAACAAAGCCCAAGTTCCCTTAATCATCCATCACAATGAGAAAAACCAAAGAATATATTTCAACATCACCACATGTTGTTTGGGAGGATTTCATCCAAAAACAATCTCCAGCATATTCAGTTATCAGACATGACTGGGACTTCAGATGGGACTGGCTTCTATGGTCAGATGAAACTAAAAAATGAGCTGTTTAGCAGCAAACACTCAAGATGGGTTTGGTGAACCTGGGGATAAAAAGTACCCCATGTGTACAATGAAATATACTGCTGTGTTTTTGATGTTGTGGGCCTATATTTCTGCTGGAGGTCCTGGACATCTTGTTTAGTCACATGGCATCATGGATTCTATCAAATACCAACAGATAAAAAATCAATAAGTGACTGACTCTGTTAGAAATCTTATAATGGGCCATGTTTGGATCTTCCAACTGTACAATAATCCAAACACAAACCTCAAAAACAACACAAAAATGGGTCACTGAGCACAAAACCAAGCTTCTGCTGGCCATTCCAGTCCTCTGACCTGAACCCTGTAGAAAATGAGTGAACTGAAGAGAAGCACCACCAACATGGAGCTGTGAATCTAAAGGGTCTGGAGTGATTCTGGATGAAGGAATGGTCTCTGATCTCTTGTCAGGTGTTTTCTAACCTCATCAGGCATTATAGGAGAACATTTAGAGCTGTTAAACTGGCAAATGGAGGTTTCAAAAAGTATTGAATAAAAGGGTGTCGTTAATTGTGGCCAATGTGTATTAGAGAAAAACACTTATTTCATAATGATATTTCCCCCCATTTTAAATTCTTATCCAATGAAAGGTTAGATATTTGTGAATTTTGTAAATAAAAGATCAAAAGGATTAACAATACAGATTAATTTTCACAGCCTTCTTTGATCATATTTACCAAGGGTGGCAATATTTTTGGCCATGACTATATATAATAAATATACAAAGTACACACACACATATATATATATATATATATATATATATATATATATATATATATATATATATATATATATATATATATATATGTGTGTAAACAAAAACTTTTATTTTGGATGCGATTTAATCGCTTGACAGCACTAAATATATTATATTATATTATATTCACTCATCTCCTGTGATCATATGCAGTTCCTCTGGCTGTCATTCTAAGGTCTACATTTATAAGAAGACGTCTGTGCCCGGCGTCTTCACCTACTACAGCACTCGTGAGTCAACATTTAAGACAAATATGACTGATCTGAGCCTGAGAAAATGATACTACCGTTCAGTTTTTTTATTGTAATTTAAGGTCACCGAAGGGTGAAGGATGTTACTGTGGTGGAGACCAACTACACAGAGTATGCCCTGGTCCTCAAACACAAGAAGTTTAACAAGGAGTTCACACAAGTGGCCCTTTATGGTGAGTCTGCGATAAACAACCCTTATCAACTCAAGCTTTTTGGGAGGGTGTTCTTGTTCCTCTGACTTTGTAAATTGTTCTCAGTGCCTGTAATTTCACTGTAGGTCGTACTAAGAAGTTGAGGGCAGATGTGATGGAGAAGTTCAGAGTGTATGCCACAGCTCAAGGATTCCCTAAAGACTCCATACTGACTCCACCAGCTGCTGGTAAACCACTCAAATCACTTACACCTGCAAGTTTGACTGTATCTGGACAATTAAAGGGGCAGTTCACCCCAAAATGAAAATGTGTCATCACTGACTAACCCTCTTGTCGTTCCAAACCTGTATGAGTTTCTTTATTCTGTTGAACACAAAAGAAGATATTTTGAAGAATGTTGATAAACAAACAGTTGACGGTAGCCATCGACTTCCATAGTATGTAAAAAAAATACTATGGGGACTAATGTCAATGGGTACCGTCAGCTACTTGGTTACTTACATTCTTTACATTATCTTCTTTTGTGTTAAATAGAAGAAAAAGAAACTCATGCATAGGGCTGTAAAAATCAATTAACTCCAAAACAAAAGTATTTTACTTAAAGGTCCCATGACATGCTGCTTTTTGGATGCTTTTATATAGGCCTAAGTGGTCCCTAGTACTGTATCTGAAGTCTGTTTCCCGAAATTCAGCCTTGGTGCAGAATTTCAGCCTCTATGAGCCAGTCTCACAATGAGCTTTCCTTAGGACGTGCCATTCCTGTGTCTGTAGCTTTAAATGCTAATGAGGAGGAGAGAGGCGGGGCAAGGTGGAGGGTGGGTGTGTGGCCTTAACCAGCTTGCGCTACCATCCGCTAATGTTGACAGTGGATGTATCGCAATGGCTCATAGACACACAGTCATTTAAGCTTTTCAGTTTGACCCAGAATCTGATCCGGATGGAGAAGCACCGGATGAAGAAGTTGCAACTCAGCAGCTACAGCAGGACGTCTCCGAATGGTTAGTTTAAAATATTGTGTCTGGATACGGTACTTTAGTTGGTTTGTTTATGTATGCTGTTACAGTTATTATCATGTAGCTAATGCTAGCCATATGCTCGGATGAAGGAACTAAAAAACTACTTCGGTGTTCATTTGTACATCCAAACACTGAGCAACTATCATGCTTCGCTCGTTTGCAAGCCATGATGTCTCTCGAGGAAAAAAAAATATTGCGCTCACCTCGCACGGTAGTATCTCATTTTCTCATGGGCGGGCAAAGCAGAGAAAGGGGAGGTAACCTTTCCCCGTATGACGGCATAAAGGGAAGATTCCAGATTGGGCATCTGAGCTTTCATTTTCTCAAAGGTGAAGCAGGATACCCAGGGCTCGGTTTACACCGATCGCCATTTCTAGCCACTGGGGGACCATAGGCAGGCTAGGGGAACTCATATTAATGTTAAAAAAAACCTCATAAAGTGACATTTTCACGCAATGGGACCTTTAAAACTTTGTACTGTTTATATTTATATGTACATGATATAAATGCGCTATTGCTGTCAAACGATTAATTGCGATTAATCGCATCCGAAATAAGTTTTTTTGTTTACATAATGTCTGTGTACTGTGTTTATTTATATAAATACACACATGCAGTATATATTTAATATACTTGTATATACATTTATATTTTATATTATATATGAATATATTTAATATATAGACATAACATATTTTTCTTAAATATATACATGCATGTGATTGTATTTATATATACATAATAAATATACACAGTACACACACATTTATTATGTAAACAAAAACTTTTATTTTGGATGCGATTAATTGTTTGACAGCAATAAAGTACACACACACACATGCAGTGTATATTTAAATATATTTATATATAATATAAATCAAATGTTTTGGAAGCGATTTAATCGATTTTACGCCCTACTCATACAGGTCTGTAACAACACGAGGGTGAGTAAATGACAACAGAATTTTCATTTTTGGCTGAAAACTGAATGAATGTGTAAAAGGCTCTTTAGGGTTTGAATGACATCGCAATGCTGTTCAAATTGACGACATAAAGTAATTGGAGAGTTAAGTGGTTGTCAAATATTAATGGCTCATGTTTATAGATGAAGTGATATTTGGTTACTCTGATAGGACACCTGAGGAGAAGATTTTAATAATTTGATATATTTGGTTGTCTGAAATCACAAAATTATGGCCTCATGGGATAGTAAAGCGTCCATTGAATGCACACTTCAGAATCCAGGCAGTCATCCGGGTACTTTTAATCGGATAATACTCTGAATTCACACATACTACTCTTTTGGCGTACTGTTTTCAGCATTCTTATAGTTTTTTAAGACTATACATGGTTGGACACACAAATAATTGCTTAAGAATTAACCTTTGTTCACAATCCATTTAAATGTTTGTTTATTTATTGTCTAAAGTAGTTGTACTGTCTGCAAAATTCTCACAAAATCTCTCATTTTTGTATAGTCTTTTTAGAAAACTGTCCTCCTTCAGGAAGTTAGGTAAGCGAGAGCTTCATATCTAGTTTTTTCAATCCCCGTTTTCTCCCCTCGTGACACTACTAGAAGATATTCACTCAGTTTGACAGCCTTGAATATTGTTTTTTACTTGTTTTGTCTCTCTTTCAGTTCACAATCACATTTAGAGCTGGAGGAAACACATCATCATTAATGTGCCAAAATTATGTCTGTTTGTGACGGTTTGTAACTTGATGTCATTGTCATTTGCTGTGCTTAGTTATATTTATGATAAAACACTGAATCTAGGCATATCATCATGTGTCTGATGATCTTTGCTGGCAAAAAATAAAACTTTTTTTCTGATCATATCG
The DNA here is from genome assembly GCF_012432095.1 of Onychostoma macrolepis. Taxonomy (NCBI): domain Eukaryota; kingdom Metazoa; phylum Chordata; class Actinopteri; order Cypriniformes; family Cyprinidae; genus Onychostoma; species Onychostoma macrolepis. Next base: position 5,906,235 of record NC_081164.1, on the reverse strand, counting down.
TGTATGTTATTCACATCTGGAGTTTGGCATGAGAAATGAAAGTTAATGTGCGAATAAGTATACAGATTTCTCAAAGATTGTGTTAACAGGAAAAATATGAACTGGCTATTGCGTTTGTGACTGAACAATCGCGCTCGCTGGATGCCATTTTTTGTAACAGATGTTTGGTAATTCTACATAAAAATGGTATTTGTTGCAGAGCAAATCTGTTTTTGTTTCATAAATTCAAAACATTTGTTATATAAAGTCACTTGGCAAAAAAACTGAAGATGAAACTCTCGTCTCATTTTGATTCTTACATGCTTACATTTAACAGAATCATGCTAATATTAATGTTGTGTAATGTTGTATATGTCAGAATTTCAGCCAAAGCAAACAAGAACACAAGGCACAAATAGGTTGGAGTCAATATGCAGATAAGAAGACCTTTGTTCTGTTTGTTTTGCTGGACTGGTTTTGGGGGTGGTGTTGCACACTTGGCCCGCAGGTCGATGTCCTGTGGATGGAGAGACAGTCGTGGTTCTTCACATCTTCATTTGGATCACAGAGAGTCAGAATGAAGAGTGTTGTTGTGGTGTTTCTGCTGCCGCTCCTGGGCCTGTTGCATGCTGGGCCGCTGCCCGATGAGCCCGTCCTCCAGCCCCAGGAGAACTTCGATGTGAACCGGGTACGTTATGCCTTTTGGATTTTGTTTGTGTATAGAGCAGACTAGTTATTACACTTGTAAAATATTTCTACGTAGTCAGTTTCTATATAGAGACAAATGTCTAAAAATAAAAATGCCTTGAATGCAAAACAAAAAAACTACACATGATTATTGCCCAGGGAAAAGAAGACATAATTCATTTATCACTTATTAAGCTTTTGTGACAACATGCCCCAGTGGTCACACTAAATGTGGTATGTTGTCACAATGGGAACCTGTTTAAATACACAAATTTTAGAAAACACTTTTAAGGTAAAAAGACAAAAAAATATCTGTTTAAAGCATTTTATAGGCTATTTATTTGCATTTTGTCAATATGTTATATTGTAATAAAAATAAACTATAGTTAAAATTTAGAGGAAAAAAAGGTACAAAACAATATATACAACATGAAACAACACAATTCAAGACATATCATGAAATAGGTGTTTAAAATTTTATAGGCTATTTATTTGCATTTTGGTGATAGAACGGACTATAGAACAAAAATGACACAATATCCTTTTTTAACATGAAATAAATAATAAATATTAACAATATAATAAATTAAGTCAATAATAAATACATAAATCAACTCATGAAATAGGTGAAGAAAAATCATCTCTATTTAAAAGGCTTAAAAGGTTACTCCACCCCAAAATGAAAATTTTGTCATTAATTACTTACCCTCATGTCATTCCAAACCCGTAAAAGCTTTGTTCGTCTTCGGAACACAATTTAAGATATTTTGGATGAAAACCGGAGGTTTGTGACTGTCCCATTGACTGCTGAGTAAATTACACTGTTAAGGCCCAGAAAAGTATGAAAAACATCGTCAAAATACTCCGTCTGCCATCAGTGGTTCAATCGTAACGTTATGAAGCGACGAGAATACTTTTTACCATTTTGGAGAATATCTGCTGGACGCAAACTGCGTACGCTGTTCTGTGTCAGCCGCACCACGCGGATACACTGTTTTCGTGTGGCGCGGCTGACACAGAACAGCGTACGCAGTTTGCGTCCAGCGGATATTCTCCAAAATGGCGCTACGGTGACTCAGAGGAGATGAATTGATGAATAAAGTAGTTATTTTTGGGGGTTTTTTGCATACAAAAAGTATTCTCGTAGCTTCATAAAGTTCAGATTGAACCACTGATGGCAGATGGACTATTCTGACGATGTTTTTCATACCTTTCTGGGCCTTGACGGTGTAATTTACCTGGCATTATTGGGTGGAGTAACCCTTTAATAGGCTATTTATCTGGATTTTAGTGTTTCTTATATTGTAATTAATATAAAATATTTTATGACAAAGTAGGCTATATAAAACAAGAAATAGCATACAATATATACCAAATTTTTAACATGAAATAAACATGAAACAAAACAATTCATGTAAGTGAATTAAGTATTAGGCTACTTGTATAATGATAATAATAACTTAATAACAATTATAACTACTTTAATTATAGCATTATGCAAAATATTCAACTGAATTTTTTATATATATTTATATAGATAGATAGATGTATAAATTGATATAAATATAAATGATATAAATTGTAATGTTAGTTTGTAGGTCTCTTTTGGTCTAATGCGAGTGTTAAGGTGATACTTGCATTAAAAAAAATTCACGGGCTATTATGCAGTGCAGTGCATTATTACCATGAATATTATAATCTGGCCAGTGATGTGATCCTTCTAACGTGTCCACATCCACCTGCATTTGAACCTCTAATTGACCTTATTTCTCCTAATCTGACCTCAAGTTCATGGGCAAATGGTATGATATTGCGATTGCGTCCACATGCAAGTGGATGAAGCAGTACAAGTCAGACGCAGCCATCGGCTCTACAGAGCTGCAGTCCAGCGGCTCGACCGAGACCATCAGCATGACCCGGATCGGCCGCAGGTACAGAGCACATCCAATCAACACACTACTGTTAATACTACTACTAAACACCCTCAAAATAGACCCCGTATGACAGGCATTGTGTGTTTATTCTGCAGACATGGAACCTGTAAGTCCATCAGCGGAGAATATCAGCTGACCAAAACCCCTGGAAGATTTCATTACCACAGCGCCAGTGAGTTCAGCTCCACAGCTGTCAATCACAGAGCGTCCTTGTGTCATTTCACTGCTGTTTATGTGTCTTTGCTCATGTAGAGTGGAATGCTGATGTGGACACCTACGTGGTTCACACAAACTACGATGAGTACGCTCTGGTGGTGATGTATAAACAAAAAACAGGCGGTGAAAAAACCACATCTGTCAAACTCTACGGTAAAACATCTGTTTTCTTCTTGGACAACAATTAGTATCGGTCTTTCATGATCTCAAATCAAAATAGTGCTGCATACTATTTCTAGGGATTTTTAAATGTAAACACATTGCACTCTTAAAAATAAAAGTGCTTCACGATGCCGCAGAAGAACCTTTTTTTTTTTTTTGTCTAAATGGTTCCATAAAGAACCTTTAACATCTGAAGAACCGTTCTGTTTCGCTGAAGGTTCTTCAGATTATAAAAGGGTAAGAAAGAGATGGTTTTTTAAAGAACCTTTGACTGAATGGTTCTTCTATGGCATCGCTGTGAAGAACCTTTTAAGCACCTTTATTTTTAAGAGTGTATACGTAAATATCGGGGAGTATAGAGTAATCATTATCAGATCTGGGTAGTAATATTTTTACAAGTACTTATGATTAGATTAAATTACATTTTAAAATACTTGTAATCAGACTACAGTTACTCTTTAATTGATTGCATGTTATTCACAATAACAATAAATGATTTGTAATTGATTGATTCTCCATAATTCCTCTTTATCATCTTTGAAATGTTCCTTTCTCAAATAGCCTCCCGCTTATATACACTCAGAAAGTCTTCCAGTTGTGTCAGTCATTAGTCAGGTGGATACACAGCAACACTGAATTTACAAAAATCATTTCAGGTGTAAGAAGGGTTTCAACATTGCATCAACTACTGATGAACACATTCATTTTTATTTGAATTATCACTCAGTTGGTTATTTATTTATTACTATGTCTTCGGAAGGCTTTTGTCGTTCACACATAAAATTTCACACTATTTCTTATTTACATAATGCAAGCAACTTTTGTCATCTGAACATCTTTCACCTAATATGTTTACTTGAAGTACACCTCAGATTTAAAATAAATATGTGACCCTGGACCACAAAACCAGTCTTAAGTCGCTGGGGTATATTTGTAGCAATAGCCAAAAATACATTGTATGGGTCAAAATGATCGATTTTTCTTTTATGCCAAAAATCATTAGGATATTAAATAAAGATCATGTTCCATGAAGATATTTTGTAAATGTCCTAATTCCTACCATAAATATATAAAAACGTAATTTTTGATAAGTAATATGCATTGCTAAGAACTTAATTTGGACAACTTTAAAGGTGATTTTCTCAATATTTAGATTTTTTGTTTTTGTTTTTGCACCCTCAGATTCCAGATTTTCAAATAGTTGCATCTCGGCCAAATATTGTCCGATCCTAACAAACCATACAGCAATGGAACGCTTATTTATTCAGCTTTCATATTATGTATAAATCTCAATTTTGAAAAATTGCCCCTTATGGTTTTGTGGTCCAGGGTCACATATTTTAATAATTAAGTATCACAGTTCTCTGTTCACATGACATGCAGGTAAACAAATAAAGTATTTACTTTTTTACTGTTTTATTTTGATTTATGTTGTTTTAAAATAATTTATTTTATGATTTAATTATCAGCTTTGCATTAAACTCATGAACCTCCTGCAGTTCCTTCATGAACCCTAGTTTGGCAAACCTTGACATAATGTAACATTTAATGCACTTCATGATGTTAACAACAACAAATGGAATATATATATATTTTTAGTTATATCAATATGGTGCAATATTATCCTGTTTAAATCGATGTGATAAATGAGTTAGGTCAAAAGTAATCAAAAAGTAGTCTGATTATATAACCTAAAATGTGTGATGTAAAGGATTACGTTACTTATTGCAGTTTTTGTCATGTCATTTGGAATCGGTAAAGGACTACAATTTGTAAGTAATCTTGCCAGCTCCGTTTACGCATCGTTCATGGAATGTTGGATGGTTATCCAATTTTTTAAAATGTTACTATTTATTTCAAAATGTTCCCGAGAGCATTCAAAAGTAACATTCTTTTTTATAAAAGAAAATGATCAAATGGAATGTTCCCTTAATGTTTTAAAAACTAGACATTTTGAAGATTCAGAGAACATTCAGCAGTGATGTTTTGGTAATTGAATGGGAGCGTCTGGGTTGTCTGGTTTGTGTTTGTTGTGTAGGACGTGCTATGCAGCTGCGGCCCACTCTCATCGAAGACTTCAAGACTCTGGTGGCTGAGCAGGGAATGAGTGAAGACACTATAGTTATCAAAAAGAACAAAGGTACCCTCATGACACAAACCAATGCAAAACACGCTTTTATTTAGACCAGATGTCATTGTTTTTGGCTCTGTGTCGTCAGGTGAATGTGTTCCAGGTGAGCAGGTCACACCAGAGCCACAGATCCAGGTGAAGACCTCAGCACACACACCATAAACATTGAACATTTACATTTCAGCTAAAAGCTAATAGTTACTTAGTGGGATTGTTCAACCACAACTTTGTCATCATTTACTCATCCTGATGTCGTTCCAAACCTGTGTTTTGTGTCTGCTGAATCCATACAAACACACAAACAACACCTGAGGGTGAATAAATAATTGTCACATCTGATGGAATTATTTGTGTGACTGATATAAGGGTGATTAATAATCCTGTCATGTGGTTCGATCTCAATAGAGGGCGAGGAGGAATGTGGTCCTGCCGGCCCCTGAGGAGGGATCGGGTGACGATACGCCCATGTTCAGAGGACCTGGTGAGAAATAGTGCCACTTATGTGATTTCATATATATTCATGTATGTAAACGAATATCATATGTGGTAGTTGACAAATTTTTAAATAATGTGTTATGGTATAATAATGTATAAGGTGTAAGTGTTTACAACACTGGGTGTTTTTGTAGATTTCATGACTGGTTGGTAACCATTTAATTAAATTATTACTATTATTTATTTTAGCCCTGTGGTGTGACAAATGTTTTAAATGTGCAAATATGTCACAAAATTACTAAGGTCATAAAAGAGCATGTGTAATTATTATTATTTTTAATTGCCTTTTGATTGGTTATCCACACATCTGAGCTAGTTTTTTAAAACAATGCGTTTTAATTATTATTTGGGAGGGTTATGTGTGTGTGTGTGTGTGTGTGTGTGTGTATATATATGTATATAATGAAAAAAATGTCTTCATATTAAGATGCAACAAAGATTTTAAGTATACATTACTGTTCAAAATTTTGAGTTCAGTAATATTTTTATGATATTTTTTAAAGGTTACATTTATTTGATCAAAAATACAGTAAAAACACAATATTGTAAAATACAGCAGTAAGCCGTGGTTTACAGTGAATTTATAACAGCTAAGGGGCGTTGTTAGGCACGACGCGAAGCAGACCACGGCTTCACGGGCGTATTGCTTTTACAAAACTGTTATTCCATATACTTAGTAAGGTTTCACAAAATAAAACAGCAAAAAAGTGTAATGATATTAATAAAAACAGTATTCTTCCTATGGAGAGTCCCCGTAAACCACATATACCAGACTGTGTGTGTGTGTGTGTGTGTGTGTGTGTGTGTGTGTGTAGAAGCGTGTAAGTCCCAGCCAGACTCGGGTCCATGTTTCGGGATGGTGCAGCGCTACCATTACAACTCATCCATCATGGCCTGTCAGATGTTCACCTACGGAGGCTGCATGGGAAACCAGAACAACTTTGTGACTGAAAAGGAGTGTCTGCAGAGCTGCCGCACTGAGGGTGAGTGTGTGTGTGTGTGTGTGGATAATGACCTGCTCTCAATGCATCTGTCTGTGGTGTGGTTTTATTACACACACTGTATTTGGTCCCTCAGCCGCCTGCAGGCTGCCCATGGACGCTGGTCCCTGTAAAGTGTTCTCAGACCTGTGGGCCTTCGACTCGGCCACGGGGAAGTGTGTGTCCTTCAAATATGGAGGCTGCAAGGGCAACGGCAATAAATTCTATAGCAAGAAGGAGTGTGAGGAGTACTGCAGCGTTATGATGAGAAATGGTGAGACACACGCATTACACCAGAAAATAGCAGATTTTTTCATTAATGTCGTACATATTATCATCAAAATTGTAAGGAGAATTGTGACGGTTGTGTCGTTTTGTTATGGATTTGCAGGAGATGACGAGTTTCTCACAGTGAACTGAGAATGCTGTGAATGAAAATGGAGAGTTACTTTGTTTCAAAAAGAAAAGTGCAACACGGATCAGTTTCCAACCGGCATACTTCAACTTCAGCATTAACACAATAAATAAAGACCTGTCTAATGTACTGGTTGTGCACTTCATTTTTAATACATTTTAAGAGACCATATTATTTTTAATTTTATTATCATATTATTATTATTATTATTATTATACTTTTTTTTTTTTAGTTTTCTTTTGCTTTAAAAATAAAAATCAGTAAAATTAAAACTTTTTTTTGTTTTTGAAAAAAAATTCAATGATTCAATGAAAAAATTCAAAATGTATTTAATTTTCTTGTCCAGTGTGAACAAAATTATTTTATTTTATTTTGCTTTCTTTAAAAAATAAAATCCAGTAAAAAGTCAAATACAAGTTATTTCATTATTTTATTTTACTGTATTAAATTCATTTTATTTAGTTGTCCAGTGTGAATAAAATTGTTTTTTGTTGTTTTTTTGCTTTTGCTTTAAGAATAAAAATCAGTAAAATTAAAACTTTTTTTTGTTTTTGAAAAAAAATTCAATCATTTAATTTTCTTGTCCAGTGTGAACAAAATTATTTTATTTTATTTTGCTTCCTTTAAAAATAAAATTCAGTGAAACATAAAATACAAGTTATTTCATTATTTTAGTTTACTGTATTAAATTTATTTTATTTTATTTAAAAATACTTTCTTTAAAAACAAAATTCAGTAAAAGTAAAATACAAATTCTCATTATTTTATTTTACTGTATTGTATTTTTGTTTTCTTTTGCTTTCTTTCAAAATAAAATTTCAGTAAAAATATTTTATTTTGTTTTATTCTTTTTTTTTTTTTTTTACATTTTATTCACTTTCATTTCATTTTGCAGTAAAAAATGATATACATTTTTTTTTTTTTAATGTTATTTAATTTTATTTTTTTTCCACTAGACATTTTCTTATAATTGCCCCCGGTCTCCTCGACTGACAGTGACCAGGAGAGGTCAGTGTTGTCTACTGAAGGAGATCTTCTTACCAGCTCTAGTCTCTGGAATTGTGTGAAACTGCCTGCTCATCTGATTTCACTGCTGATCTGTGACCAGTTTTATCGCTCTTATTATAATACTAAAGCAATACGTTCAGGCTCATGAAGCTGATCCTGCATACGGGCAAAAAAAAGTCCATTCTGGGCAAAGTCCCCAGCAGCCCAGCCAGGCTTCCTGCCCGCTGTTTCTCAGAATTCACGGCTGGTGATGTTGCTGGGAGAATGCTGGGAATATCCGGAGAGGAAAAAGGAACTGACGGCTTTCAGTGACCTTCCGGCCAGGGCCACATCACCTGCTCACACACACCCTCCTCACACCAGCGCTCTACATCCACACACTTAATGCCTGCTTACAATGTCTGAATGTCATTGCATTAGCTACTGAATATCAAACCAAATCAAATGTTACTCAAGCTTTTCTCAGAAATTATTCGACTGTTTTTGCTCTTACTTTTAGGTGTTTTTAGTGGATGCATGAAGTCCGTTCCCTCACGTTCACGTAGGTGTCCTAACAGAGGCACCACAGGTGTGCTTACACTGTTTGACAACCACAAAAGTGTCTATAGTATTAATACAATGAAACCGCACAAGACGTGTACTCAAACACACACACAAACATCCGCAAACACATGCTGACGCAGCAAACACAAGCCCACAAAACTACATCATGCTTTTCAGTTTAACCCAACCACAAAGACGATGCAAAATCTGAAGTTCCTCAGACATCACACTCCTTTCTCACACAGGCGTTCACACAAGAAACACCGTGTGAAAATGCTAAATTACATGTGAGCGGATACACCTAGAATATCATCACTACCGGTTTATTTCAAACCCACATCCATCTGCCACAGAGAAAGATTATTAGTGATTTATTTTACTTGTTGGGATTTCAGGTCTTCAACTTCAAGTTTTGCACTTTTTGTACATGAAAAACATCTCAAATCCTGCAGCTTGTTATGAAGAGATCTGTTACTTTTATCACCCAGGGGCCGCTTGCATAAATGCTTAGACTAGTCTTAAAAAGTTAATCATTTAATTTGTTTTCTTCAAGACTGGTCATGAATTAGTCAGCTACAAAAAGGTAGATTGGCCCAATTAAAATCAGAAAAGACTTATTACTCTGATAACAAACTGTTAGTTGGTCAAACTAGTTCTTAAGGGTCACGCCACGTCCCAATTTGCCTACTTCTACTATGCCCAAAAGTATGTACTCTTTTTGTGAAGAAAAAGCATACCTTTGAGTATGTAGCAGAAGAGTAGATGAGTTTTGGGACTTAACTGGATCTTTAATGGACCACTCTGTTGCTGTCACTATTTAAACTGCCCTGTCAGTCATCTTGTCACAGTTAACATTCTTCACATTTCAATTAATTTAATTTCCTACCGTGTTGGAGAGAAATGAGGAGGCGTCTCTCCTCATGTGTTTGCATAATGATGCATTTATAAGTTAATGACCAAATGTGTCTTTCAGTGTTGTTGTAGATGAAATATAACATGGACAACATTAAATAAGTATTTTTTTCATCAGGTTAGATATTGATTATTAATTACTCAATAGAGTGGGGGAATTATGACGTCAGAACCCGGAAGAGTAAATCGCTGTGGGTTCCTCTGAGATTTTCCTACAGAGGTTTTCAATTTGTGTTCTGCAACATAAATTACAAATCCATACCCAAAACACAAATTTTGAAGCAGTTATGTTCATTTTTGAAAACGTATGTTTTTAATAAGTAACTAGATAAGAACAAGTTACATTTGGGATACTCATTTCAACATGCTATGAATTGGGACAAACTAATTCTTCTTGATTACTCTTTAGGACAGATAGTATTCGAATTGGGACGCTGCATCTGTTTTATCATAGTGGCTGTGTTTATGCAACTGGCCCATGAACACCTTAGCAACTGTATAGCAACACCCTGGAAACCACCCAGAACAATTTAAGGGTGCTCTATGCAGTGTTGGGTAAGTTACTTTCAAAAAGTAATTAATTACAATTACTAATTACATCATCAATATTGTATTTAAATTACTTTACTGATTACTCTGTCTGAAAAGTAACTTAGTTACTCAATAAGTAACTTAATTATTCAAATCGCTAATTAGGCTACATCTTAAAATCCCTATAAACCTTAATAGAAATTAAACTGTTTATTCTTTCAATTTGAGTCAAACATAGAATAGTTTAGCCTTTTAGATTTAACACAACTTTAATACTTAAACATTTTTATAAAAAATGTTAACCTTCTTTGGTTAACAAATATAAATACTCTGCAAAATATCTGAATAACAAAAAAGCTTAAAAGTTAAACAATACATTTCAGTTTGGTAAGATGTTCAGGAAAAGCCCAAAATCCATTCAGGTTTATGTAAAAATAACACGTTAACTAATGTAGGTAATAATAAATTACAGAAATTATATTCTTTCTTTTTTTTCATTAAGTTAATTTAGAAAAACGTTTGGAGTATTTTTGTTCGTTAAATATAAATTTTATATAATGTATAACGACCAAGCGGCCAGCAGCATACAGTGAGCTGATCATAGCCTATGTTTGATCAATTTAGCCTTCTCAAATCATCTCGACTTGCCTAAAATAAAATCTATAGATATACTAAAACAGTTCAAGCATATAATAATGTTTAAACGTTAAACCTGCACTATAATAATAATGTGTGCTAGCCTATATCCAAGTTTGTGCGGAGAGTGGAAGCTAAAGCGCGCTCTGCAGGACATGGAGGCACCAGGGACATCACTTGCATTTTTTCAGTGGAAACAACTTAAAATAGCCTACGCTGTCATTTTTTTTTTTTTTCTGATAAAGGTAAGAGTAATACATCATTCGGAACTGTAAAGGGTCTACTAAAGTGTGCACTCACAATATTAACAAAAGGTTAAACAATGAAAACAAACACGATGCGCTTTCTGCCGTCTCGTCTTGAACTGGAGCGCTTCACTAAAACGAACCGAAGCTGAGCGAATACCTCACAGACATGATAAATATAGCTATAGAAAGCTTTAAATTATCACGTAACGAAAAAAAAAATCGAAAACAAAGTTTTATTATAATCTTAATCATAATCAATAAAGATGCATTTCTCTCTAAAGGCGCGTCTAATGAGGAGACGGCGAGTCAGGATCAGCAACTTCATCCTTGCGACATGGACTCAGAAAACATAGTTTATTAAATAATTCAAATATGTCCTTACTATTTCCCGCGGACACATTCATGGTCATGTTTGCTGGGGCTTTGCGGCAAGCTTCAGCCTATTGCGTGCATTTGAACGCAGAACTCTTCAGCTGCGCTGAAGTCACTTGCTCGCTGCTGCTGCGGGACACTAAACACCGTCGAGCCGCTCTCAGTCGCGGCAGCACGGTCTCGGCTATCTGGGACGGTTGGCAACCCTACTTATATGTATCTGAGTATTTAAGGTTTCTCTGTGAATCAGGAAATCTGAAAGTGAAACGAACCGGCGGCGGAGGGTTAACGCCGCTGCATTCAATTTTATCTTTAGATGGTAAATTTAGATTTCAAATTCAATATTGATTTTAGAACTGTTGAAATTATTTAGTGTATGTAACGCAAGTACTTTATAAGTAACTGTAATTAAATTACCTAAAAATGAACAGTAATCCCTTACTTTACTTTTTCAGTGGATAAGTATTTTAATTACAGTAACGCGTTACTTAGTAACGCATTACACCCAACACTGGCTCTATGTAATTTTGGCTGTACTAAAGCATGAAAATGCCAGAATATGTTTGCATATTTAGGAAACGTGCTAAGTTCACATACTTGTTTCTCTGAAAAACAATGCTACAGCCAGTTATTCTTCTTTGACATACCACAGGTTGCCAGCTGGTGGAAAACGCGGCATATTGCAGCCATGAAAGCCAGCAAACCATCTGGGTCAGATATCGCAGATTCTACCTGACCTTAAAAAGCCTTAGCATCCATATAAAAAGCTCTATGACCAGAGGAACATTCAAATGCGGATAAATCAACCCATCAACTGGTTTTCAGTGGCCCTCAGTCCTATTGCATGTCCTCAATCTGGCAACTTGCATGAGCGTTGAGCCTGAAGTAGGGGTGGGCGATATGGCAAAAATATAATATCACGATATTTTTAAGAAAAATCACGATTCACGATTTTATCACGATTCTTTGTCATGTTGGTTTTACTATTTTGCAAGTTGTCTGAGCATTACAGCCAAACTAATTTCCCTATTATAAAGACAAAACCTTTCAAGATAACAAAAATATTAAAAAAGAATGGCGGATATTTAGGCCAAAGTGGGCGAAGATAAAAATCTTTGTCATTATTTTATCTTTGTTATTAAAAAATGAGAACAAAGATACACATTACAAATACACATACTATACAAATAAAACAGTGTTTTATTTTCAGGTACAATAGGTGTATTTAGCAGGAGCACTCAATAAATTTAATCAACAAATATAAAAATAAAACACTATCTATATCGATTCCTATTAAATCAACTGTATTAACGTTTTTCAGTCAAGATGTACGGTGGCCGGGAAGTGCAAAACAACATTACAAAGTGTGAAACACTTTTACGAAGCTCGAGACAAATTTACATTTTGGAAAACATTTTTACCTATCATAAAACACAATTACATGGGGAAAACACTTTTACCAAGGACGAAACAAAGTTACATTTTAGAAAACAAATTAACAAGACGCAAAACGCTTTTACCAGTCCCGAAACAAATTTACAATCACAGATTCTTCACGGAAAGGGAATGTACCACACACCGGAAGTGACGCGGTGAAAGGTGTTGGTAAAAGTGTTTTGCGTCTTGTTAATTTGTTTTCTAAAATGTAAATTTGTTTCGTCCTTGGTAAAAGTGTTTTTCCCATGTAATTGTGTTTTATGATAGGTAAAAATGTTTTCCAAAATGTAAATTTGTCTCGAGCTTCGTAAAAGTGTTTCACACTTTGTAATGTTGTTTTGCACTTCCCGGCCACCGTAAAGATTAGTGAGTGATTTTTCTCTTTGTGTTTTGGTGTTTTATTAACATTGAAGGAATAATTAACCCCAAAATAAAAAGTGTTTTATATTTATACCATCATTTACTCACTCAAAAGTTTCTTTAAACCTGAATGAGTTTCTTCTGCTAAACATAAATGCTATTTTGAGGAACATGGAAAACCAAACAGTTGCTGGTCCCCAGTGACTTATTCCGTAGTATTTTTTTTCCTTCTATCAAAAGTCAATGTGGACCAGATACTATTTGGTTACCCACATTCTTCAAAATATCTTCTTTTGTGTTCAGCACAAGAAAGAAATTAATACAGGTTTGGGACAACATGCGAGTTAGTAAATAATGACAGAAATTAAATTTTAAGGTGAACTATCCCTTTAATGACAGTCGGCAGCATATTCAGTACTGCCCCTTTAAGACATGCACGCATCTAATATACAGAGGCACGCATCCGTTTTCTCTCAGCTGTTTACTTACTCATTTTAGACATAAGCAACAGAGTCTATACATAAACCTTGTGTGTTTTGACAGTATTAGTGCACAAGATAACTTAGTTCAGTAATCAGGCGCTTTTTGACAGGCTTCAGCACGCGCGCTTCGGGTGTACGGGCTCAGAAAAAGCGCACGTCAGACCGACGCGTGAATAAAACATTTAACCGGCAAGGCTTTAAAGCAGATCCGAATAATGTACAGTATATTGAGACGGAGGAATAAGAACTGCAGCTGATAGAATGTGTGCTGTAGCACGATACTACGATATTTCTTCAAAAGCAGATCGTGGAGACATTTTTATCGTCCACGAATTTGGACTGCAGTACCCATTTCAACCACTAGTATTACTAGGCCTTTAACAACTGCACACAGCAGCATCCTAAAAACCGTTCAGAACATTTAGCAGCTGCATAGCAATGCACTTGAAACCACAGGGAACACCTCAGCACCATGCGGGAGAGTTTTAGAAAGGCAAGCACTACTCACATTTTCCTCAGAAAATGTAAATCTATTTTATATTGTATGTATCATTGATAAAATGCTGTAGCACAGCTGAAAGGTGTTACACATAATTGAGTCTTCTTACTATATACATGTTGAGTCATGAACTCAGATGAGTCTAGCAGCTGTAGAGTTCCTGCAAACCTTTGATCTGCATGTTTCCCACAGTGCTCTGGCTAAATGAAGGATACATAAGGCATCTTGTGTGTGTGTGTGTGTGTGTGTGTGTGTGTGTGTGTGTGACTGGGGCCGGTTAGTGGTGCGTCTTTGCTGTGGGAAGACTGCTGGTGTGTAAATATGAAAAGAGTGTGTGAGCGTCTGCATGTGTACATGTGTCATGTCTGTTGGCAACTCAGGAAAGCAGTTTCAGACCGCTGAACAGGATCAAAGTGAGTCAGCTTAGACACAAGGGTTCACTTCTCCTTCCAGATACACACATGGTCACACATATACATTTTCACACACGCATTCAATCACACCCAGACTTTCCCACAGAGGCCCACGTCGAATGCACAGCTATGAACTGCAAAGCGCACACACACACACACACACACCCTTAAAGGTATAGTTCACACAAAAAACGAAATCTCTGTCATCATTCACTCAACCTCATGTCGTGCTAAACCTGTGACTTTCTTTCTTCTGTGGAACACAAAAGATGATTTTTTTTTAAGAATGTCACAGTGCTTTTTGTCTGTACATTGAAAGTCAAAGGGATCCTACGGAGCCCCAGACATGACATGCGGGAAAAATATTTATATCGTTGCCACGAATTAACAATTCATTCCCACGACTTACTAATACGTCAACATAATTTACTAATTTGTTACCGTGTTTTAAATACATTGTGCGCAATTTATAACTCGTTACCTCATTTTAAGAAAATTGTGAGCATGATTTACTAATTCCCTATTCGTTACCGTAAATCATGAGCCCAATTAACTATTTCATTGCCTCATTTTAAGTAAATCATGAGTACAATTTACTATTCATTACCTCATTTTAAGGTAAACCATGAGCACAGTTTACTAATTTGTTAACCTTGTCTTAAGTATATTGTGCACACAATTTACTAATTCGTTACATCATTTTAGTAAAATTGTATGTTTTACTAATTCCTGTCCACAATTTCATAAACTAATCATCCTTTTTGCGTAATGAGACGTAGGGTGTTCACAAATCATTCAACGAACAAAAAAACAGGGTCACAAATGAAAAGGCCTAAAAGGTGCTCACGATTTACTTAAAACAGGGAACAAATAGGTGAATTGTACAGACAATGTACTTAAAATGAGTTAACAAATTGGTAAATTGTGCGCATGATGTGCTTAAAACGAGGTAAAGAATTACTAAACCGTGCTCACAATTTACTTAAAACAAGGAGGCAAATTAGTAAACTGTGCTGATGTATTAGTAAGTAGCGGGAATAAATTTAATTTGTGGCCAAGGTATAAATATTTTTCCCACATGTCATATCTGGGGCTCCATAGTATCCAGTGTTGTTTTGGACTTTTATTGTATAGACAAAAACAATTAAAATATTCAAAATATCTTCTTTTTGTTCCACAGAAGAAATAAGACATGCGGGTTTGGAATGAAATGAGGTTGAGGTTTTTTGGATGAACTATTCCTTTGTCCCCTTCCAGTTCCCATATATTGTAATTGCATGGAAAAAAAAAGTGTTCAGAATTTCTTGTGTTCCACAGAAGAAACAAAGTCATGTGGGTTTGGAACAACATGATGGTGATTAAAGATGAAAGAATTTCATTTTAGAGTGAGCTAATTCTTTAAGCCAGTTTCACTATGTCAATACACACACAAACACTCATTGCAGAAAAACATGAACCACAAAGACCATGATTGAACAGAGATGAATTGCACCTTCTCTCTTTTCCATAGCAATTAAACGCAAATTTCAACCAAAAACATAGATCCCGGCTGCTTGGATTCCTTTCTCTGTGTCTCCTTACAGGCTCTGAGTTCAACTGTGACCACAGGAAGAGCAAAGGCACTGATTGGTCATTGAGGCTCCACTCATGCACATTTGTCAGCTGGGTTGTGTACATAATAAAGCCCTCAGCAGGTTAGAATTAACTTTGTCAAACACTTCCCTCGCATATGATCAAAGCTGTGCCCTCCTTCCTGCCTTGCTGTGTAGATTTGACCTTCCTTTCATTTGTGACTGCTTCTTTTATTAAACATTAAGTATTTTTTCTATGTTTATATATATCAGGTTTATCAGTAGTTGACCTAAAAGAGAAAACTGATGATAGATGCAGACATTTTACTCTAATGCCCCTTGCAACAATGCATACTTGTGTTGTGTTATGAATTGCATCTTGACATGTTTTGTAATATAATAACGTGTGAAATCGAGCTTGCATAGCTAGGAGCATCTGCATTCACATACTTACGTAGTGTATATTTCAAGACTTAAAGGGATAGTTGTGGGAAAAATGTCAACATTCATTCACCCTCAAGTCATTCCATAACACATATGACGTCAAATTAATGCATCTTTGAAACACAAATGAAGGTATTTTCAATGAAATCTGAAAGCATTCTATCCCTCCATTGAAAGTCTATTCAGCCAAAATTTTGACACTTTCACAAATCATGAGTCTTCTGAAGAGACATCACCATCACTGTATATGAACAGATTTAATTTAGGCTTTTATTCATATAGAAACATTGATCAACACAAATACATTTAACACATCAAATACGATAAACAGAAGTTCAACCGAACTTGCTTGACATGCAGGAACCTCATTATTTCTTGCACCTCATTCGAGCATGCTTGAACCTCTGTTTACTGTATTTGATGAGCTCTATGTATATGCGTTGATCAATGTGCATACGTGAATACAACTTTTGGTGGAATATACTTTAAATGGAGGGACATTTGTGTTTCAAAATGAGCAAAAGTCTTATGGTTTGGAATGACTTGAGGGTGAGTAAAAGATGACAAACAAAAAAGGTCCTAGGACATATACTGGGGTACACCTATCTATCACCATCCATTAATAATACATACTTTCAGTAAAAACCAAAGTGAAGAATGAACCCTAAATAGGTAAAACAGCCAGTGTAGAGGCTGTTTTTACTCTTCTCTGTCCCCATTCGGTCTACCCTTGTTGATCCCAACCCCCACTCCTCTCTCCCACCCAGACATCTCTCTCCCTCTGTCTTGGGCTGTATGGGGCAGCAGAGAGAAGGGGAGATGACAATGGAGAGAAAAGAGGGTTGCAGTTTGGGGGTCTACTGAATAGTCCCATTCAGCCTGCCCAGTCAAACAGAAACGCATCTCCCCACTCACTTACAACCCATAGTTTCACTGCAAACAACCAGGGCTTTATTCCCCAAAATCACTCGCCAGCGCACACACTCACACTTGTGTAGCCCAAAAGGAGTGACGGCATGGCCCGACATACATACATACACGCACTCGCCCACAATCAATAGGAGGAGCACTGGGGTGACATACATAGCGTGTACTTAGCTACAATGTGCAGCAGGAGTGGAATTGGTGAGCGAGATCTAAAGTGCTCTCCTGCACTCTAGTGCTGTGTCGACATGTACACGGTCACATAGAATGAGCACAGAATCAATAGCAGACATGAGAGTGTTGACGTGGTGGTCAAGAGGTTTGTGGCGAGCTGTTGTTTTCAAATGCAGTTGATGCTTTCAAAACCAAAGATCTAGAATAGTTGTCTGCGACAAAAAACCTTTTGCTGATAGAACTGCACTGTTGGCCGCAAGTTGCTTGAAGTCAGCATGAAATGGAAACTCACCCACTGTATTTTTTAAATGCATGTTATTGATCTTTTTGTTGAATGCTTCATCCATGTAGGTTTCTTTATTATTTATTTATTTGTTTTGAACTTGTAATTCTGATTAAAATATCTGGATCTTCCAGTGAAACTTCTCTCTAATGTTGGACTTCTCCAATTGTTTAGTCCACTTCACCCCTTTCTTATAATCGACTGCAAGCTTGCATTCAGAGTCGCCTCCATCCAATCAACAACCGATGGATTGAACCAAGCCCCCGCCCTACATTCCTCTCTTCCAATAATCTGTTTTGCTCGGATGTATGTCACAAAATGGAAGAAAAGATCTGTATCTACTTACATAGCAACTTTAAGGATATACTTTGGGATGGTTTCTGAAATCCGAAAGTTAATGCAGCATGTTGCACTTATATCAGTTCATTCACAATGGATGCTTTCTAGAATGTGCAGGTTTTTTTCCTCATTTATTCATTTGCCAGATGAAAATTGTAGTTTGTATTGTTTAGAAAAGTAAAAGCACACCTCTTCTCAAAGAATCACATGATTTGAGGTATTATTCATGTTACAGCTTGTCAAGACAAACTGCTTCTTTACAGTATAAAATAAAGCTATTCAAATTGAGGCTGTCACTCTATCTGTAGGATAAACACTTTTGTTGTGAAACAAAAAAGGTCCTAGGACATAGCCTATACCTGGGGTACATCTAACACCTTCCATTTATAATGCACATTAGCCTATGGGTGGTGGATTTTTCCTCATTTTATCGTTTCCCAGGTGAAAGTTGCAATTTGTTTTGCTTAGAAAAGAAAAACCACATCTCAGAAGCGTTAACCTTCAGTGAGCTCTGATTTCTGAAATCTAAAGTTCTCCTTACAAAGATAAACCAGACATGGACAGCAGTCGCATCAGAGCGTCCAGCTGGGTAAGGTCAGTGCCCTCTGGTTACAGAGACCTGAACATGTGTAGAGAGGAGAAAGTCTGACCCCACTGCTCGCACCCGGCTCCTTAACCTCAGCTCTATGTGTGTGTGTGTGTGTGCAGGGGAGCGCCCTGCCCTTGAAGCCTGTTGCACGAATGCGTCGCTGACCAGACATGCCCTCCTAAACACACACTCACACACCCACACCCTCCCTCTTTATGGTCTGTTCAGGAATGAGGCAAACAGCAGCGAATGAGACGCACAATAGCAGAACAAAAGGTGCAGGCAGCAGGAGGGTACAGCGATGTGACAGGGCGAGGGCTGTATGTACGTATGCGTGTGCGCGCGAGTGTTAATGCGCGTATGCTCCATATGGGCACTCCCTCGCGCAAAAAGGCAGATGTCACATGGGTGGCCCCGCCCTGCAGGCCATTGGGTCACGCCGCTCGGGGACACGTCTAAATAGCTGAGCAGGAGCGAGGAGGACGGGGCCTCTCCCCAGCTGCCTGCTCCATATACACATAACCATATTCATGCACCCTCTCCCATGCACCAAAGCGCCCGTGTTCCCCTCCTGCTTTGTTAGTGCTCTTTTTTTACGTGTCTGTTTACTTCTCCACACTGATTTCTGCCCGAATGTCCATGCTTACTGTGCACACACTTCTCTCTTTTTCATGCATGGTATGGACATCACACTACATTTCTGTGCAGTTTATTTGAAGTTTGTGGTAGTTGAAATTGTTTATTGTCATTCCAGTGACATAAAAGTTACAGTAAAACAGTACAGTAAAACAGCAAAATGCTGTTATAGTGCATGCTTAAAAACTAATTTTCCAAAAGGGGGGTTTTGCAGGAATGCCACAGAAGAACCATTTTCAGTTCCCCAAAGAAACTTTCAGTGAACAGTTCTTAGAAGAAACATGTTATTCTTAGTGTGAAGAACATTTGATTGGAAACGTAGATGCCGTAGATGCAACTACGGTGTCAAATTTATTTTTAACAGTGTATAAAGCGAAATGTTGTTTGACCAGAACTTTGCAAATTATACAGACACAAACAAATCACTATAAACAATAAAAACATTAAAAGAACACATTGTAAACAGATGAATATGAATTTTCATTCTGTTTCATTTTGACAGTTGACACACATCTGAAAGCAACACTATTAAGGCTTGAAATCAAAATCAGTGCACAACTATATGTAGCTTATGGCTTGTTTTTTTTTTCTCCATAAAGTCACTTATAAATATAGACAACTGTAGGTTTTTTGGAATTATTTACAGTTTGTAAGTTTGGCCACTTCATTGTTATTTAGTGAGCTGATGTTTCTCACTGTTGCAAGTAATTTGTTTCAGGCTTGTTTTGTCAGGCTAGATTGATTATTGTTATAGGAAGATCTGCTGTCACTGATAAAGATGCACTTTTTATGTCTGTTTGCAACATTCTGCAGTTTGCAGTACTTGAAAGTGAGTTTAATTGGGCATAGGCTCATTTTTATGCACTTCAGAGCCCTGCACATAGTTATAGTTAAGGAACAGTAGTGGATAATTAACTGCTGTTTCTAGCCAGAATCAATATGTGGCTTGGATGATATTCAGGCCTTGGATTGGGAAATCCAGTTTTAGTAGTTACAGTAAAAGGAGAGATGCTACATAAAAACTGAAGGCCAACACACGTGTTAAGTTAACCTATGCCTGAAGAAGGACAGGAATACCGTTACTTTTCTCAGTCTTTACATTTTTATATGGTTGTTTAGTGATATTTCTCAGCTCTTCCACCTCAGTTTGTTATGAAGACACGGAGTCATCCTGATGATTCCCTGTCATTTCCCCATCTCTCTATTCCTGAGGTTCATTAGCATAGCAGCTGCTGAGTGCAGGGTGTGTGAGGTGGAGACGGCTGGTGTGTGTGTGTGTGTGTGAGTATGTTTTGGAGGGGGTGAGTGTAGGGGGGATCTAATCAATGGTGGTCCGTCTGGGAGCTGAATAGCGATGAAGCAGAATCCAGCAGGCTGGACAAAAAAAAGAGGAGAGCGTAGAATAGAGCGAGAGAATGAATGCGCTTGTCACTGTGTGCTTGAAAAAGCACAGAGCGGAGCGAAAGAATGAAAGAGAGTTCAAACAGGAGAGGAGGGTAAGGAAGGACAGGCCTAGCCACCTGTCTCATTCTCTCTATATCTTTCCTCTCGCTTTTCACTATGAGAGAACTCTGTTTTACATGTTTAACAACATGCATTATAATGTGGGTTTCTCATATTGAATAAAAGTGAGCAGTTTGCGTTGACAGTGTTCAAGATCACTTATGTTTTAAATAAAGATATAGTCAGTCTAGTTAACATACTAATACTGACTAAAATCTTTTTTCTTTTT
Organism: Onychostoma macrolepis; assembly: GCF_012432095.1. Lineage (NCBI taxonomy): Eukaryota > Metazoa > Chordata > Actinopteri > Cypriniformes > Cyprinidae > Onychostoma > Onychostoma macrolepis. Next base: position 5,885,103 of record NC_081164.1, on the reverse strand, counting down.
TAAATGACATTGTAATTTGGACAGTGATTGCACTTAAAATGTTTGACAGAGAGTACTTCCATCTACAAAGACAAAAAATTATTCTTGATATTTCATGGCAAATAAGAGAGAAAATGGGTCTGCACTCAATATATAATTTAGAATTAATTGTGATCTATTATGAATTATATAATATTGATTAAAAAAGTTAGTTTAGTTTCATGTAAGTTCATTTTATTTTTTTATGTAATAATTATTCTTTATTATATTAGAATTAATATATTAATTGTAATATTTAAATGTATGTAATATTAATAGCTATTAATCGAGTGTTTATAATTTTAAAAAGTTAGTTTATCTCATTGTAAGTGTCATGTAAATTTATTTTATGTAATGATTATTCATTATTATAATTATTTATATATTATTGATATATAATTTAGAATTAATATATTAATTGTAATATTTAAATGTATATAACATTGATTAATCAAGTGTTCATTATTTTTTCGTTTCATGTAAATTAATTTTAATTATTATATGTCATAATTATTCATTATTATATTGCTAATTTGATGTCAAACTGACATATAAAAATGCTCAACAAAAATAAACACTAAACTCCTCACATCTTTAACACTACAGCTCATTTGCCAGCAGCAGATGAGTGCATTAATTGGATTATACTGTGTTTGAAAGGAACTTTTCCTGGTAAAAATTGTGGTCATGACTAAGCCATTGCAACAATAATTCATCTTCACTCCCTTCTGGCTATAATGTTCCTCTCCTTCTGAGAATCTGCAACAATTTTCATGGCCGCAAACACGTTTTTCTCTGCATGTGTGTACTTGCACCAGGGCGCGCAATGTTGTGGGGCCTTTTTGGAACTACATGCACAAGTATGCATAACTGCTGACAAGAATCTGTCCGTGCAAAGAGGTCGTTTTTGATCTCTGGAACACTGAAGGTATGGGAAAACGAAACATTCCAGTGCACCGAACTACAAACAAAAGAGGACAAACCTCCAAGCCTCCACTTCACATTCTCTGAGCTAGAAGAGGAGCGTGTTTCCTTCTTGCTCTCAAGTACATTCACAAAATTCTTTTTCACATTGTTGGGTTTACACATCCCTCCCTCTCTAGCAGGCGGTGGGGGAAGGCTAGTGCGCAGAGCGACGGGACTCTGTTAAAATCATTTCCAAATTCCTGCAATGATGTGTGTCGGGACTGAGGCACATGAAGAATCTATTAGGGGGCCTCTCTATTGCACTCTGGGAAGGTGGCCAACTCAGCCGCCGGACAATGGAAATCCAGCTCAACAATAACATCCTGCCCGGGGGATGGAGGGGGGCATGGAGGGGGGTGGAAACAGAGAAGGATGCCATTGAGGTCACAGTCTTCTAGTGAGGGTTGTCTTCAAAAGCATGCAGTAAACTCTTGTCTACCTGCAGCAAACAGCAAGCACTTGCTTGGTTCGGATTACAGTTGCAATAAAAGTGGCCTCTGGACAATGTCAGATAAAGTTCTTGACTCATTTGTGAATTTCAAAAACACACATGACTCTGGACATTCCACCAATAAATCAGAGCAGGAACCGAAATTAGGTACAACTCTTGTTTCATGAACGCATGAAATGCAGCAAACATGACTTGATTTCTCATGTATATCTGCCAATGTTTCAGAGTTGGCGTCCAATAGAAACTGAGGTGGAATGGAATCAGAATATGAAGAATTAAAGTGCTCAGATGTGTTTTTTTTTTTTTAATGTATGAAGAAACGCTTCGAGTCTCCCACAGAACAGAAGGGCAGAGAGCTGCTCCATGCACAGAGTTGTAACATAAAACCCACACAAACACACAGGGAGGGGATCTGTCTTTAAAACAAAATTACCCACAACCCCCTGCACTCCTTTATCCAGCATATGAAAGGACTAGGCCAAATGAATGACAAAAAGGAGAGAATGGAAACTGGGGTCAGGTTGGCCCAGAGAGGAGGCCCAAATTCTTCCTCTGAGATAGAAAGAAACGTTCACAGCCACACATTGAGGAAGGTTTAATTATTTCTTTACTGGCTTGAACACACACACATACATAAAAATATTACAGCACTCATATTCTCACCACACATGAATCACAGTGTTACAAATGTTCAAAAAATTACAAACAAAACGGACACACGAACAGAGAAAAAAAAAAAAAGAAGAAAAGCTGAAGTCAACACAAAAGAACATTCGCATCACTCGCTGGAGACACAAGATGAAAAATAACTTGGTCCACAAAAACAACAACAAAAAAGAAAAGAAAAAAAGAATAAAATACAACAGCACTTTTACTCATTCATATACACCTATCCAGTCATTTAACCCCCATGTCATAAATGTTATGACAAATGGTGGGGTAAAACAACTATACATCGTGCAATTTATTTTTGTTACAATGATCTTACCATCACAAGTATTATTCCCCTTTATTAACATCAGGAGGAGAGCACTTCAAATAAGAAAGTGCTCTGAGATATCAGAGTCTATATATCCATATATATACTATATATGTATACACATACACCCGATCACAGAGATACAAACATCTTTGCAAACGTAATGTTATACAATGTAACGCACAAACAGAGACAATATAACCTGGAGCTTTTTTTTTTATACAATAGTATTTTGTTGTGTTCCTTTTTTCTATTTAGAAAAAATAAAATGTTGACCTGAAGTCAACGAATTAACAACAGTCATCAGTGCAATATTTTCAACAAGAGTAAAAATATCAAGTTTAAGACAAGCGATGCATATTTGTTCTGCCTATACCAATCGAATAGATGATCGTGAGAATCACATCGGTTGCATCTCCAGGTACGAGGAGTTCCCGGTTGGTTAACCAGGTTGAGCGATGGGGGCTGGAAACAACAGCAACACCACTGAACTGTGGCAAGACATGAGTACAATCACACACGCTCACACAACTGCATGGGGCTTCTCGCAAAAACAACGACAAAAAAATGATATATCTAACTGATACTTGTCCTCATTCACTCACCGTTGGCCATTGTATCAAGAAAAAAATTACATAAAAGCAGCATTGAAACAAACATCAGGTGCCATGACTCTTAAAGGCGGCAGGCAGTCTTTTTTTGAACGAATCTGTCGATGTTTCCTGCAACAGAAGTCATAGTCTTCTTCTCAATGTTCATATAGTCCTGCTCAGTAGTAACTATTGGTAAGCCTTAGCTCCTGCAGTTACCCGACCAGGCACTAGGGGGCGTAAAAGGCTCCACATTTATGTGCAACAAAACTCCCTGCATTTAATAGTCATGCAATGCATTTCACTTTTTGTAACTACAAAAGAAACGAAAAATGACAATGCCAAAATGAAGCAAACGGCTGAAATAAAACCTACATATATATATAATCGTCTCAACCACGCTTGGCGAAAGAAAAAAAAAATGTTTCGAATAACCAATGGATCTTAATTTTGGTTCAAGGAGATAAATTGTCCCGAGTGAAGATTGTAAAACGAGGATGGCAGTAAGAAAACATCAAGTAAAATGACCCGGACAGGGCCTACTGATTCTGTTGACTGAAAAACGAGCACTAGTGGGTAACTGAGCACACTTAAGGAGAAGGCTTGAGAAAGAGAGCATATGATATTCGAATACTTTCAAGTCGAGGTAGCTGATGCAGAGAACCAGGATAAAAGTAGAAGGGGACGCATTTTTCCCGGGAAAAAAAGTGTACACGTGGGGGGCCGTGGCGCGGAATCTCCACACGGGACAGTTTAGCCTGTAACGAGTCCAAAGCAGCTTTAGGTCACCCTACATACTTTTACACTTAGGCTATAGTCTTAAAAATAACCACAACATAATTTAAATGCATCATCTCAATGTACCTTCATAAATAAAAAGACAAACCCAGCCTGTATTCACAGTGATGACCAGGGTGTTAATTCAAAATACTGAAAGAAGATTATAAAGTGTGTCCCAAAGGCGACTTTCCTGACGTTTTGATACAAAAAAAACAAAAACAAGCGAAAGCAGCGGTTTTTAGTAACACGTTAACCATAGACATGGGTCGCACTGGCCTGAAAGCTGTGTGGAAGCCGTCTGCTAGGTGAAGGCAGCGCGCAATAGACTACTTTTACAGAGAAACAACACAGTAAAGCTATGTGTACAGTACTTAGGAATAAGTCACTTGTTATTTTGAGGACATATTTAAGCACTGGTCACCAATGCCACACGATTTGATTGATGAAACGACTTACGGTTCGTATTAAAAGACAGTGTTTAGCCAAAACAGAGGATGGCCTTCGTTCTGGAGTTCTCCTCTTGCAACTATTCCAGCATTCAGCCACAGCATCAAGTGCCATCTCGATTTCTCCAGGTCAACAGGTCAAGCCCTGGTAAAGCCACACAGTCCAGATCTGATGACTTAAACATTCAATAAAAAGCTATAGTACCAACGCACATCCCAAACAGCATGCGTTTCAGTTTCTCTCATCGCCAGATCTGACACGGGAAAGAAAAAGGCTACAGCCCTCATTTGGTTTTAAGGTACAAGGGAACTCGAGCTTGGCAGATCACAACGCTAGAATGAAACGAGCCCGGACTTTCCGCGTGCTTCTACCGTATCACCGCGCGCCGGAGGAGTACTTTGCCTTGGTGATGAGGTATAACACGATGTCTTGGTGTCCTCCGAAAGCGGCGATGTGCAACGCGCTCCAGCCCTCCCGGTTCGCCAGCCGTATATCGGCTCCGAATTTCACCAGCAGTTTAACGAGCTCCAGATTCCCGTCGATGACCGACTGATGCAGCGCCGTCTGTCCCTCGGGGCCAAACGAATTAACGTTAAACTCGCAGTTGGTCATGTTCTGCAGCAGTGAATGGAGCTCCTTGGTGTTGCCTTTCTTCACCGCCTCCTGGAAGACTCTCTGCGGCGCCGAGCACGTCGATATATCCGCCTGGCTCATGATGCTCTCCGCCGCCTTTACAGTCTCTAGTACTGGGATATATTCGCGGCTTGACTGGACTAAAACCAGCTTAGGCGAGAGAGACTAGAAATAAGACGAGCGTATATCCCAAAAAGGACAAGTAAACGACACACTTGGTGTGCAAATGCAGTCGGTGGCTATATATCCAAAGACCTAGCGAGAAAGTTCAATCATCCACAAAAGCGTAAGTCTCCGTGTGTGTAAGTGTCTCTCAGTAGCAGCACCAGGTTATGGCAGAATATGGAGTTATTTAGTTTGGGAAAGGAGGCGTGTGAACGGCGGTATCTCCGGTTAAGCGCGTCGAGGGCCGTTAGCTTTTAGAGACGTCTGAGGTAACGTTAATTTACCTCAGGAAATGCGTCTCTCGCGTCCCGCGGTGGTTTATTTGGCAAGGGTGACTGAAATAAACAGAGAAACTGTTAAAACCACTATTTCACGCTGTCGAGTAGCGGCTTCTTAACGTGAACGAGTAAAGATGTACTTACTCTTGACGTTTGGACGGGAAGAAGTGACTCAAAAACTGACGCTTGCCCGCTGCTGTTTGTCCGTCGCGCGGTCCCGGTGATTCTCTGCCCAGAGCTGCGTTGCCAGGGGGATATTTTAGACGAACTAGTTTGCATAACAATATGTCTCTATAGAATCAAGTATTGTGGAATGGGAGGGCTGGGCGACGCTGATTGGCTGCGGAGTCGGCTTGGGGGCGTGACCAAGCGGGGGCGTGGCCCAGTACCCAGTACCCAAACATCCCACAGTAATAAGACGACTGCGTTATTATGCGTTAATATGCTCTTCGGCGAACCAAATGGTACAGATTCGAGAGGAAAAAAAATTTTATAAACAAACACATGAAAGATGGACCTAAGATAACAGAAAAGCTTGGGTTGCGTTTTTATTCAGAAACTGATCAAAATTTCGTTCCACAAAAATGTGACCCTGGTCCACAAAACCTATCATAAGGGTAATTATTTTGAAATTGAGATTTATATAAGAATAAATAAGCTTTCCAATGGTGTATGGTTTGTTAAGACAGGACAATATTTGGCTGAGATAGGACCTACAGCTATCTGAAAATCTGGAATTTGAGGATGCAAAAAAAAAAAAAAAAAAATCGAAATATTGAGAAAATCGCCTTTAAAGTTGTCCAAATGAAGTTCTAAGCAATGCATATTACTAATCAAAAATTAAGTTTTGATATATTTATGGTATGAAATTTACAAAATATCTTTATGGATCATGATCTTTACTTAATATCCTAATGATTTTTGGCATAAAAGAAAAATCGATCATTTTGACCCATACAATGTATTTTTGGCTATTGCTACAAATATACCCCAGCGACTTAAGACTGGTTTTGTGGTCCAAGGTCACAAACATACTTGCTATTTTGCCATCATAAACGCAATCAGCAGGCAGTTTGGGATCTTATATCTAAGTCCAGTTCGCACTGTACAGGAAATTATCTATTAACAAAAAATAAATATAATAATTATTATTATTATTATTTCTCTTTTATTCATTTATTTGTAGATTGTCCATTCAATGTTATAGTTCAATTTCCTACCTGTCTACACCAAATGGCAATAATGACTTCTTTATTGACGTTACTTAAAAATGACACGAAACACCTTTCTCTGAACCATTATAGACTTTAGGACTTGTGAAGCAGCCATTCCAGCTGTTTTAAGGCAATAACAAAGACTGTGCGACTTCCTGAGCGCGTCAACAGAGCCGTGCGTCGCGCTCGGCGTCAAGCATGCGCTCTGAAGTCAAAGCTGGATGTGCGCATGCGCGGGGCAGGAAGCGGAGTGACACGCATAGCAGCTGTACCGTGGGAACCGGACGAATGCAATTTCTGCGCAGCGCACTCGCCTTTCCTCACACGCCGCAGTTTGGCGTGGAAAGCCACACACACGCTGTATACTGTGCAGCCGTTTGCTCCGTTTGTACAGACGCTTGTATCATTTGATCTTCCAAACTGTTGTTTCACTTTATACTAAGCGTACCGCTTCGTACGTTATAAACTGCACGTAGCCTACTTTTTTGGGGGCAGTGAAGTGACTTTTGCATATGATCCGGACGTTTGGAGACGCGTTGAAAAGCTCTTAAAAACTACAATTTGACATTTAAATGAACAAATACCCGAGACTAGAGCCATTTAATCACACATTCAACGACAACAGCAACCAAGATTTCGTTTGTTACATTATTGTCATTTATTTCCACAGTTCCTAAATAGGCTACTGCAGTTTTAAGATACATATTTTAGACAGTCAATTCTAAACAGGTTTCTGAGTGAAATTATATTCTCAACTCTACCTGTAGCCTATCAGGCTATTGTATTATTCTACCTACATATTAAAGACACATACGATTAAATATCTCTGCATAACTGGTTTGTTTAACCTCTGGCAAAAGTACTCAGATATTCACTTGCTGTCAAATGAAATGTAATAAATAAAAGTGTGTCAGTATATATAGCCCAAGGGTCTGCAAGAACTATAAATGTAAAATTGTGTCAAACAAAATTACAATGTAAAATTAAGAAAGTCAAATTAAAGTGTGCAAAGTATGCATCGTAATGCAAGTAAACATGTTCTGGCTTTAAATGCAACACTCAGTTTTATACCATAGGCTATGTGTAAAAAGGGTCTCTGCTCGGTTTATGGGATATTGCTCAGTCTTTTTCCAAAAATTAAAAACTGAGGGTAAAATTTCACCTCCGCTTTTGAGAAGTTCACTAATCCTTGGTTATGTGTCGGCTGTCAAGTTCTCATGTTAACATTCTTTTTGTACATGAAACTTAACACTCAAAAATAAACCATGAGAAACCAGACTTCACACATATAAACACTGGGTTAACATGTGGAAGTAATAACATTATTAATTATTTGTAGTACCTTATCCTAACATGTCTTTTCTCCTCTAACATATCTCCTTCTTTAATATCTCCTGCTGGGTCTGCATGTGTGAATACTGAATTTCAGGCATTCTGTTTTTTGAGACGGACCAGATTTCAGTTCGCTCACAAATTATATTTCGACTGACTAAAGCATAAAGCTGTTTTCTTCCCCGTGCAAAACGTTCCCATCATTTGAAAGAATGAAGCGAGGTGCACTTGTGAGGTATTTGACCATGTGTGAAACAGAAGTGTTCTTTAAGACCTGCCAGGGTAGGGCTAAAATATCTCAGCACATCTGTTGGCTAATCAGAAAGATGTGTCCGTGCGCTGGCCTTTTGGAAAATATTTGTTGAGAAAACGGAGGGCCTCTCCCAGTGGCTGCTTATCACTGAATGCGGGAATTTGCACAATTTCTGGTAATTAGATTTATCTGCATGGCCCCACAAAGTTTACACTTAAAGGGATACTTCACCCAAATATGAAATTTTTGTTTTGTTCCAAACGTGTATAGCTTTTTTTTTCCTGCTGAACACAAAAGATATATTGAAGAATGTCAGTTTTGGTTCCCATTGACTTCCACTGCCTGGACAAAAAATATAATGGAAGTCAAAGGGAACCGAAACTGTTTGCTTACTAACATTCTTCAGAATATCTTTTGTGTTACACAGAAAAATGGCATTTTATGTGTCTACTGAGGGAGAAAAAAAATGCTTGTGCCATCTTTAAAAGCCTAAAAAGTTACATTTTTATTGCATTTTATCTTTTTATTTTAGCTGATAAATCAGTAGATACTGTTCAAAACGAAGACAAAAAGTCCTGTGCCACTTTTGGTTGTCATACATTAGTGGACCATGTGCATATTAATTTGATAAAGTACTCCTGTGGTTAGCCTGATAGGACACCTGTGTGAACTTGAGAACTGATTCATAAAAATCACAACACTGACTCAGAAAACTGAGAAATGTTTCTGAGAAAAGCAACATTTGAGAACAGATGACACTTTGTATCTAATGCGATAATTCAGATTTTTTTAAATGAAGTGTTTTGGGGTTCACATGGTTTCTGCAGGTTTTTGGAACTTTTAAAAAAAGAAAAAGAAAAATTAAGTAATAAATTGAATAGAACAATATGCCTATTTTCTCTAAATGTACAAAATACAACTTCCAACAGATCTCTATTACGGATTGAATAACACTGTTCAAAACCTTCTGGTCACACTGCAAAAGAAGTGTTCACGTTTCACGCGCAAACGTTTGCATTTACTTGAGAAGCAAAATGACAAGTTGGTGAGAAATGTATCAAAAAGAAGTGAGTTTATGATCAAAACAAGAATAAATATCTGCCAATAAGCTCAGAAAAATCAACTTAATTCAATGGAAAAACAAGTTTTCATTTCACAATAACAGATGTTTGTTCTTGTTTTAAGCATTAACTCGCTTCATTCAGTTTGCATCTCAAGTAAACGTTTCTTGATTTAAGGATGTTTAGATATTTGTACTGGAAAAAAACAACAACTTTCATTTCATGACTATAAATTTAAAAGGATAATTCACCCAAAAATGAAAATTCTGTCATTGATTACTCACCCTCATGTCGTTCCAAACTGGTAAGACCTTTGTTCATCTTCAGAATACAAATTAAGATATTTCTGATGAAATCCGAGAGCTTTCTGACCCTCTGTAGACAGCAACGCAACTGTAATGTTCCCAGGTCCAGAAACGTAGAAAAGACATCGGTAAAATAGTCCATGTGACAATCAGGGGTTCAACCGTAATTTTACTAAGCTACCAGAATACTTTTTGTGCAAACAAAATAATAATTTATTCAACAATTCGTCTCCCCGAGTTATCGTCTTCCGCCATTTTGGGACGTAACGTAATCAGCGCTGTTTACGTTCTAGACAGCGCGCGCACGCTGAAAGTAAACGGCGCTGATCACGTTGATTACATTCTGTGGTACTCTCCAAAATGGCGGAAGACGGTAACTCGGGGAGAAGAATTGCTGAATAAATTATGTTATTATTGTTTCTTTGCGCACAAAAAGTATTCTCCTAGCTTTGTAAAATTGCAGCTGAACCCCTGATTGTCACATGGACTATTTTACCGATGTCTTTGCTACATTTCTGGACCTGGGAACATTACAGTTGCATAATTGCTGTCTACAGAGGGTCAGAGAGTTTTTGGGTGAACTAACCCTTAAAGGCTTTCTGTTGTGAATTAAGACCTTTTTCTGGCCTTAATTTAGGGCGAATTAAGACTTTCAAAGATCTTTTCAAGACCAGCAGAAACCCAGCTTCAGAGCTCCAATAAATATTTTAAAAACTTTTTATAAGTTTTATTCCTTTATCTTTTTTTTAAACACATACCCAACACATATAAATCAAGCCTGAATGGTAAAGTATCACAGTTCACAGTCAACATCAAAGCAACAAGCTATAATGAGACGCCGGCGAGGTGCAAATCAAGCCGACGCTGAGAATATCCTGCGAGCCATTTCAGATGTACAGCACTTAACAGGAAGTGTCCCATTTTCCACCTGGGGCCGGGTCACATTCATCAGAAACCCAAGCCGGCGAGAGCGAGCGAGCTAAAAACTCCTCCCGACATTAAAGATTAATAAGTGTCATAAAAGCTCTGGCATCTAAACCTCCGAATGCTTTCAGATTAACCCTGGACTGATCAAACCTTCACACTCAGTGAAAATAGTTGGTGTTTGGTAGCCGCGTAGAGGCATTTTGCCTGAAGCGAAGCACGAAGGGGGAGCTCTTCAAAGATCAGCCAGCCTGCCCTGCGCAAGGTTTTTGGCGCCTGAGCCAGACAGCGCAGAGGTGGGGGGGGAGCAGGCAGAGGCCCCTGAGTCACTGGCCGGGGATTCTGCGGGACTAGCATGACGTCTCAATAGAGGGAGGGCCTTCAGAGTCCAATTCAGCCCCAGTACCACGTGTTCAAGGAGCGTGGGAAAGAGGCGAGCTTTTCTTCCCAGCAAAGAAAGAGCTAGTATCGAATAACAGAAGCGCAGAACAGGGCTAGGTAGAGCTCCTACTGCAAGCAGACAAGATTATCTCCGGCAAATGCAAACACGCAGAGCTACGGTTACAGTCAACACTTTGATACTTAGATTCAGGGAGCACACATTTAAAAGAGGACACGGCTCTGTTTGAGCGTGGCTTTATTGAACTTGGAAGGGCAGCGTGGTCGGAGGACTGACTGTATGCAGCCCATCCTGTTATGAACTTGCAAATCGTCCTCAAAAATTGGAACGAAAATAGCGTCTGGCGTGAATTCAGCAGCGCTGTCTTTGGGGAACCCAAGCATGTTTTTTTTGTAGTTTTGACAGATTTACAAATGGAGATATGACTTAAAGACTAAACATAAACAACTTTCATTCTGAAAAAAGGAAGTCAAGAAAATAAAACTTGTTTTTTTTTTGTTGTTTTTTAAAGATAATTGCAAGAGCGATAACATACAAAATATTATGATAGATTGTTTTAGAAAAAGAAATAAAGAAAAAATGGCTAAATATGTTGTGGGATTGTGGGAATCTGTTCATTAAGTGTTGTTAACACAGGTTTGTAAATAATTTATGGCATTAAGAATATTATTATGTGTAAAACAAATTTAGATCTTAAAAAGTTTTTTTTAAATAAATTAAAAAATGGCTAAAAAGAGTTTGTGCAAAAATTGTAATGAAATATCTTGTCATTTTTGGGGGTTAATGTATATTATGTTCTGTAAAACAAATTTAGATCTTAAGGCGAGACACTGCAGGTGAATAGGGTAAAAAAATTAACTAATAGTTATCGCCTTACTTACCTAGTTGATTGATTACATTGATAATTGCAAACATTTTTTGTATTACAAGTTTTCTAAAATGTTAGGTTTAAATATGCAAATGAGGCATTATTTAATGAAATATGCACTAATTTGCATACATTTCTAGTACAAAAATCTAAACACTGGATGAAGTCAGTTTCAAAATTCTTGTTTAATTTTTTGACATATTATAATCAAAAGTTTTACAGAGGGAATTTTGGGTATCTCATTTTGTCCCTCCATAATTCAGAAAATACTTAGAACAGACAGAAAACACTATATTTTGACAATTTTGGGCGATTAAAATGTTGTATATAATCAAGCAAATTATATATGAACAAATCCTCTGTAAAACCTTCAGGATATAGACAGGAATAAAAATGTAAAGTTTGGTGTGTGTAAGTGCTACTGAAGTGGAGATTTATGGCTCAGTGTAGGAGAAAAAACTCATTTTGAGAAAACGGCCTTTAAAAATATGTATTGTAATTGAAATCTATTGACACAAATAGATAAAGTGCTATAAAAGAAACACTTAACAGTGTCTTTTGGATGTTTTCGTTCTACTAGTCTGAAAAAACACTTTATGAAAAACCAAAAAGCCCAAAATCTCAAAATTGACAGGTGCATAAAAAAACAGTGTTTTTGCCTGTAGTGTCTCCCCTTAAATGTAAAAAAAAAAAAGGAAAAATTGTGTATAAATCTAGTGCAAAAATTAAATTAAAAGTGGTGTCATATTTTGTGGGGTTAAACTAATGTAAATTCTGTTTTTAATAATTTGTGACTAATCTTCATAAAGTGTTGTTAAAGCACTTATGATTTATGAACTATTTTAGGAGATTTGTAAACAATTTATGGCATTAAGTATATTATTATTATAATAATAATATGTAAAACAAATTCAAATCTTAATATTTTGTTTAATATACAGCAAAAAAAATAGTGCGAAAATGAAAATGAAATGAATATCTTGTCATTTTGGGAAGTTAATGTAAACATTTAATGGAATTAAGTATATTATTGTGTAAAACAAACTTAAATTTAAGTAAAAAAAGATTTTGTGCAAAAATTTAAATAAAATGAATTTTGCGGGATTAAACCAAATCCTGTTTTTAATAACATTTTGTGTCTAATCTTCATAGTGTTGTTAAAACAGTTAAGACTTATGATTTACGAACAATTTTAGGAGGGTTACAAACATTTTATGGCATTAAGTACATATTAGTTAAAAACAAGAATAAAACAGAGTAACAAATGTCTAAAGATATTGTGCAAAAATGTAAATGAAAGTCTTGTCATTTTGTGGTGTTAGTCAAATATGAATCCTGTTTTTAATAACAATTTATGACTAATCATTTCATAAAGTGTTATTAAAAGTTTTTTTTCTGATTTCAGGAGGTTTGTAAACATTTTATAGCATCAAGTATATAATTACATTGTGTAAAACAAATGCACACAGGACAATTTAATAGTCAATTTTGTTTACAGTGCAAAACACAATTAAACCTTCCAAAAGGTTTTTGCACACTTACTATGACACAGTGTAGCAAATAAAAATACCTCCATAAAAAAGGATTTAAAAAAAATCAGATGCATGAAAAAAAAAAGCAAGGCAACAGCAAGAGTTCATTACAACTGGAGTTTCCCTGTCGATCTCAAGCTTTTGTTGCTGCGTCTTCACTGACGTGCAAGACCTCTTGGAACTGCGACAGCACCCGGTCAAAGTGCGTCCCCTCCCAGAACACCTTTCCACAGCCGGTGCAGATGAAGTACACTGGAATCCGGGGCAGGAGGCCTGGGGGCACGGTCTCCAGCTGAACTTCGGCCCCGCTGGGGAATTTGAAGGTCTGGGGGTCCAAGGCGGTACGTGGGGCCCAGCGGCAGTGAGGGGTGAACTCGGGGCCCTCTGGGGGCCTCCAGCTATTGTATTCAGCTTGTGTTTCATCCTGCGGCTCGCAGTCATCCCGCTTAGATACGATGTCTTGAAGGAGACCTTTTAAGAGCAAGAAAAGGCCAATAGAGGCAAGGAAGAAGGCAGCATTACGTTAAACTATGCTGCTGACAAAAACCAAAGAATTAGGCAAAATACTGTTAAAAGTAAATGCTAATTAAAATGAAAATGTAAAATATACATTCAAATATGTGCTGTATTGACAAATGGAAAAGAAGTGGCAACCTCTCTCTTTCATCATGCGGGTCATATCCTCTCTGGACAGCTTAAAGTACTCATTACAGTTGCAAGCCTAGAAAAAGGTGACAGAAAAAACACATTCGTATGTAATAAAACATGACGTGACCAAGTAAATCAATTCAGCAGCAAGATGTTAAATCAAGATCTTTTATTATCTACTGATATATAATACAGTCAGTACATGCATATTACTTCTAAATAGCTTTAATACTGTTTATAGCCTACTTGATGACTAAATTATTACAAAAATGAGTAATTATCAAAACTTCAAAAGAACTACTCGTATTGTGGTATTTATGGAAAATATATGGTAAATATGCTAAATATTCTAATTTTTGACAAGTTCGCATACACTGCCGCTCAAAAGTTTGGGATCAGACCGATTTTTATGTTTTTAAGGCAGTTTCTTCTGCTCATCAAGGCTGTATTTATTCAATCAAAAATACAGAAAAAAACAGTAATATTGTGAAATCTTATTGCAATTTCTAATATTGGTTTTCTATTTTAATATACTTTAAAATAGAATTTATTTCTGTGACACAGCGCTGAATTTTCAGCATCATTACTCCAGTCTTCAGTGTCACATGATCCTTCAGAAATCATTCTAATATGCTGATTTATTATGAGTGTTGAAACTGTTGTGCTGCTTCATATTGTTTTTTGGAACGTGATCTTTTTTCATTGATACTTTTATGAACACAAAGTTAAAAAAGAGCAGCATTTGTTCAAAATAGAAACCTTTTCTAACAATATAAGTCTTTAACTTTTTATTCATTTAACATCCCTCCTGAATAGAAGTATTTATTTCTTTAAAAAAAAAAAAAAAAAAAATGTACTGACCTTTTGAATATTCAAACTTTTGAATAGCATTGAATATTGTAACACAACATTTCTTTTTTAAAGAAATGCTGTTCTTTTTAACTTTTTATTAATCAGAGAATCCTAAAAAATATATATCACGGGTCCCAAAAAAAAAAAAATTAAGCAGCACAACTGTTTTCAACATTGATTATAAATCAGCATATCAAAATGATTTCTGAAGGATCATGTGACACTGAAGACTGGAGTAATGATGCTGAAAATTCAGCTTTGATCTCAGGAATAAATTATATTTTAGTATATTAAAATAGAAAACTGTTCTTTTAAATTGCAATAATATTTCACAAAATAACAGTTTTTTTCCTGTATTTTTGATCAAATAGACACAGCCTTGATGAGCAGAAGAAACATCTTTAAAAAAAACATTACAAATCTTACTGATCCCAAACTTTTGAGCGGCAGTGAATATGGCACACTTGTTTTTCCTTGACTATATGACCCAATGTATCCATTAACAGCACATAAATATAGCAAAAAAGTTTCATACATATAATATCATTCCAGTGTTTGGGGTTTTTAAAGGTATGATATTATTACAATTTAAAATAACTGTTTTCCATGTGAATTTGTTAAAATGTAATGTGATTTTCAGCATCATTACTCCAGTCTTCAGTGTCACATGATCCTTCAGAAATCACTCTAATAGGCTGATTTGCAGCTCAAGAAACATTTATTAATGTTGAAAACAGTGTGGAAACCAACTTTTTAAAAAATTTTAAACTTTTTTTTTTTTTAAACTAAATGTCTTTCTTTACCATCATTTTTGATCAAATGAATGTGTCCTTGCAGAATAAAAAATATTAATTTCTTTAAAAATAAATCCTACTGACCCCAAACTTTTGAACTGTACTGTATATATACACAGCAGTAATGGTAGGTTGCAAACTAGGCTCGTATATATTTCAAATAGTCTATTAGTTCCCATGCTAAACTCTCTCACACGCGCACACACGCACACACACACGCAGGGCTCCAGTGACGCAGGCTAGGTGTGAGGTTAGACGTTTGAGTCGCCTCTCTTGATTTCACACCTCAGTGTGGCTTCTGTCTCATCCTCAGCGAGGAACCAATTCCCACCCTTTCAGACAACACACAGGCGCTAAAAGCCTCGTCACTGAACTCAGCGACACCACCCAGACTGAGTCTCACGCTGAACGCAACACCTTAACCGGACACTGACAATTCAGTCAGTCAACTCATTAGACTGGAATGCTTCTCACACAAACTGAAACTGAAATCAAAAGACTGCTCGGTTTGAACAAATAATTGACATTTTTGAACATTTTGTCACATTTACTCACTAATGCTTTCATTACTTCTAAAGGTGTACATTTGGAAGAAAACAACTTCACATAGCCAAAAATACATTGTATGGGTCAAAATTATCGATTTTTCTTTTATGCCAAAAATCATTAGGATATTAAGTAAAGATCATGTTCCATGAAGATATTTTGTAAATTTCCTACCGTAAATATATATATAAACTTTTTGATTAGTGATATGCATTGCTAAGAACTTCATTTGGACGACTTTAAAGGTGATTTTCTCAATATTTAGATTTTTTTGCACCCTCGGATTCCAGATTTTCGAATAGTTGTCATAACAAACCAAACATCAATGGAAAGCGTATGGAGTAATGATGCTGAAAATTCAGCTTTAACATCACATGCATAAATTACATTTTAAACTAAAAAACAAAAAAAGTGATTTGAAATTGTAATAATATTTCACAATATTATGATTTTTGCAGCATTTCTAATAAAAACAAAAATAATTAGGTAGTGTGAATGATATCTATTCATAAACATTCAGATTTAATACTGCATCCATTCAGAATTCAGTTTAAACTATATGTGATTTTGCATACGCACACACAAACACAAGGTGCTGTGAAAAGGCATGTTGCGTGTGCGCGTGTGTGTGTGTGTGTGTGTGAGGGACCGGCACAGGTGCCCTTTGCAACCCCTGTCTGCTCACTCTCACGCTCTCTCCATTCCACCTTGAGTGATCTCTTCCCACACACTGCGCAAAACACACCGGCAACTATTTACCCAACTCCTGAGTTTCCCATGCAAAAGCAAGTCAAAACCTGCTCCGCCAACTCTTCACACTCATGCCTGCACCGCCACCGCCACCGCGCTTTCTCCATCTGTGTTTGCCTCCGAAACCACATGTGCGAGTTTTGCTTCTAAACCTGCGAGGTGTGACCAGACCAAACCCTATGGCAAATATGTCATTTGTGCTGCTGTAGCGGGTCCAGCTATGATCTTATCCATGATCGTCAGCCACTAGTGCTTTCTTTCCAGCTCACAGTCACACATCTGCGATTAGGTAGGCATCACTAGTGTGATTCAGCTTTTGAGTGGGGTTTTGCAACAGTGGGCAAGCCAGTGACAAACCTTCCCCACTCGTCACTTGCCCCCGATTCGGAAAACAACCGATGAAGAGATAGATTGTAATCGCAGCTGGTTAGGACACGCTTTGGAAACTCTGGAGTATTTAACGGCCTAACTCGTCCTGCTCCGTTCATGGCATGGAAATGAATGAAAGTGGTCTGGAAAAGAAAATGAATACTTGAAAATCTTGCATGTTTTTGAGAAGAGATTAAGGCTACACAAACGCTGTGATTTAATTAAATAAATATATATGCACTGCATATTTCAGAGTGAATCTAACGTTATAATTTGCATCTGGGAATGCAACATCCACCAATCATCTAGCAAAATTGTTGCTTTTAAGAAGCTTTAAAAGGTCTTTCTGCAGTTTTCCATCAAATTAAAAGCTCAATGGTTTAACTTCTTAAAATAAAGAAATTAGGACCGCCATAAATATTAGTATTGTAATTTTACAGTTGATATTTTTTTACTTTACAGTGAAATATTACCATAGCATATTGCTTATTTTGTTTCATGATTTAATTTATTCATTTAAACAATCATATTTTATATTTTTATCTAGTGATAATAATTACTATAAGTATTAGTCATACTGATATATAAAATCACAAAATATTTTTCACAGTCAAAATGCTGAATTGTTTAACTTCTGAAAATGAAGAAATTAAGATCTACAGTTGTACTTACAAAAACAAAACAAAAAACCACACACGATAATATTTATTTTGTTTCATAATATTTAGTAATAATAATAATTATAATAATAATAATAATTATAATAATAATAATAATAATTATAATAATAATAATAATAATAATAATAATAATAATAATTATAATAATAATATAGTCATACTGATATATAAAAAAAAAAAATCACAAATTATAAATCAAAAGCTCAATAGTTTAACTTGTGAAAGTAAAGAAATTAAGACCGCCGTAAATATTAGTATTGAAATTTTATATTTTTCTTTTATAGTGCAGTACTACAATAGTAATTGTTTTTTGTTTCCAAATTGTATTTTTTGTTTTATTTAATATTTTTATTTAGTACTAATAATAATTACTATAATAATAATAATTATAATAATAATATAGTCATACTGATATATAAAAATCACCAAAATATTTTTCACAATCAAAAGCTCATTGGTTTCAATTTTGAAAATGAAAATGTAGAACCGCATAAATATTAATAATGTAATTTTACAGTTGTACTTACAAAAACAAAACAAAAAACCACACACGATAATATTTATTTTGTTTCATAATATTTAGTAATAATAATAATAATAATAATAATAATAATAATAATAATAATAATAATAATAATAAGTAAAATTATAGTCATACTGATATATAAAAAAAAAAAATCACAAATTATAAATCAAAAGCTCAATAGTTTAACTTTTGAAAGTAAAGAAATTAAGATCGCCGTAAATATTAGTATTGAAATTTTATATTTTTCTTTTATAGTGCAGTACTACAATAGTAATTGTTTTTTGTTTCCAAATTGTATTTTTTGTTTTATTTAATATTTTTATTTAGTACTAATAATAATTACTATAATAATAATAATAATTATAATAATAATATAGTCATACTGATATATAAAAATCACCAAAATATTTTCACAATCAAAAGCTCATTGGTTTCAATTTTGAAAATGAAAATGTAGAACCGCATAAATATTAATAATGTAATTTTACAGTTGTACTTACAAAAACAAAACAAAAAACCACACACGATAATATTTATTTTGTTTCATGATTTAATTTATTCATTTAAACAATCATATTTTATATTTTTATCTAGTGATAATAATTACTATAATAATAATAATAATAATAATAATAATAATAATAATAATAATAATAATTATAATAATAATATAGTCATACTGATATATAAAATCACAAAATCACAAATTATAAATCAAAAGCTCAATAGTTTAACTTTTGAAAATGAAGAAATTAAGATCGCCGTAAATATTAGTATTGTAATTCTACAGTTGTATTGTGAAACATTTTTTGTTTCATCATTTTATTTCACATGTAATACTTCTATTTAGTAATTATAACAATTGCTTTAATTATAGTCATACTGATATATAAAAATCACAAAGAATATATTTTTTATAATAATTTTTTTTGGGGGCCAAATTGTGCAGCTCCACAAACACACGCACAACAAACCTGGAGCTTTTTTAGTTCCTGGTTAGTGATTAAACAAGGAAAATATCCCATAAAACTACATTTTAGAAGGGACCCGAGTCATATTCATTGCGGATGGGCTCTTTTGATCTGGACCAGTAAAGCAACAACCTAAAACCTTCTAACATACACCCTGAACACACTAGCAGGATGCCAAGAGCAGCAACAGCACAGCAAATCCTGGCAACTAAATAACACCCAGGCATCCAAGTTCTGGAGCTTGCCTTCATCATTTCCTCAGAAAATGTAGTAGCCAGGTTAGTCACTGAGCTTATGTTGTTGTGCCTCAGGTAAAGACAGTGCAAGAGTTGACTGTATGCACAGAGCAGTGTTCCAGACATGAAGCCTCAGACGAGCTAAACATTTCCAATTAGAGATCCGAGCTCCAGAGAGCTGGGGGAGGGGAGGGGAGGGGAGCGGAGGGAAATATTCATTTGGACTCGCACACACTCCGTCCCCCCCTCTCTCTCTCTCTCTCTCTCTCTCTCACTCTCTCTCTCTCTCTCTCACTGCCGCTCCCATGGGAAAATCCTGCGCTGCATTCAGACAGCGGGCTTGTGCTGTGGCTGGGTCACGTGACCGTGGGTCTGACCAATGAGAGGAGGCTGCTATGATTCAAACAGAAGCAGAGGCAGGTAAGCGTGGGAACAGATTCCTGCCCTGTCGGCAGCAAACCTCGCCGTTTGACACATTTGTTGCAAGCACGGGCGGCCAATAACAAGATCACTAGCTTCTTGAGAAATGTTGATAGCGCTTTGTGGGAAAACAAATTGGGGTTGGCATTGGGAAATTTGTTTCTAACGGAAAATTTCTGGAAAAAGGTTCCATTAGTTAACTAGTTATTAACTACATTAATTAGTGATTAACTAACAATGAAAAATACTTCAAAAGCATTTATTATTAAAATTCACTAAATACATTATTTAAATCAAATGCTGTATCTGTTAATATTATTTAATTAGTTATTTAATATGATTTGAGCTTACATAAACTAGCAATGAGTTAATTAACTGACATAAACAAAAATGACTGAATAGTGTAACAAACACATGGCACATTGTTCGGTAATGTCACTTAATCCATTAACCAATGTTAACCAACTTTATTGTAAAGTATTAGCAATATGTTTTGTTTTTTTAAATCACTTCAACTGAACCAATATTATTACAGTTTAATTTTTTTCATATTTATTTATTTATATTATTTGTTTTTTAAATGACATTTATCAATGCCAAATAAAACTCAAATTCAAAACCATATAATAATATTTAACAAAGGAAGTAAATACTACCAAAACGCAAAAAAAACTAAATAATGGTAATTGACACAAAGAAAGGAAGAACTATAATATAATATAATGTAAAGTAACACTTCACATTAAGGTTCCATTTATTACTTAGAAACAATTCTAAAGCATTTATTACTCTGTTAATGTTGCTTCCAACATTTACTAATACATTATTAAAATGAAAGGTTATATCTATTAACATGGATTAACAATGAACAGTTTTATTTAATATAGTTAATATAATAATACAGTTGTATTTAATATGCATTAAATATAGTTAACAAATGGAACCTTATTGTAATGTGTTACTATGTAATCAATATTATATAGAATTACAATTAAATTCATTTTAATACATTTTTATTTACAAACAAATTTTGACTAAATTGTTGCAAAAAACATGTTGCATGTTTAGGTCAATCTGTCGATTCAAATATTTAACCATATATTTAATATCAAGGTGTTTTGTATTTAAAGCAAATCAACAACATTTCATTCCTTTTTAGGAAAGAAAACTATATTATTGTGCTCTGCAATTTATGTGAAATACATTCATATCTATATGACGACGCCGTATAGAGTTCGATTTCTGCTCTCTACTCATCGCAGTTGTATAACAAGCAGATTTTATATTTTTTCGACGGCATCAAAATGAACATGAAAAGCAAACAGAAGAATGCAAGCATTCAATGGCAAAATACAAACACGTTAACTGACAGTAATAATTAAATAGGCTTAATTTAATTAGCTACTTTTTGTAACCACCTTGTTTATCTAATTAGATCATCAGCTTGACTGTATCTTAACTACTTAAGTTTGCGACACAGCTTCCTTCACACTGGTATATGTGATACACTGGAATTCAAAAAGAAGAAAAACAACATTTCAGTTCTCAGAGGTAATAAGACACGAGACTGCATTAGCAGAAATCTCATCAGGCCTGACCTCTCTTTCTCTCGTGACCCTGCCTGGAGGTGTTTTAGATTAGTGTTGTTGTCGGTGCTAATGGTCCGTTCACTGCCCAGAGAGCTGAACCTGACCAGACGATTGGACAGGATGCAGTCGACACTTCTCTCTTTCTCGAACAACATACATGTGTTCAGAAAACTCTCCTCTGTTGGTCTTGGAACAGCTCATACCCAGCAAAGTTTCTTGGCAGCTCTGGACGAGGGGGGCTGCTTTGGGACTGGAGCTCTGCAGAGAACCACGGGAGTCGGGGAATAATGGCCAGTGAGGAGACTCTTTGTGTGGGCTTTAGCTGCAGGGCTCAGGGGGGCACTGGGGGTTTTGTGTGCTAGCTTGGCCTCTGTGAAGCTAGCCTTTCCACCCACCCTATTGATACTTGCCCCTCTCTCAGAGCTGAGCTCTTTAGCACTGCCCAAATAGGGGGATAATAGCCTCACTACGAGCCCTGAAACCAAGAATGGTTCATAGCCCTTTCTTTTTCTCTCCCCTCATTCTTTCGTCTCAGGCGGTCAGATCAATGACTCTTACATACTTCCAGCAGTAAATACCCTTGAGGATGTCGCTGGGGAATTTGGAGGTTTTTTTTGTCCACAACTAGATGTAAATAAATGAGATTTGGAACTAGGGCTGGCTGAGTTATTGTGTACACATACAATGCATTTTGGTTGAAAATACTAGATTGATTTGAATAGATTTCTATTTGGCCATTAGGTTTCATAAAAAACCACCATGTGTCGTAACTTCTGAAATGTCGGAAGAGTTAGGAGTTCAATCATTTTATGTGAATGAGTTGTTTTGAAGGATCCATTTTAGTGAATTGGTTTAAATCCGGATTACATTGTGAAAAAAATATATAAGAAAACATGTTCATGGAAGGTCTTGCATTGCATTTTCCATGCTTTGATGATCAGTGGTGAACCGATATTAAAATTCTGGCCAACATTCATATTATGATTGACCAATTAATAATTGACCAATACTAAATTTCCACACTATTTTGCCAAAATAAATGAAAAACAAACATTGTGTGTATGAATTGTGGCATCAAAGCAAATTTATGCATCACATGTATTGTGATAAGTGTTCAGAAACCTCTCTCTATTGTCTCTCCACATATAGGAAGAGAATTGAAGAGGAAGAAAGTGAGAGAGAAACTGTGGGCAAGGTTGTCGTGTCGCGCAGTCTTCCCACCACACCCACAGTAACTCGCTGCGGTATTTGTCCCGTCCTGTCTCCCGGTGTCTTGTCATGGGAGCGCCACCACATTCTGTTGCGCAAACCTCGTGCTGCTTTTCACACCTCTCTTTCTTCCCTTGCTTGCTCTCTTTAACCGACACACTTAAGCATGTTTGGAATGCTATTGTGAAGTCTTCGTGATTCATCCCCAACTGTAAATATTGACTATGGCAGCCCTTAAGGGGGGGGACGAGCCTGAGAAAGCTGTGGGATGACTGGTGCCCGGCCCACTCCAATGGGCACCACAGATTTCAGACCCAGCAGGCTGACAAAAAGAGTTTGCAGACCACAGGGTGGGTCAAAACCCCGTTTCCCAGTATCTTTCCCATTGCCCCTCGGCACTTTAGAAGATTTGCTTTTGTTGAGCTAGCATAGATTTACCTACCAATCGGCCATGTACAAGAAAGGTCTGAATTTTTAGATGAATCTGAATAAATAAGCTTTCCATTGATGTATGGTTTGTTAGGATCGGACAATATTTGGCTGAGATACAACTATTTGAATATCTGGAATCTGAGGGTGCAAAGAAATCTAAATATTGAGAAAATCGCCTTTAAAGCTGTCCAAATGAAGTTCTTAGCAATGCATATATCGAAATTTAATTTTTTATTAGTAATATGTATGGTAGGAAATTTACTAAATATCTTCATGGAACATGATCTTTACTTAATATCCTAATGATTTTTGGCATAAAAGAAAAATTGGTAACACTTTACAATAAGGTGTCATTTATTAACTAACATGAACAAACAATGAACAATGCATTTATTACACTATTTAATGTTAGTTAATGAAAATACAGTTGTTCATTGTTCATGTTAGTTCACAGTGCATTAACTAATGTTAACAAACACAACTTGTGATTTTTAATAATACATTAGTAAATGCTGAAATTAACATTAACTAAGATTAATAAATGCTGTAGAAGTATTGTTCATTCTTAGTTCATGTTTACTAATGTTGTTAACTAATGTTAACTAATGAACCTTATTGTAAAGTCTTACAGAAAAATTTATCATTTTGACCCACACAATTATGTTATGGCTATTGCTACAAATATACCCGTGCTACTTATGACTGGTTTTGTGGTCCAGAGTCACAATTGATCCCACAACATGGATACCAGGTAGCTCTGTCAAAGGTACCGACAGTAACAAACAATTTAGCAAACATGAAAGACTCATTGTGCCGTGAAATAAGAATGCAAATGAGGACCAATGATCTTGATTTTCTCACAAAGATAACCGTGCACGCACACACACAGCATGTGGGAGATAAAGTGAAATGAAAGGGCGTGAGGGGAGAGAGGTCAAGTGCTAATGATGCTGGATAAGACACGAGAGCCTCAGAAGAAAGACGACTTCAAAGCACCCCTTTCTCTGAGTGTCGGTGTCCACAAGGAAAGGACAAAAACGAAGGGCTTTGAGATGGCAGCAGGGGTGGACAAAAAGAAGTGTGAGAGAGAAACAAGAACAAGGGTGTAGACAGGAAATGGGACAAGATGGTGAACAAAAGCCTGGGGGGGAAAGACACCGGGAGATGGAAACGCAGAGGTAGAGGACGGCTGGGGGTTGGGTTCGGGGTTCACCTCGGGTGTGAAAGCGTCGAGGTGAAGCCTAAAAAGGCCTGAGAGAGTTCCTGTGTCACGGACCCCATCGCCACCCCTCCTTCCCTCGCGTTCTGCTCGGTCCTGCTAAATTCCCCAGGGCCAGAGGCTGTCCCTTTGCAGTCTCCTGTGACACAGTCATTATGAGTGTGGGAACCGAATCTGTCCCTCTCACAGTGCCCCTGCGAGCATGTTGCTCCGCCCCACCTCAGTCCACCATCACCCCCACCGACTCCAGCTCCGCTCGCCCCCTGATATCTCTGAGAGCCGGACCCCAGTAACCCCCTCCTTCCATGTAACAGAGCTGCTATCTCCCAGTGCAGAGCTGTCCGTCCCGGTCTCTGTCAAACACCCCCCCCCTCCCAATCATCCTCCATCCCTGACACTATCTCCTCGCCGATAACCATGGGAACCGTTCTGTGGGAACTGGCTGGACCGGCCCGGCTCACCAAAATAGATGGCGAAGAAAAAAAAACGGTGAGAAAGAAAACGAGAAATACCTCCCAGAGGGAGGGCTTGAACAGACGGACAGAAACAGGTACGCAACCTCACCAATCAGGATCTGGCAGGGAAAGGTTGGGGGGTAGGTGGTGCGGGAAAGTTCTCCAGCTGCTTTGATTTTGGGCTCTTCGGGCCACTGCTTTTACACTGTGGCTTTGGGGCCGTTGGTGTCCCCTCTCTTTGTAATGGAGATCTTCAAAGAGAGCAGAACTCTAGAGATCAAACACTGCAGGCTAGTCCGATAAGAGGTAATGAACATATCCCAGCATGCTTTGGTTCGCCAAGAACCGGCTAATATTGCAAGTTTAGATGATATCACTGGGGAATCCCTTTAAAAGGTGAAGCGGATAAAGTTAACCTCGGTGCCTCCTCCTTTTCCTCATGCGCAAGCATCACGGATGCGCTAGCACAGTTCCTGTGAGAAAACCGACTTTCTTTGGTTGCTGGAGGACGGGGAGGGAAAGGGAGAAGGCGAGAGCGTGCATCTTTTCTTGTCTGAATTTGGCCATTTTTCCATTCCAGTTTTATTCGACGTCGTTCAGCAGTCCGGGCTCTCCCAGCACTTTCCCAAGCCAGAGAGGCTGACCCCAGTGTCCGTATACCTCGACTGTCCCACGGGGGGGCTGCTCTTCAACCCTTCCCACCCCTAACTGCCCAGCACTCCCAAAGCAAACAGACTTCCAACCCTCGATAACATCAGCCGGATCAGACACAGAGGAAGCACTGCCAGCCTCTGTTGACCCCCATTCCCAAGCCCGACTCAAGCGCAGTGTGTCTGAATACTAATAAAATGACAAAAAAAGAACTAAATATATCATGTTTAGCACTACTTCAGTACTTTCTCGCACCACACACACAGACACACTATGGGTCGCCAGTCTTTCCCTCATTAACACACACAGAAACAAACAGTAGCAGTGGGGTTCCAGGGCTGTTATAGCTTGACAGGCTTCACTGGGGGTCTCATTTAAGACAGACATCTACACTGTGCAAGTGCACAGACCAGCCATGCAAAAAGAATCCGTCAAATCCAACAACATTCCCATGGACGCTAGGCATACCACTATTAGCTACAGCATATATAACAACCCTATTAACCTTAGAAACTGTTCTTCGGTCTGTGAGTGCTAGTTAGAAGCACATCCATCAAAATCTTGTTTCAAACAGTGCATGTGTGATTTAATGTGGGAGGCACAACGGCCCAACCTATTGTTCTTAAGACAAATGACAAATGCATTGGGGAAAGTGAACTTGGCCAAATTGCTCCTAAGGTGATTTTAGTAAAGCTCCCTCAAAGTTCACACACAAATATTTACTCTAGTGACAAATAAATATACTAAAATGCATTTATTTCATGCAAAGTATACTACAAATACATTTACATATTTATGTACTTAATAAAAATAATCTGCAACTAGTATACTTTTAGTACACTAAACTGGGACA
The DNA here is from genome assembly GCF_012432095.1 of Onychostoma macrolepis. NCBI lineage: Eukaryota > Metazoa > Chordata > Actinopteri > Cypriniformes > Cyprinidae > Onychostoma > Onychostoma macrolepis. The sequence continues at coordinate 5,858,707 of NC_081164.1, read as the reverse complement.
CTTAAAGTCTGCTAAATTGGAACAACTCATTTTGTACTTAATGCACTTTAATTGTGGGGAAGTAGTGCTGAAGTCCAACTAAAGATATCCTGAAGTATATTTGATTGTGCTAAAGTGGAACTGTTGCAAGTATAATTCAGGTACAGTTTAAATATCTTGCATTTAAAGATTTTATTTAAAGATCATACAATCCTTGTCATTAGTGCATTAAAATCCATTTTAGGTTTAATATTAAGAAATGTGCATTGTGCACAAGTAGTACTCCAAATAAAGTTTATTATAATTTTTATATCAGTAAGTCTCAAGTGACATGTCATTTAATATGTTCATAGATTTGAACTATACCTAGTATGAAATAAATGTATTTTAAATACATTACCTTTTTTTTTTTTACTAGGGTACCAACTAACAAATGTCACTTTTTGTCTTAATTTTGAACAGTATATCATTTTCCTAACATTTAAAATCTCACAAATGTTATTTTTGAGGTTTTGCTTTAAAACAGCTTTTTCTTTAAAACTATTTGGGATATCTCACCCCAAAATAAAACAATGCCATCATTTACCAACCGTAATTTCACTCCTAATGTCTTCTGTGTAACAAAAAATTAGAAATTCTGATGTTCAAGCTGCTCTGTTACATGAGAGAGAAAACGGGCTAACCTTTAAAATATCTGTTTTTAGGCTAAAAAGTGTGCTTTAGAAAGACTGTGCTTTACAAATGATTTGTTGCTAAGGTAAAATTACAGAAAGGACTATTTGTTCAAAGTAAGAGAACCGGTGAGATAAACAGAGCCTAATCTAGATGACCAACTAAGTCCCATTTAGTTGCTCAACCAAAGCAAAGTAGGGTAGCATTAACATTGGCAAGGGCAGGCCATTCTGCAGAGCTACAGGGAGCCCAGCACGTAGCCCTGCACTTTAAAGGCATGCTGTGCAAGTTCATGAAAGACGACTGGAGATAAAAATGGGCTTGAATGATAGCTTGTGGAAAAACATAACTCTCTACAGTCTGCAAAAACATGGAAATTCGTAGATAAATTCTGAGGATGGAAAAGCTGACAGATATACACACATGGTGACACGGTCGGTCTCTCTTACACAGTAAATCATGGACACACATGATGCTTTCCTCCTACACAGACACACACACTCCATTCATAAGAATGACCGCATTGAGCAACCCTCCCTAAGTACAGCTCATAAAAATGCCCATCAAGGCACACTTTCACACATGCAACTATTAGGGAGGGACGGAGAGGAGGGGTGGGAAGATTCAGGAAAAAAGTGAAATGAGAGAAGGAGAGATTTGCAATCCTATGGTTTTCAATCTTATGGTTTTCCTCAAAACACTTTGAAGTACCTGCTATATGCATGCGGTAATCATTCAATAATACAGTCCTATTGTATTACCTTCTGATGCCATCACTGTGCCTAATGGCTAAAAAGGCAGATGTGATTGATTTGGAACACTCTACTTAGGGAGCAACTTGGTGCCACACAAGACTCAAATAATTAATTCCAAAAGAGTCTGATGCTAACATGTTTTTAAGCTAACACCGTGTCTACACTGGATGCAACAACGCATTTGAACTGTGTGTCAGTACGTCATAAATAGAACAAGGCATCGGTTTACCGCGCTGAATCACTGATTATAGGGTTCTATTGTCTTTTGTCGTGTGGTGCTGCTCACAAACTGGTGTAAACACGTGTAATAATGGAGTACTCCAAAGCCCAAAGTAAATTTCGTTTTTACGCTATGGTATGCTCATGACGTAAATTTCATTAGCACAGTTATGCTAATTAGAAGACTATGTACATACTGCAGCCAGATTTTTAGAACTGCGCATAATCTGCACACTTTTTATAGCTCAACACGTAGCCTTTCAAAGTATAGTCCATTTAAGGTGTGCGTGAATGCAGGTGGTCAAAACATGCGCTCTAAAAAGCTTCATCTTTCTCCTTGCTCTATTTTTCTCCGGAATTTATGACCGATAAAAATGTCTTTGTACTCTTATTAAACTAAAGTTGCAGCAATCTTACAACCCTCTCACACAAGGGCTTGTCAATGTGGGAGTTTATTGTTGTTGCAGTCTCCGCTATTTTGTTGTTGTTATTGTTCCATCTCTTTAGTTTTGTTTTCTACTGTGAAACAACAGCCCAGGCCAGTGCTGCCACCTTATGGAACAACTGATTAGTGCAAAACCAAGTCAACGCGCATTTGCAACCTGCACATCCAAAGTACACACGATTACAAAAATCATATTGTGCATACTATTCTGGTCACGAAATTTGCATCACGTGCACTGTAGACGGACCGTCGCATACATGTAAAAACCAGTATGCTTTGGCCTTTAGCTCACATATGCATGTGTATTTTCTTGCACCAATTAGTTTGTCTGCAAGGTCACAAGCGCTTGCATGAGGGGGTTAAGAAATAAACACAACTCTAGTTTAAGCAAGTACACAAAAACATTTTTATTGGTTATAAGTTCTGAAGAGAAATAGGAAGACACTGGATAAAGATGAAACTTTCCAGTGCGCATGTGTCGAGATCCTGAGTTTGTGCACGCTACCAAATGAGGTACACTTTGAAAGGCTATGCGTTTGGCTTTATGCATACGCTAGTGTTCGCATCAAAACTAAGCCATTGTTCACTTATAATCTTCCCCTCTTAAGCCCAAAGTAGACTTCAAATTTCAAACTTCATCACAAATATATATTGTGCGAATTTAGAATACTTGGAATATTGCGCACAGGTTGTGTGCACTACTTTCATGTGCTTTTTCATAGTATGGAAAAGAGCTGCCTGAAGATTCTTCCAAATTTATCCTTTTTGCATTCCACGGAAACGACATACAGGTTTGAAAGCATATACTGACAATTTTTTTGGATTTGTGGCAAAATATTCTGTAATACTCAAAATAAACCAGTTTCATTTTGTGCTTTTTATTACAATATAGAACAGTGCAATACAGCAGTTGCCTCGGTCAGCTGATATTGCCTATATTTTAAAACGTGCTGTTCTTGTCGTTTAAAGAATGTTGGGTTGCCGTATTTGGTAAACCCAGTGCCGGATGTTTAGTGCATCAAATGACAGAAGGTTAATACCATGACAGAAGGTTAATACTGAAACATGACAAGGCGGCACCAATTTCAGACAATTTAGAGAATTCCTGGAGGGTACCATACACAAAAGCGCACACACACACACACAGACTGACTTTGTGTTTGCATCTGAGCTTCTTTTCTGACACACATATTTTCGTGCTGTATGGAAGTGATATATGGCTCTGTCTTTTCGTGAGGTGAAAGAGTGCGGCCCCTCCTCTCTGAACAACATAAGCAGCCCTGTCTGCCCGGGGCCAGTTCTCATGACATCATCGCTGCACAGGAATGCTCTCAAGCAGAAAGCAGCGAGAGGAAGAGCTCATTTCATCTCTCACTCTCTCTTCCTCTCTCTCATTCCATTCCTATCTCTTTCTGAAAAGATCCGTCAATCATTTACCCTCCCTTTCCCTTACTTGGGAAGAATTCTCCCTCTTCTTTCTTTGTGTGCATGTCTTATGTTCACTGTATTTTTTTCATTTATGTTTTTTTCCCCTCACAGACATTCATCAGCTCCCACTTTGCTAAAGAAAGCATCACTTTTATTATTGCTCATACTAACAGTTACAGATTTCAACAAAACCTTAAATCACCAAAAAACGTATACGTTGTTGCACATTTGCAGATGTGAATGATACCTTGTTGTCTAATCGATCAGACCTTTTTGCAGGTCTGTTATTAGTTTTTAGCAAAGGATGACTTATGACTTTTCACATGGTGGATGATAAAAACGGGTGCAGAGGAGACATTAAACACGCTCTCACAGTGCGACTGAATGTAGAGTTCATTTACTGGCCAGCTGTGAGTTTTTAACTGGTGTGTTAAAAGGAAACTTCTGGGATATTTTCAGAAGTAAGAGGTATGTAAGCTTTCGGACAGGGTCTTTGGCATGCAGACAATTTTGACTCGTCCGTCGTTTTGATGTCATGAATGGGAAACGTTTTTACAATTCAAGCTTGTATTTTTAAGTACTTTACATGACCTCTTTAGTGGAAACTTGTTACTTGAGTTTTTGAAGCTGTAAATCATAATTTTCAATTGAGATTACTTTTCTAGGTGGATGAACTTTTGGATTTCCTGTAGTTGGAGCTTGTTCTGTTCAAACAGTGTTTTAAAAGGACCGTTCACTCAAAAATGAAAATCGGCTGTTAATTTACTTAACCTCAGGCCAAGATGTAGGTGACTTTTTTTCTTTAATAGAACGATGAAGAAGATTTTTTTAGCTGAAACCGTGGTCCTTGGTGATTCATAATATGCAAGTCAGTGGCTACGTCTCTTTAAAAGGAATGATTGGTAACACTTTAGTATAGGGACCAATTCTCACAATCAACTAGTTGCTTATTAGCATGCTTATTATTAACATACTGGCTGCATAACATTCTGCATGACCATATTCTACATCCCTAATCCTACCTAATACCTAAACTTAACAACTGCCTCACTAACAATTAATAAGCAGCAAATTAGGAGTTTACAGAGGCAAAAGTCATAGTTAATGGTTTGTTAATGGCAATAATTGGACCTTAAAATAAAAAGTGTGAACGAATAATTAGTTTGTGAGCTGGACATCACTCCGGACCTTTTGCCTAAGGTTATGGATTACAGGTAATAATGTTATAAATATTGTTCAGTTTTGTGCACAGACCGATCGTTTCAATATTTCGTCAGGAGCCACAGGTATTAATTTTGTGTTGCCTGATATGCTTTTTTTTGACTCTCAAAGGTGACAGCAGCTGTTGACTTCACCAGCTAATCATTTTCTTTACTGTTCCACTGAAGAAAAAAAGTCACCTAAAATCAACAGCAAATGTTCATATTTGGATGAACGGTCCATTAAAAGGTTAGTTCACCCAAAAATTAATTACTCACCCTCATGTCGTTCCAAACCCGTAAGCCTTCGTTCATCTTCGGAACACAAATCAAGATATTTTTGATGAAATCCGAGAGCTTCCTGACCCGGCATAGACAGCAACGCAACTACCACGTTCAAGGCCAAAAAAGGTAGTAAGGACATCGTTAAAATAGCCCATGTGACAACAGTGGTTCAACCGTAACGTTATGAAGCTACAAGAATACTTCTTGTGCGAAAACAAAAATAATGACTCCATTCAACAATTTCTTCTCTTCTGTGTCAGTCTCCGACGCCTTGAACGTAGTAGTTGCGTTGCTGTCTATGCAGGGTTAATTGCATGAATTTACATGCAATTAAATGAATTGCTCACCATAAGCTCAAAAATATGCAATTAGAAAATAGATGAATTGGTTAAACAGATTGAATTTCCATTTCATGTCAACTTTAAAAACACAATGCTTGTAGTGGGACACGTATAAAATATAATACATTTATTAAAGAGTCAAAGTTATCATCTGTGCTAATGGACAGCATACCACAGATGTTGTCCACAGACATCACGTTGAAAATAACCCAGATTATTTCTTTAATACCCTGCGACACGGACAGAGGCAGCTGTGTGTGTGCACCGTGAGATCAGCACGAAAAACGGAAATTACGCACCATTTAAAAGTATATTTAGGAAAAGTCCAAGTAAGGGTCTCTCACTGTCTTTCTGTCAGCAGTAGCAGGAAGCAGCTTGGCTCTGACACAATGGCTCACATCAAACAGCGAGGCTCTGCGCTGCGTTGCCGACACACACATACACACCAGTGCCAGTCAGGCCAATCAAAACACGGCGCGCAGAAAGCACAAACAGATCTAGGCAAACAGGACATTCCAGCTGCCGGGTGCTACAGATTCCTCACCGCGGCTAATCGCAGACCCAGAGCGCGAGAGCAACCGGGGGTGCCAACAGGAAATACGCTCCTATTATACATCTCCAATACAAGCACACACACACACACACACAGAGGACCCAAAGTCGCATACCCTGACCCTCTGTCCTCACAGACTGACCCTTTGCACCGGACACACAGACAGAAGTGCAAGTTTGCAACTCTTTCCGCCAAAATATGACACATCCGGGGTGTGAAAGCTGGATGAGGTTAGCCAAACCACAATGTTCTGTAACGGTTTACTGGGGGAAAAGGTGTAAGATAGTCTTGACAAGTAATGCTGATCTTAGATTTCCACTGAAAGAACGCCTTCAGATCACCCACAGTACGTTTAATGACGGTAAATGGGTACTTCACAAAACACTGGAAAGAGTTTGCTGAAATAGACTAGCTCTATGCAAGAATAACAGCAAATGGGTCTATCTGGAAACAAAGCCACATGTCCAAGTACCAGCACTTTTGAGAAAAAACTAAGAACTCATTTTACAGGTTAGTGGCATCAAATATTTTTAGCAGCAAGTTAACTACAACAGTATTTTTTAACTATTTCTGATGAGCCCCGAATCTCTCGATACCCTTAATCCCCTTCTACTATATAAAGGCAACAAACCTACAGTAACTCACAGAAGTGAGTACACCCCTCACATTTTTGTAAATATTTTATTATATCTTTTCATGTGACAACACTGAAGAAATGACACTTTGCTACAATGTAAAATAGTGAGTGTACAGCTTGTATAACAGTGTAAATTTGTTGTCCCCTCAAAATAACTCAACACATAGCCATTAATGTCTAAAGCACTGGCCACAAAAGTGAATACACTCCTTAGTGAAAATGTCCAAATCGGGCCCAAAGTGTCAATATTTTGTTTGGCCACCGTTATTTTCCAGCACTGCCTTAACCCTCTTGGGCATGGAGTTCACCAGAGCTTCACAGGTTGCCACTGGAGTCCTCTTCCAGTCCTCCATGACGACATCACAGAGCTGGTGGATGTTAGAGACCTTGCGCTCCTCCACCTTCCATTTGAGGATGCCCCACAGATGCTCAATAGGGTTTAGGTCTGGAGACATGCTTGGCCAGTCCATCACCTTTACCCTCAACTTCTTTAGCAAGGTTGTGTGGTTGTTATGTTGGAATACTGCCCTGCGGCCCAGTCTCCGAAGGGAGGGGATCATTCTCTGCTTCAGTATGTCACAGCACATGTTGGCATTCCCTCAATGAACTGTAGCTCCCCAGTGCCGGCAGCACTCATGCAGCCCCAGACCATGACACTCCCACCACCATGCTTGACTGTAGGCAAGACACACTTGTCTTTGTACTCCTCACCTGGTTGCTGCCACACACGCTTGATACCATCTGAGCCAAATAAGTTTATCTTGGTCTCATCAGACCACAGGACATTGTTCCAGTAATCCATGTCCTTAGTCTGCTTGTCTTCAGCAAACTGTTTGCAGGCTTTCTTGTGCATCATCTTTAGAAGAGGCTTCCTTCTGGGACCACAGTCATGCAGACCAATTTGATGCAGTGTGCGGTGTATGGTCTGAACACTGACAGGCTGACCCCCCAACCCTTCAACCTCTGCAGCAATGCTGGCAGCACTCATACGTCTATTTCCCAAACACAACCTCTGGATATAACGCTGAGCACGTGCACTCAACTTCTTTGGTCGACCATGGCGAGGCCTGTTCTGAGTGGAACCTGTCCTGTTAAACCGCTGTATGGTCTTGGCCACCGTGCTGCAGCTCAGTTTTAGGGTCTTGGCAATCTTCTTATAGCCTACGCCATCTTTATGTAGAGCAACAATTATTTTTTTCAGATCCTCAGAGAGTTCTTCACCATGAGGTGCCAGGTTGAACTTCCAGTGACCAGTATGAGAGAGTGAGAGCGATAACACAAAATTTAACACACCTGCTCCCCATTCGCACCTAAGGCCCTGTAACACTAACGAGTCACATGACACTGGGGAGAGAAAATGGCTAATTGGGCCCAATTTGGACATTTTCACTTAGGGGTGTACTCACTTTTTTGGCCAGCGGTTTAGACATTAATGGCTGTGTGTTGAGTTATTTTGAGGGGACAGCAAATTTGCACTGTTATACAAGCTGTACACTCACTACTTTACATTGTAGCAAAGTGTCATTTCTTGAGTGTTGTCACATGAAAAGATATAAAAGATTTACAAAAATGTGAGGGGTGTACTCACTTCTGTGAGATACTGTTTATCAATTTATGTTAAAAGACCTATTTACACAGATTGAGAAAATATTAAGTGTGAAATTAATTAATATTGAATATTATTTAATAACAACAATAATAATAATAATAATAATAAATAATAATAATATTACAATAATATAATGAAAAATAATATTTAGTTAACATTACAAATATAATTATTAATTTAATTACTATATGGTCATTATATGGTCTTTGTACTAAAGCAAAAGCGATTAATTGCACTATTCTCTAGAAAAACCTTTACATTATTTTTTATCCACTATTAGTCTCATGATTTCCAACCAGTGGTTCAAAGGCTGAATATTTTTTTATGTATAACGACCCATTTAAACTGTTTGAGAAAACTATGTGTGACCCTGGATCACAAAACTAGTCATAAGGGTCAATTTTTGGAAATTGAGATTTATACATAATCTGAAAGCTGAATAAATAAGCTTAACATTGATGTATGGTTTGTTAGGATAGGACTCTGAAAAATCTGGAATCTGAGGGCGCAAAAAAAAAAAAAGAAATCTAAGAGAAAAATCGCCTTTAAAGTTGTCCAAATGTTGTCTAAAGTTCTTAGCAATGCATATTACTAATCAAAAATTAAGTTTTGATATATTTATGGTAGGAAATTTACAAAATATCATGATCTTTACTTAATATTCTTATGATTTTTGGCATAAGAGAGAAATCGATCATTTTGACCCATACGATGTATTGTTGGCTATTGCTACAAATATACCTGTGCTAGTTTTGTGTTCCAGGGTCACATTTTTGGTCACACAACAATTTTCACTCACAAATGGCTAGTAAATTACAAAGAAACAGCAAGTAACATATTGAATTAAATTGAAGTTTTGAAGTATAATATTAAGTAAATACTTTAAGTAAAAATATCAATAATTATCAAATCAAGCATAATTAAAATATTTTCTGGAAACATTTACTTTATATTTACATTATACTTTTCTCCCCACTATTAGGGTGTCATGATTTCCAACCAGCCTTTTAAAAGCAGATTGAAAATTAAGCAGTAATCATATCACATATATTGGTAAATGTGTTACAATTACTGTATTCAATTTAATTAATATCTTATTTAAACAAATTAACCTTGACAGGTCTAAAAGCTCTACATTTTGCATTTTTTTGTGGCTTCCCAGGGACCCCAGTCTAAAAATCCATGAAATAATAATCCACAAGCAGATATGAGATTTTTCTCAACAACATATTATGGTGGAATAACCTATTTCAGTAAAACTCTCTCCCGACCTGCATATTAAACAAAACTAACTCTGGTTTAAACTCTGGAGTCTAAGGCTACGTTTACACTAGTGTGTTTTCATTTTAAAAAGGCGACGGTCGAAAACGCCGGAGTAGTATAAACGACATGCGTAACCGTAGCAAAAGGTATGTGTTTAAAAAAAAGAAAAAAAATGCACTAGTGTAAATGTAGCCTAAAGTGTAGCTACTAGTGCTGTCAAATGATTAATAGCATCCAAAATAAAAGTATGTGTACTGTGTATATATCAATGCACACACAAAGTAAATATTTACAAAATATTTACATGTATACATTTATATTCTTATATTTTATATTACAGTGGGGCAAAAAAGTATTTAGTCAGCCACCAATTGTGCAAGTTCTCCCACTTAAAAAGATGAGAGAGGCCTGTAATTTTCATCATAGGTATACCTCAACTATGAGAGACAAAATGAGAGAGAAAAAATCCAGAAAAATCACACTGTAGGATTTTTAAAGAATTAATTGGTAAATTCCTCGGTAAAATAAGTATTTGGTCACCTACAAACAAGCAAGATTTCTGGCTCTCACAGACCTGTAAACTTCTTCTTTAAGAGGCTCCCCTCTGTCCTCCACTCGTTACCTGTATTAATGGCATCTGTTTGAACTCGTTATCAGTATAAAAGACACCTGTCCACAACCTCAAACAGTCCAACTCCAAACTCCACCATGGCCAAGACCAAAGAGCTGTCAAAGGACACCAGAAACAAAATTGTAGACCTGCACCAGGCTGGGAAGACTGAATCTGCAATAGGTAAGCAGCTTGGTGTGAAGAAATCAACTGTGGGAGCAATTATTAGAAAATGGAAGACATACAAGACCACTGATAATCTCCTCGATCTGGGGCTCCACGAAGATCTCACCCGTGGGGTCAAAATGATCACAAGAACTGTGAGCAAAACCCCAGAACCACACGGGGACCTAGTGAATGACCTGCAGAGAGCTGGGAACAAAGTAACAAAGGCCTCAAATCCTGCAGTGCCAGACGTGTCCCCTGCTTAAGCCAGTACATGTCCGGCCCGTCTGAAGTTTGCTAGAGAGCATTTGGATGATCCAGAAGAGGATTGGGAGAATGTCATATGGTCAGATGAAACCAAAATAGAACTTTTGGTAAAACTCAACTTGTCGTGTTTGGAGGAGAAAGAATGATGAGTTGCATCCAAAGAACACCATACCTACTGTGAAGCATGGGGTGGAAACATCATGCTTTGGGGCTGTTTTTCTGCAAAGGGACCAGGACGACTGATCCGTAAACGAAAGAATGAATGGGGCCATGTATCGTGAGATTTTGAGTGAAAACCTCCTTCCATCAGCAAGGGCATTGAAGATGAAACGTGGCTGGGTCTTTCAGCATGACAATGATCCCAAACACACCGCCCGGGCAACGAAGGAGTGTCTTCGTAAGAAGCATTTCAAGGTCCTGGAGTGGCCTAGCCAGTCTCCAGATCTCAACCCCATCGAAAATCTTTGGAGGGAGTTGAAAGTCTGTGTTGCCCAGCGACAGCCACAAAACATTACTGCTCTAGAGGAGATCTGCATGGAGGAATGGGCCAAAATACCAGCAGCAGTGTGTGAAAACCTTGTGAAGACTTACAGAAAACGTTTGACCTCTGTCATCGCCAACAAAGGGTATATAACAAAGTACTGAGATGAAATTTTGTTATTGACCAAATACTTATTTTCCACCATAATTTGCAAATAAATTCTTTAAAAATGTAAAATCCTCATTTTGTCTCTCATAGTTGAGGTATACCTATGATGAAAATTACAGGCCTCTCTCATCTTTTTAAGTGGGAGAACTTGCACAATTGGTGGCTGACTAAATACTTTTTTGCCCCACTGTATATATAAATATTTAACATAAACATGACATTTTTCATAAATACATACATGCATGCATTTGTATTTATACATACATAATAAATATATACAGTATACACACATATACTATGTAAACAAAAACTTTTATTTTGGATGCGATTAATCATTGCACTAGTAGCTGCATAAGAGTAGCCTGGATCTTGTTCTGCAGGAGGCAGAAAAAGAATGATAATCAAAAAAGTTTCCTGTGCCTTTTAAAAGACGTGCATTACATCCCCCCCTCCCCCTCCTCGTCTTTCAGTCTCTCCAACGAGCACAGATTCAATTATTCTCACTCGCACTTTCTCACTCGCACTTTCTCACTCGCACTTTCCCACACACACACATATTGTGTGTTTCGGGCTCTGCTCCGGTGCAGACAGCTTGTCAGTCAGTTTGTCAGATTGGCCCCAGAAACAGGAGTCATACACTCATACGCACACACACTGTGGATCGCAGTGGGAAATATTTGGGATGGTTTTCCTCGGAATGTCTTGGCATGTCTGAGGAATGTCTCCCTGCTCTCGTCTCCTCTCTCTCCCTCCTTTTCCCTTTCCTTCTTGCCCCACAGGCAGGGGTCGGGGTAAAGCGGGAAAAAGACAACTAAGACAACATGCCTGATTTTGAACTATGACCTAGACTGGGTTTTTTCTTTCATGAAAATGAAACCATATCCACAACCCATTTCACTTCTGTAATGTGCCAAGTCAAAATTTTCAGTAAGAAAAAAAGCAGGGTTTGATTTACAGTATTGATGTTGCAAAGTGCTTCTATATGACAGTTGTTTGGAAGGGACAAATAAAAGAAACGAGGACCTAGTGATGTCGACAATGGAAAGTTGTTTCAGAGGTGGAGTGAGATTTTATGAAGAATTACAAACTTCCTTTATGAAGACAAAACTGTTACTTCAGAATAATGTGCACCCAGGGTCCAAAAACACTTATTGAACAAATATGTAGCTCAAACAGCACTAACAATGGTCATGGGCTCGATTCCCAGTGCCAACAACATATTAATTTTACTTAAAGGGATAGTTCACCCCATGATTTACTCACCCTCAAGCAACCCTAGGAGTATATGACTTTCTTCTTCCAGTTAAATACAATCAGAGTTAAATAAAAAAAAATGTCCTGCCTCTTCCAAGCTTTAAAATGGCGCATTCACCAGAGAGTGGCGTTCCAGCGGATGACGTAGGACGTTTTGTACTTCTAATTCGCAACCGGTGTTTTTTTTTACTCTCTCTTCTGCACTTCAGCGTTTGTCACTTCTCACCAGAGATTACGCTACGCCTACGTCTCTCTTCTGAATGCATGTACGACAGTTAGCGGAAGCTATGGTTTGTAAGGTTTTAAATATGGATATTTATTTTTCTTACACAAATGCATCGATTCGCTAAAGGAGGCCTTTATTAACCCCCCGGAGCCGTGTGGAGCACTTTTTATGTTGGATGGACGCACTTTTTTGGGCTTCAAAATTTCCACTATTCACTGCCATTTTAAAGCTAGGTAGAGCCAGGATATTTTTTTTTTTATTTAACTCCGATTGTATTTGTCTGAAAGAAGAAAGTCATATACACCTAGGATTGCTTGAGGGTGAGTAAATCATGGGGTAATGTTCAGTTTTGGGTGAACTATCCCTTAAATCACATAGGCCTACTATTTTCAAGTGACATAAAAAGACAGTTTTGTGTCTTGACTTGTTCTTGGTGAAACACAAAATGAGAAATTAAGCAATGTTTACACAAAATGGATTGGGACCAGGGACTGCCAAGCTCCAAAAATAACAAAAAGTGTGCATTAAAATTATTATAAACTAGTCTGTTTGAATACTGTAAATTTTTGTCTTCTGAAAGGACAGCTGCAGTCACCACTTACTATCATTGTATGTAAGAGCAGCTTGAACATTCTTCAGAATATCTTTTGTGTTCCACAGAAGACAGACACTCAAACAGAAACAGAACTACATATGATGACAGAACTGTTCTTTTTGGGTGAACTATCCCTTAAGACATTAAATAGGGTACATTTTGATTTCATGTGACTTTAATCAAGTGCCTCTTACGGTTTAGTCTGCAAATGCAACAATGGGGCCAAACATGCCAAGGGAAAAGAGGAACAGAAATATGTTTTGCACACTTGCTCTGCTGCAGTAGAACCTCAAAGTTCTCCTGTCTTTTCATTTTCTTCCCTTTTTCTCAGCCTTCTGTAGATCAAAGAGGCAGAAATCCTTCTTTCAAACACCCTCTTGCTCTTTCTCTTCCTCTCTCTCCTTATATCTTCTCACGTCGTTTCGGTTCCTGTTCACCCCCCAAAACCTTCCCACCATGGTATCGTGGGAACTCCTGCGCTAGTGCCACGGCAGCATCTGTGATATCAAGAACCTGCTAGTCTCATGTCTAAAAAAAGGGGTCGGTAGTCATCTGATGCTGGTGTATGAAGCTCATCGAGTAAACCTAGAAAGTCCGTCTCCGTGGTTTGGATGCCACATTGGCAGAGGCACATTTGTGGAGAGTTTCCCAGAGAAATGGCTGGGATCAAGTATTGGCCCTGCGAGTCCAATGGAATGGTATGAGAGGGAATGATAGCAGTAACATGGTAATGTGTGAGGAACTGTACTGTAATACTGGATACCAGACGGAGGAGTGGTACGGGATATGAAGAACACTATGTTAATTTCATAAAATCATAACCACGTGACCAAAATAATTAGCGGTTCTTGCTGAAGAAAGCATTACAGTTATTACTGCTCATAATTTTAGTAGCGAAAGGATTCAAACTATATTGTGGGACAAGAATATCATGAAGACTTGGGTGTTGGGCTCTATTGATTTATGCCAGTATGCAACTACCCAGAATACCCAAACAATATCAGTAGTAGATGCCGAGCTCTTAAATACATATATATATATATATATATATATATATATAAAAAGCTTTCCTTGAGTACAAAAGAGAGAGATATCTGTTCTCTACTGGTTAGGGCTTCCTGACATTTGTCTCTTATGCTTGCCAAGGCTGCATTTATTTGATCAAAAATACAGTAAAAACAGTAATATTATTGCAATTTAAAATAACTTTTCTATTGTAATACAATTTTAAAATTGTAATTTATTCCTGTGATTCAAAGCTGAATTTTCAGCATCATTATTCCAGTCTTCAGTGTCACATGATCCTTCAGAAATCATTCTAATATGCTGAAAACCGTTGTGCTGCTTAATATCTTTGTGGAAACTGTGATATTTTTCCCCCCCAGGAGTCTTTGATGAGTAGAAAGAGTTTAAAGAACAGTGTTTATTTGACATATACACTTTTGTAGCATTATAAATATCTTTACTGTCACTTGACCAATTTAATGCATACTTGGGTTATTTTGAGGAGGAAAAAACCGTCATCCCTATTGCTTCCATATGTATAATTTTGACATTTGAATTAATATTTTATGTACTTTATATATTAATGTAATTTGTTAAAAGTATTCTTCAGCTGAAATATAGACAAAAAGTGGCAACAGTGTAGAAACTATAAAACATTTCATTTATTTAACATGTTTTTTGTTCACTACAAAATTCCTATACATTGATTATATTTATATAATTTCCCAGAAATGGGACAATAAAGTATATTCTATTCTATTCTATTCTATTCTATTATTTAATAGTTTTGATGACTTCACTATGATTCTAAAATGTGGGAAATAGCCATAATAAAGAATAAGTAGGTGTGTTCAAACATTTGACTGGAACTGTATATGTCTGTATTAAAAGTGTTAACAGTCATTCTAATGAATATGTTACTGAATAGAAAAATTCTACCAGATCGAGTTGGATCTCTAATCCATTTAGTGCTCTAGATACTGTGGTGACACACATTTGAACTCAGCTTAGCCCTGATCCTGACTTAAACCTGTTGTGGACAGAGAGGAATTCACAGGAAGAGGCATTGATAAAGCAGCGAGAGAGAAAGAAAGAGAGCGATAGACTGAGAGACAGAGAAAGAGAGGGGATTATGGCAGGATGGGCAGGCGAGAGGTTAATGATTGGCAATGAGTATCAATGGGCCACACAGGGGGCTCCAGGAATGTCTCTCACAGAGCCGAGGGGCAAGTCACTGTTAATCAAAGGACTTTACAATCAGATAACAAAAGGGTTAACTTAGCATGGGTGGGCTTCCACATACCAGCCCCGAGGTGCACCTCCAAAACCCCCCTTCCACTTTTCCTGCCATCATACTGTCTTTATTTCAACCTCGCCATCAAATGTGATAAAAATGCCGTTGTTCTGTTTTCTAGCACATTTTTTGGTACATTTTGTTCAGCAAATTCGTGGAGGTGGATGAAACCTCGGGCAACAAATGGTGGAATGTGACAGATCAGGATGGGAGCCAACAGCCACCCGCCCAGGAAAGGTAGGTGGCCACAAAATTGACACATTTGGGGAAACCACCACCCATGTGGAGCTCAGACGACCAACGTCTGAACTAGATCTCTGTGCTCTCCTGTAGGTGTGAACTTGGTGTGGTAGAAACTGTTTTGACTGTTATGAGGTGTGTGGCATATGATACATGCAGAATTGCCCAGTCACTGAGTTTTTAGGATGTCGCATCAACAGCTTAATCATTATGACACCAAGTATTAAGTATTAGTAAAGGTATAGTTTATAGAGAATTAAAATTTTGTCATCATTTACTCACACTCACGTAGTTCCAAGCCCATATGACTACTTCCCCACGCTGATCTTTTCTTTACAATGAAAGTGCAAGGGGATAAACAATGTCGAGCTCCAAAAAATGGCACCATAAAAGTACCATAAAATTAGTCCACTTGACTTGTGCGCTGTATTCAGTCTTTCAAAACCATGTAAGTCTACGTGAGGATCAGACCAAAATCTAGGTCGTCATTCATTGAAAACAGCTCCCAATTCCCATTCAGTTCCATTCAATTACCATTTGCATATTCAAACTCGCTGCATCACTTTTTTGCCTCTGATAAATGAAATGAGTTTGAATATGCAAATAAAATTTAAGAGCTTTGGCAAAAAAAGCAATATTCTTTGTGAATTACTAAAACTTTGGTGTGTTCCTCACACAGAGCTACTGTATGGCTTCAGAAGACTACACAAGTCATATGACCTGCTTTTATTTATTTACTTATTTATTTACGGAACTGGAACTGCAATCCATATGGAAAAAAGCAGCATGAACATAAAACTAAACATCTCCTTTTGTTTTTCCAAGGAACAAAGGAAGTCACACGTTTGTAATGACATTAGGGCATCATTTGACATTAGTAAATGACAGAATTTCTATTTGTGTGTTAATTAACCCTTTAATAAACCTGAGTAATAACCCTGAGTAGACTGCATAGTCTATCCAGTAACTGATTTACAAAAACATAAAATATTTATAAATGTATGCTTAAGTTTTACCAATCACAGGAATAAATCACATTTTTGAATATATTCAAATACAAAACAGTTATTTTAAATTGTATTTTTAAATTTCGGTAACACTTTATTTTAGGGTCCCTTAACTAGTTGCTAATTAGAATGCATATTAATAGAATATTAGCCATTTATTAGCAGTAATTAAGCACATATTAATGCCTTATTCTACACGACCTTATTCTACATCCCTAATCCTACCAATACCTAAACTTAACAACTAACTATTAATAAGCAGCAAATTAGGAGTTTGAGGGAAAAGTTGTAGTTAATAGTTAATAAGTGTTCCCTACTCTAAAGTGTTACCTAAATTTCATATTTTGATCAAATTAATGAACCTTGGCAAGCATAATAGACTTATTTTTAAGACATTAAAACAATCTTACTGGCAATGTTAACCCATTTTACTGTGCTCTTGAATCCTACAATCACAGGTAGTAAACAACTGTAGACCTGCAATGGAGCCGGAGGTGCAGCTCTAATGGAGATCAGGTATTATAGCAGGAATGAGTCAAGCACATATCTGCCTCCATCTCTACCTTTGTCTCACACCCTAGTCTGTCTCTCCCTTTGTTTTTCTCTGTTATCTCTCACTACATCTTTCTGCCTGTCCTCTCTTGCAGGGCTCTCTCTTCTCACAGTCTCCTTTCCCATCAACCTTCCACCTTCCAATTATTCATCTCATCCCTTGATCATCTTATTGTTATTAGTCAGCATTACATTTTTTAACAACATTTGCTAGAGAAAGCATCGCTTTTACTAAAGATTTTATTTCTAACAAACCTCTAACCACATTTATTAAATTTCAACACATAATAACCCATCCTGTTTGAGCTACGGACATGATTGATACCTTAAATCATGTGGTTTTCTGAGTAGAGTTCTATTGTGATGTTTCTAAGCAATCTTCATAATAATTTTAGCCTGTCATAGAAACTCTTTTGACTTGAACTAGTAAGCTATAAGCCAGCAACCACCAAGAATACCCTAGTAACAAAAATGCTAGGTAGATCTGGCTGCCTACCTATGGTAAGCTCTTTTGTTATCTTGCATTATTAAGCCTTGTTTGGGCATATAAAGGTTAAACGGCAAAGGTCCAATGATCGAGCCCTGAGGGACAATACATGCCATGTGGTTTTGTGGAGAGAGGTGTGTTGTGATGTTTCAAAGCAATCTCTCTTATGATTTTAGCCTATCATAGAAAACCTTTTGACATGGACTACCAACGATCTACTGACATCCTAATAACCATATCAGTGCTAATGATGACTAGGTACTTTTTTGTCTTTACTCTTTCTTTCTGTTTGTCTCATGTTATTTCTCTGGTAATTGCTTATTTCCTTATCTATATCCATTGTCTGAATTCCGATCATCACTTATGGGAGAGGAAATGCCTGAAGAAAGTTCCTGCTGCACATGTTCTACTGAAAACATTAGTGGCACATCAAGCAAATGATTCACAGGAGAAGTGTCACCAGAGGAGCCCTCTATCTCCTTGAGCTTCCTTCCGGACTCATAACTCTTACGTCTGCAGATAAGACACAGATGTCTTAAGACAGGGGCTACTTCAGTGCAAATGTTTAGGAATCTCACTATTCAACTTAAAGTCACAATGGAATTCCAAAATGATACCGACATACAGAATTCATGACGCAAAACACTGGTTGGTTATTTCTTGTAAGATCTTTAAAAACAAACCTTGTTCCACTATTTTGTGCTTGGCTGTTCCACTCCTCTAAAGGTTCCTAGTGTTTGCTTGCAATGTCAGTGCAACTTTTTGTGGTATAAGCCACTATCAAGAGATCAATAAAGCATGTTTTCCTTTTTTCTTTCCTTTTAATATTGATAAAAACTGATAAATGCATTTCTTTTAAAGAGGACGAGGTTTCTGTTCTGTCGATAACACGTGTAAGAAATGAACACATATGTGCTTGTTTACAGGCATGCACAACTGACCTGGCATCGACTGAAGATGTCTGCAGGGGTGAGGTGGACGTGGAAATGTCTGAGAACGTGCACGGCCTGGTCACGTGCCTTTTCTGAGCAGTCCAGAGTCAGGCAGCGGCCCTCTCCGACCTGTGAGCGTAACTATACACAGACACACACAGTCACTGCACATGTTTTTTGGTAAGCAGACTGGGGCTCTGTACTAAAACCTATTGAGCTGCCTAGGGAGATAAACTACCTATGTAGGATGCAAGACAGCTCACAGAGTTTGCATGTCTCGCAACAACTCAAACACACACTTACAGTTTGGTAGGGCTGGCCTGCGGTGAGGATGACACGACCTTCAGCACGAGCCAGCTGGAGGAGAGAGCATAACATGACTGCAAGTACATTACTTACTTAACAATATATTAATTCCATTACAATTTTTTCCAGATAATAATATTTAGTTATGCTTTGACACAACTACTAATACGGAGATTTATGTAAAAGAGGACACAAATAAAGTCTTTAAACTTCAGAAGGAATTTTCCTTAAATTTCTTTGCAGCTGAATACAAACAACCTCTGTCTTTATTTAACTGTAGGAGACATTATGGGGCTGTAGACACTTGACGATAGCACTATTGTACGTAGATCTGGGAGCATAACTTTGGTACACATTTCTGTTTTTTTTTTTTTTTGCATTATTTGGCCTTGTGTGGGCATATATAGGTTAAACATCAAAGGTTCAAGGATCGAGCCCTAAGGGACACCACATGCCATGGAGGTCCACTCAGATTTTTAGTTACTTATTCTTTCTAAATATGATCTGAGACAGCTGAGGACCATCTTATAAAGACCTATGAAGTTTAAGAATGAAATTTAACTAAAATTGTTATGTCAGAGGTGAGACTATGATTGTCTCACCTCTGCTGCTACTTTATGGTCATCTGTGTTTTCTAGCATCTTGACGTCTACCCCCAGACAACGCAAAAAACGTCCCAGACCCTGCAGCATGTTATCACAGACCACTCGCAGCTCTGGTGGTGTGATAGTGGATCCTTCATACTCCGAATTCATCTTTAAACAGTCATCCATAGAGTGGGGCTCATTCGCCTTCTGACGAGCCTGAAGATTAAAACAAACTACAAAATCATTGGTGAAGAATTTACTTGAAATTACTTGACCTTTCTATAACCTATACTGCTCTAAAGATTGTGATCCACTATAATGCATCAAGAGATTGGAGAAAATTTTGGGCAGGCCATACAGTATTACAGGGCCTGTCACAAAACTTAATTTTTTTTTCCATGGGTTCTTTATAAAGTAAATTATAAATTATGCATTAAATATGCAACGGCTTTAAATGACAGATTATAAAATAAATGGGAAAATTATTATATACAATTTAAAAATACACAAAGTGACTAATGACATAAAACCCCCACAAAAATAAACCATTTGAATGTTTGCCACATTTTTAGTTGGATCCCTTAATTTTTTCACCATAAAAACTCTAAATGTTCTCATCAGCTACTTTTATATTGAATTTTATGACAGTAACTATGACAACAGAGCAATTTTCAGGACTACAGGCTCATAAAAAGCACAGTCAGAGACCAGTGGACTGACCTCTCTTCTTTTAGACTGCTTGTTCTTCTCTTTGGGTTTCTTTTCCTCACGGCTCTTGGCCGGTTGGGCTGAGGGAATGGAGCGGAGGTCCTCTGGCAAACCAAATGCCTTTGGGTCCCGGGAGAGGACGAGGTAGACATCTAGCAGGCAGTACGCATCAGTGGCTAAAAAATAGTCACAAAAAGAGAATGAGACAAGGTTTGAAAATGCTATGCCACTACTCATGAATCGTGTGTTACCTGCATAGCGGAGTTGGCTGGTCCGGAGAGGTCGGCGTTCCCAGTTGGAGAGTTGCTCAGTTTTGTTCAGTGGTTTTCCTAATACCTGCTGTACTAGCAAACTCAGGCCCTTCTCCGCTGGTCTCTCACTCACTTCCACTGACCGACACCGTTTGTTTCCCAACCAGCACCGTTGAAGCTGGGGGGACAGAGGTCAATTGTATAAAGAATCAACATAGGTTTTAAAATCAAAATATGGTTAGGAATATCCAATCAGCAATGGTGATTGGATATTCATTTGGGGGGTCAGCACCTCCTGATGGACATGAAGCAGGTCCAGAACTCCTTCCATTTTCATTGGCTCTTCCCTGAGCTCAGGCCACGTGCTGACCAGACTCCGCAAGTCTCCAGACATCCCATAACCTAAATACACACACAGCTAGCAATGCTTTCCAAAGAAGACGACAGAATTACCATGTCTTCCCTGACAGCCAACCCATAGTTTACTAACACAAGAAATATGAAGAACATCAGAAAGTCAGTGGCTTAATTTGCCTTAAGGTTTCCTACCCAGTTTAAGGATGTTCTTGTCTGACAGCAGAGCTTTGATGAAGTTCACTGTGGTGCTGTGGTGGCTAATGGCATGAGCACAAAGGTCCAACAGAAACACTCGTTCCTGTACGGCCAGCTGGATCAGAGCCACACGCTGAGAGGATACTGTGCCAAAACCGGCTCTCCATTCCATGTCTATTCCCACCACACAACCAGGCTGAAGAAGAATGAGGAGAGACAGTTACAGAGGACATATAATGCAAAACAGGATCTTCCTTGTTCTTTGGAAATAATTAAAATTGATGTGACAATATAAACTACATAAATACTCAGAGGTTAGCCAATCATAACAGAGGTCTTAAAAGGTACAGTAGCAATGGGTTACCTTTAAAACAGCTTCTCTGCACTGCTTAACTTCATCTAATGACTCTAAAAAGAGGACGTTTTCTCTGGGCAGAGGCAGCTGGTAGTATTTTCGCTGATCAAACTGAAGAGATGTCCAAGATTCGGGTGGGCCGCTCACAAAACACATCTCTCTGACAAGATGATAGGAATATACTTGTGAGGTTGATGGTTGTGTGTGTGTGTGTGTGTGTGTACTTTGGCTTGTAAGCCAAAGAATCTTCGCAAACAGTGTCAAAAACAGACTTGTGTCAGAAGGTTTGTGTGAGGCTTACAATAAATATTATTATTACTGGAATGGAAATCATTTATGGGAGGTCTTCACAAATATAGTTTCTTAAGTCTGTGTGTGTGTGTGTGTGTGTGTGCATTTGATTTAATACTTACAGCTGCTTCTTGCGGGAGAGGCTCTGAATTTTGTCCCAGACTCCTAGGGGAAGCCTGTTTCTGGGTAAGTTGTAATGTGCAGCCCACTGGGCGGCAGTCTGGAGGCTGCAATGTTTAACCAACAGCTGCACCAACTGAACCTGGAGCTCTGTATTGCCTTCAATCATGGCCTGAGATCACAACACACACACACTTTTTTAAAAACTCAGTTAAAATGTTCAAGTGTTTAACTAAAACAGAATTAGTGTTACCTGAACATGGTCTCTCCAGTTCTCTTCCGACATGCTTTTCTGTCAAATAAAAAACAATAAAGCAGACACATCACTGCAGTTCTTAAAACTTTACCCTCTGTAATGTGATGCATTTCTGAAAGCACAAAATATTTAGTGGTAAATAAAGGGTGAGACTATATTATATTAATCAAGATTTGATTGGTTTATTAGTAACTAAAACAACATTTCCGGTTTTCTTTCCCACCAAAGTAGCTTTATTTTAGCTTTATATTGTTCATCATGTCATTTCAGAGACAGAATATGTTACATTTGATTATATGACACTCATTTTCCATCCTATCTATTAATTTATTGATATTATCAGGATAAAAGGACTGCCATGTCATAATAAAGAAACAAAACTATTTTTTGGTGGTTGACTGACTGATTTATTTATTTGCTTGGCATAATCGTTTATTATTGGTTCTTTAGAAAGTGTAACATTTTAATAAAAATGCTTTACTAATTATTTATAAATTATTAGTAAGCTACAGAAATGACCATCAAGAAAGAATATTAAATAATATTCAAGCTTGAATAAATGTGAGTGTACATATCTTACTCATTGTTTTTTTGTTTGTTTTTTCAATGAAAAATACATTTAATTTTTTTAAAGTTAATTATTAATCTTAATAATGTTAAATTAAGCATTATATTTAAATCATTATTACTAATTATTATTTGTGGTATTTATTATTAATTTTTGAAAAACCTGTCCACAAAAATCAAAGTCATGTGGTTCAACCAACATGCAGACACAAAAACCATAAAACAGGAAATTATGTCATAGAGAGGAACCCCTGCAAACCCTAATGACTGTGTGCAAAGGTCAATAAGTCTCTTAAATGTCAGATAATTTGACCTTTTAAATCAAGGTAAGTAAACAGTCAAAGCAAGTTGTAAAATGTCAAGTGGTGCGACTCTCCAAAATCATAACAATATTTATATTATTATTATTATTATAAATTAATAATTCATTACATTTGTAAAAACAAATATGTCTTGCCCACTGATCTATCTCTATTATAGATCAGTGGTCTTGCCTTGAAAAATATATATAAAAACATTTATTAAAAAAAAAAAAACAGTGATTCTCACATTTATTCAAGCTTGAATATTATTTAATATTCTTTCTTGACGGTTACACTAGTTGAAATATTTTAAGTCATGGAAATGAAACTAACATAAATACAAAGAGTAGATTTCTAAGAACCTGACACTTGACACCTTTACATATTTTTGGCTAATGTGATAAAAAAGGGCTGTGAAAAAAGGGGAACCTTCTCACCTCGCCAAAGGTTTTGTACATGAGAAACCTCAGTGAGTCCAGCTTCCTCTTATAGACAGAATTAGAGCACAGACCTGTAGCAAACACACCCCGTGGGACCAGTGTAAACATCACATTCACATATTCATAAAGCTACACACTTGAGATCAAACAGCCGTGGAGTAAAACGCTCACACACCTGGATCAATGCAGAATTTCTCCATGAGTCTGAACACATGTTTACTGAGCAGCTTGGGCTGGATCTGGTCCGTCTGGTGTTTTGAGAGAACCATGTATGGGTACTGACTGAAACCACACAACACGTGTACATATTATGCATTGTTTATTAATTATGCACAGTTTTGCAGAAGTAAAAATGAGGCAAAACACTAAAATGTATAGCAGAAGAGATGAAAATGATAAAATGATACATGATGGATACATATAGAATTACAATATGAAAAAAACTGACTATTATTATCATTAATAATAGTAATAATAAATTAGTGCTGTCAAATGATTAATCGCATCCAAAACAAAAGTTTTTGTTTACATAATATGTGTGTGTATAATATATGTGTGTGTACTGTGTATATTTATTATGTATATAAAAACACACACATGCATGTATATATTTAAGAAAAATGTTACGGTTATATATTAAATATATTTATATATGATTTATATATGATAGATGAGAATTTATATGAATATAAATATATGCATGTAAATACATGTAAATATTTTCAATATATATACTGTATGTGTGTGTCTTTATATATACATAAATAAACAGTACATACACATTATGTAAACAAAAACTTATTTTGGATGTGATTAATCATGATTAATCATGATTAATCATTTGTCAGAACTATAATAAATACATATGATTAATATTTATAAATTTTACACAATTTTGCACAAGTGAAATAGACTTCAATAATATGTAAAATCTTATGTAAAAATCAGGCATCAAAACAATAAAATTTACATGAAGTTGGATGAATGATAAATAACAAATTACTGTAATCATAATATGAAAAACAGACTATTATTATTGTTATTTAATAATAATAATGATAATAATAATAATAATAAATAATAAACAACAACAACAACAACAACAACTACTAATCCATGAATCATGAAAGTAATAAATAGTATTAGTATTGATTTGAAATCAGGCATCATAAATGTCTGAATGATAAATGATGGTTAAATGGATGTTATAAAACGAGAGAATAGACTTTTATTATTATTATTATTATTAAGTAATTAATAATACAATGTAATATTATTAAAAGTTATTATAATATTATTAATAGTTAATATATGTTTCAATAATAATTGAATTTCCAGGTTCAAAAGATTTTTGCATAAAAGAAATAGAGCCTAATTAAGACCATTTTTTGTATTGTGACATTACTGGCAATTAAAAACATTTGGCATAATTTCCCTACAAATTCTTAATACTATAAAGAAATGTAATGAATAATTAAAATTTAAAATAATAAAAGTGTTAAAATTTTAACATTATATTTTCAACCTTTCAATAATATTCAATATATATGGTATACATCTCAAAAATGTATTTCTCACCTGAGAAGTGTCTGCATGTTGAAGTTGGGCTCGCACCAGGAGTCCAGCAGTGAGACCAGACGCTGCTGCAGGTCAGGATGGTCACGCACAAACAGCTCCGCCAGAGACAGCTTGTCCAGCAGAATGAGAGGAACACACATCTAAAAGCACAAACAGAGGACAGCGGAAATGAGACGGTCCAGCTTAAAACAGTAAAGGTCCAGCTATTCATCAAGCTGTGTGAACTGACCTTCTCCATGTCCAGATCTTTCTGCAGTTCCACTTTGACACTGAACATCAACGCCTGTCATAAAACACAACATTTCATGTCATTACAGCTGCTTATGTTGCACAATATCTTGCTTTATATTATATTTCGATTGCCAAACATAAGCATTGAAAAGACTATTCATAATAAAATAATAATTCAATTCATAATTAAATAATAAGTAATACATATTAATTAAAAAAAAAGTATTAAACAGCCTTATGTTACGTGGAGTATTTTTTTTTAATTATGAGCAACATTTAAATGAAATAAAATTTTTGATTTTGGGGGTGCAATGTGACCTGAACAAAATTTTGATTCCTGCATTTAATGATAGCAAATACTATTTTTTTTTTTTGGTTTATTTAATTGTCATAAAATAATGTTACAATGAAAAATGAATAGCAGTAAATAATTGTAATATTTTTTTCATTATGAGCAACATATTTATTTATTTGTTTGTTTTTTTGATTGATTTGGGGGGTGCAATCTGACCTAGACATAATTTTGATTCCTGCATTTAATGATAGCAAATATGATACATTAAATTTATTAAAAATTAATTTTTAGACAGTTACTCAAAATTCACACAAAAATATTTGAAATTAGAATATGCGACCTCAGAATTGTCGTCTAAAAAAAACAAAACAATAAAATATTTTGTACTATTATATAATTATTTATCTATTTAAATAAATAAATATTGCTCACAACTGACCTTACTATACTTTTCTACTACTAGCAACTATTGTTTTTGTATATCACTGTATGGAAACATATTGTAAAAGTGTCAGTCAGCTGGTGACGACTTCCTCTCACCTCTTTGAAGCAGCAGCAGTCCTGCAGGAAGTCCACATGTTCCAGAAGCAGTGGTCTTTTCAGTGAGCTCAGCTGATAAATCTCCAGCAGGGGGTCCATGTACCCGGGATGAGAGTCTGTGAGGAGCCCCAGGGCTTTCTTCTGCAAACGCAGTCTCTCTTCTTCCCTCAGGCCATTCAGACTGGCCTGAGGATTATTGGTCCTCCAGCGCATAAACTCCGTAAGAATGATCTGGTGCAGCGTGGTGGACTTGCCCTTCTGGACGGTCAGGCAGCCCTGCAGGAAGTCCAGCAGACCAGCCAAGGGCTCCTGCATCTGCGGGAAACTGCTCGCTAAAAACTGCCGCAGCTGAATAATAAAATATGCACTGATTAATAACATTATTAATAAATTTTAGTGCTGTCAAACGATTAATCGCATCCAAAATAAAAAATTTTGTTTACATAATATATGAGTGTGTACTGTGTTTATTTATTATGTATATATAAAATACAAACACATGCATGTATATATTTAAGAAAAATATTTTGTTTATATATTAAATATATTTATATATAATATAAAATATAATAATATAAATATATAAATGTATATACATGTAAATATTTTCAAAATATATAGTGTATGTGTGTGTATTTATACAAACCTGATTCCAAAAAAGTTGGGACACTGTACAAATTGTGAATAAAAACAGATGAGGTGGAAGTTTCAAATTTCAATATTTTATTCAGAATACAACATAGATGACATATCAAATGTTTAAACTGAGAAAATGTATCATTTTAAGGGAAAAATAAGTTGATTTTAAATTTCATGGCATCAACATCTCAAAAAAGTTGGGACAAGGCCATGTTTACCACTGTGTGGCATCCCCTCTTCTTTTTATAACAGTCTGCAAACGTCTGGGGACTGAGGAGACAAGTTGCTCAAGTTTAGGAATAGGAATGTTGTCCCATTCTTGTCTAATACAGGCTTCTAGTTGCTCAACTGCCTTAGGTCTTCTTTGTCGCATCTTCCTCTTTATGAAGCGCCAAATGTTTTCTATAGATGAAAGATCTGGACTGCAGGCTGGACATTTCAGTACCCGGATCCTTCTTCTACGCAGCCATGATGTTGTAATTGATGCAGTATGTGGTCTGGCATTGTCATGTTGGAAAATGCAAGGTCTTCCCTGAAAGAGACGATGTCTGGATGGGAGCATATGTTGTTCTAGAACTTGGATATACCTTTCAGCATTGATGGTGCCTTTCCAGATGTGTAAGCTGCCCATGCCACACGCACTCATGCAACCCCATACCATCAGAGATGCAGGCTTCTGAACCGAGCGCTGATAACAACTTGGGTTGTCCTTGTCCTCTTTAGTCCGGATGACATGGCGTCCCAGTTTTCCAAAAAGAACTTCAAATTTTGATTCGTCTGACCACAGAACAGTTTTCCACTTTGCCACAGTCCATTTTAAATGAGCCTTGGCCCAGAGAAAACGCCTGCGCTTCTGGATCATGTTTAGATATGGCTTCTTTTTTGACCTATAGAGTTTTAGCCGGCCACGGCGAATGGCACGGTGGATTGTGTTCACCGACAATGTTTTCTGGAAGTATTCCTGAGCTCATGTTGTGATTTTCATTACAGTAGCATTCCTGTATGTGATGCAGTGCCGTCTAAGGGCCGAAGATCACGGGCATCCAGTATGGTTTTCCGGCCTTGACCCCACGCACAGAGATTGTTCCAGATTCTCTGAATCTTTGGATGATATTATGCACTGTAGATGATGATAACTTCAAACTCTTTGCAATTTTTCTCTGAGAAACTCCTTTCTCCTTTTTATTGCTCCACTATTTTTCGCCGCAGCATTGGGGGAATTGGTGATCCTCTTCCCATCTTGACTTCTGAGAGACACTGCCACTCTGAGAGGCTCTTTTTATACCCAATCATGTTGCCAATTGACCTAATAAGTTGCAAATTGGTCCTCCAGCTGTTCCTTATATGCACATTTAACTTTTCCAGCCTCTTATTGCTACCTGTCCCAACTTTTTTGGAATGTGTAGCTCTCATGAAATCCAAAATGAGCCAATATTTGGCATGACATTTCAAAATGTCTCACTTTCAACATTTGATATGTTATCTATATTCTATTGTGAATAAAATATAAGTTTATGAGATTTGTAAATTATTGCATTTGTACAGTGTCCCAACTTTTTTGGAATCGGGTTTGTATATACATAATAAATAAACACAGTACACACACATATATTATGTAAACAAAAACTTTCATTTTGGATGTGATTAATCGCAATTAATCGTTTGACAGCACTAATAAATTTAAATTACTTCAATAATACGTATTACTTAATATTCTGTATTCCAAAACTACAACTCTGTGGCTTTTGAATGTAAAACCTGGTCAATACTGCACAATGATTTTTTTGTCAAATTACAATTCGGTTGTCATTATATTATGAAAATTATGAAAATATTTACTAGTGATACCAAAAATAATTGAATTCATTTATTTCATTAAGCAATGGAAATACATTACTGTTTCTTATACAAAGAAAGGGAGAATGGATGCGGATGGATTTGAATATTATGAAAATGTTTAATATAAGTTATGCGCTATCAACAGTATATGTGAACAGTATTTAAACATGCCCCTCAAAAAAAATAAAAATAAATGAACTGAGGGACAAGTTAAAATAATTTTCTGTGTTCATAGATGTTACACCATAAATGCAAACGATAGAACTCAACTTACAATCATTCTTTTAATTCACTGTGGTTACAACTCTGATTATTGCATTTAAAGTCTAAATTATCCTCATGAGGGCTGAAGAAGCAACTGAAACCTGGGAGGGGGGGCACATTTTAAATGTAGGGGTCTTTGAAAAGTATTGAGTATGTCCTAAAAACTGGGGGGAGGAATACAGGAATTTTGAGAAAGTGGTTAGCTAGGCCTCTCTCTCTCTCTCTCATGTGATCTTATCATGACCGTCTCACCTCTCATGAGACGCTCACACGCTCAGCTCAAGTGTAATTACATCTGTTTCTTACCTCCTCCTGCTCTTTCCTGCTCCACAGGCCGCAGAGGTGCTCCTGCAGGGCAGGCAGGTCAACACCTGGGGCAGCACACATGACAGCAGGGTTACACACAGTCACACTCAGCTCTTAACTGCATGTCTGTTTTCACTCCACCTCACAAATTCTCACGCTGACTGTACTGCATTTTGCAGCTTTTGACCATTTTTTATAAAACAGTTAAAGCAGAGCGTGATAGAAAGCGGTGCAGGCCGGACTCAAACTTGTTTTTCCCATATCAGCACCATAGCTCAAAATGCCATTGCTCATTATTCTCAATCCTTTTCCCATTAAACTGTTTTTTTTTTTTTAATCAAGATATATTTTAATTTATAACTAAAAGGCTCATTCACTCAAGTGAATTTGTTTGACAGACGAGGGACTGTTTGAAGGCATACATCATTTCAACAAACTCCACAAAATGAACCACTTTACTTTACTTGAAATCGCAAATGAAATTGTTTTGAAACACTGGCTCAACCAGTGGCGTGAGTTTGGGGCAGGACTAATGGCAGAAGAGGAAAAGTTTGAAAAGCGCCATCTGCAGATCTCTCTGGCATAAAAGTGAAACAAATGAAAATGTGTTTGCAATTGCAACCCATTTTACATGTTTCAGAATATTCAACAAGTAAAACCTGATTAGACCATAAAAAAGGCCTAATTGGCAGGTAGTTAGAGGGTGGAAGGTGGAAGCTGATGAAAAGTCAGCCGAAAATTAAAGTCATTACATTTTTATGTAAACTTTATAACAGGAAATGTTGCAGGCTGAACTCAAACTTGTTTTCCCCATTTGAGCACCACAGCTCGATGTGTCAAGGGCATGTGGACTGCTGACGGTTGAATGATTTTTCAAGTGTTGTCTTTTCTTTTCCAGTGTGAACTAATTTAGACAACTAATTTAATCAAAATATATATTTATTAATATGTAATAACGTTGGCTCAACCAATGTGTGAGTTTTAGACAGGAATACCTCTTTTAACCACTTCGGCAGATGAGAGAATTTTTAAACTGACATCAGTTCTGCAAATCTTTTTGGCGCAAAAAATCATTAAATTCCACTTTAAATTCCAAATGAACTGCATTCTGAGTCGCAACCCATTTTATTTCTGCATTGAGACATATTTCAAAATATTCAACAAATAAAACCTGATTTGATCTTAAAAAAATGGTCTCTATATGACAGGTAATTAGAGGGGAGAGCACAAAAAGTCAGCCAAAAGTCATTACATTTTGATGCAAGACTGCAAACAGCATTGTGACAGCAAGCGTTGCAGGCTGGACATATATATATACATATATATATATATATAATTTATACATGAGGGTGGGACTACCTGTTTGACTGGCTAGTGGCAGATGAGGGAATATTTAAAAACAGCTATTTCCACAGGTTAAACAGTTCACTTGACTTGAAAGTCCAAATGCATTTTTGTAAACTTTCTTTCTAAAGCCAGGATTGCATATTAAAGAAAGTAAATACAGTCTGTTTTGTTTTCATATTCACTTTTCCCGCCACTCTAAGACTTTACCAACTTTTCCTTTTAAATCCGGGATACAGGCTTAACTATTTTACCTCCATTGTAATGCACTCCTTGACTCTTTTTTCCCAGTCAGCTATTGTTACATGTGGATACTTCACACCGCATTTGAATTGAGCAAAAAGGGCCTGAAAATTAACATTTAATACGCGTAACAAGAAGAGAAAGGAGGAGTCTATTGTTGTGTGTGAGGTGTTGGGCCTTTGTATTTTTGGGCAGTGATTCCAAGCCACAAAACTCTGAGAAGATGAGCCATTTTTTGAGGAGGAAGGCGGGGGCAAGACAGGACAGGCCAGTGACAATGGGGTAACGGAGGGGAGGTATACGCTCCTTTGAGGAGCCCTGAAAGCAGCCTCTCTCATGCTGTGTGGCCAACACCTTTCTTTTCCTAGCCTCTCCTTCTTCCCAGAGCCGGTTTTCCTGTCTCCCCCCCCCCACCCCCCCGGCCCCCCTTCTTGGTGTTTGTCTCGGATTTCCCCCGGAAAGGGCAACACGGTGGTCACGGTGTAAAAAATCCAGCCTTCCTGACCGACAGCCTGGGAAAGTGGTGCAAAGGGCTTTTCTCCGGCCACTCTCAGCACAACCCCACCCCCCTCGTCCCATCAGGCTACACGGAGATCATCGGATTTGCCAGCAACGCTTCCTTCATGAGGTTAAACATTACTTAGGATAGTCTTTTCCCATAAGCGAACTTTCCGTGATTGGTGTGGCGGCACGGCGCACGCATATTAGCGCGATGACACACATACACATTATATTCTCTGGTCTTTGTCTCTACTCCACCCTAACCTCATTCTTCTCCAGGCATTAACATACACACATGCATGGGAAGAAAGTGGGGCGGAAGGACATTAAGGAATGTAGACTATGCAGCTAGTCAATGGGAAGTTCGAAAAGTGAGATTGTTGTTGAAGGAGATAGGTATGTACTTACAGAAGTGCATATCA